>NC_132911.1:49108736-49435481 GCF_047675955.1 Chlorocebus sabaeus
ATAGAGGGCTATGGCGAAAAAGGAAATATCTTCCGTTCAAAACTGGAAAGAAGCTTTCTGAGAAACTGCTCTGTGCTCTGTTAATTCATCTCACAGAGTAACATCTTTCCCTTCAAGAAGCCTTTCGCTAATGCTGTTCTTTTGGAATTGGCAAAGGGATATTTGGACGCCCATAGAGGGCTATGGTGAAAAAGGAAATATCTTCCGTTCAAAATTTTAAATAAGCTTTCTGAGAAACTGCTCTGTGTTCTGTTAATTTATCTCACAGAGTTACATCTTTCCCTTCAGGAAGCCTTTCGCTAAGTCTGTTCTTGTGGAATTGGCAAAGGGATATTAAGAAGCCCATAGTGGGCTATGGTGAAAAAGGAAATATCTTCCGTTCAAAACCGGAAAGAAGCTTTTTGAGAAACTGCACTGTATTCTCTTAATTTATCTCACAGAGTTACATCTTTCCCTTCAAGAAGCCGTTCGCTAAGGCTCTTCTTGTGGAATTGGCAAAGGGATATTTGGAAGCCCATAGAGGGCAATGGTGAAAAAGGAAATATCTTCCGTTCAAAACTGGAAAGAAGCTTTCTGGAGACTACTCTGTGTTCTGTTAATTCATCTCACAGAGTTACATCTTTTCCTTCAAGAAGCCTTTCTCTAAGGCTGTTCTTGTGGAATTGGCAAAGGGATATTTGGAATTTCAAAACTAGAAAGAAGCTTTCTGAGAAACTGCTCTGTGTTCTGTTAATTCATCTCACAGAGTTACATCTTTCCCTTCCAGAAGTCTTTCGCTAAGGCTGTTCTTGTGGAATCGGCAAAGGGATACTTCGAAGTCCATAGAGGGCTATGGTGAAAAACGAAATATCTTCCGTTCAAAACTGTAAAGAAGCTTTTTGAGAAACTGCTCTGTGTTCTGTCAATTCATCTCACAGAGTTATATCTTTCCCTTCAAGAATTCTTTCGCTAAGGCTGTTCTTGTGGAATTGGCAAAGTGATATTTGGAAGCCCATAGAGGGCTATGGTGAAAAAGAAATATCTTCCGTTCAAAACCGGAAAGAAGCTTTTTGAGAAACTGCTCTGTATTCTGTTAATTCATCTCACAGAGTTACATCTTTCTCTTCAAGAAGCCTTTTGCTAGGACTGTTGTTGTGGAATTGGCAAAGTGATATTTTGAAGCCCATAGAGGGCTATGGTGAAAAAGGAAATGTCTTCCGTTCAAAACTGGAAAGAAGCTTTCTGAGAAACGGCTCTGTGTTCTGATAATTCATCTCACAGAGTTACATCTTTCCCTTCAAGAAGCCTTTCGCTAAGGCTGTTCTTGTAGAATTGGCAAAGTGATATTTTGAAGCCCATAGAGGGCTATGGTGAAAAAAGGAAATATCTTCCGTTCAAAACTGGAAAGAAGCTTTCTGAAAAACTGCTCTGCGTTCTGTTAATTCATCTCACAGAGTTACATCTTTCCCTTCAAGAAGCCTTTCGCTAAGGCGGTTCTTGTGGAATTCGCAAAGGGATATTTGGAAGCCCATAGAGGGCTATGGTGAAAAAGGAAATATCTTCTTTTCAAAACTGGAAAGAAGCTTTCTGAGACACTGCTCTGTGTTCTGTTAATTCACCTCACAGAGTTACATCTTTCCCTTTAGGAAGCCTTTCGCTAAGGCTGTTCTTGTGGAATTGGAAAAGGGATATTTGGAAGCCCATAGAGGGCTATTGTGAAAAAGGAAATATCTTCTTTTCACAACTGGAAAGAAGCTTTCTGTGAAACTGCTCTGTGTTCTGTTAATTCATCTCACAGAGTTACATCGTTCCCTTCAAGAATCCTTTCGATAAGGCTGTTCTTGTGGAATTGGCAAAGGGATATTTGGAAGCCCATAGAGGGCTATGGTGAAAAAGGAAATATCTTTCGTTCAACACTGGAAGGAAGCTTTCTGAGAAACTGCTCTGTGTTCTGTTAATTCATCTCACAGAGTTACATCTTTCCCTTCAAGTATCCCTTCGCTAAGGCTGTTCTTGTGGAATTCGCAAAGGGATATTTGGAAGCCCATAGAGGGCTACGGTGAAAAAGGAAATATCTTCGTTCAAAACTGGAAAGAAGCTTTCTGAAAAACTCCTCTGTGTTCTGTTAATTAATCTCACAGAGTTACATCTTTCTCTTCAAGGAGCCTTTTGCTAGGACTGTTCTTGCGGAATTGGCAAAGTGATATTTGGAAGCCCATAGTGGGCTATGGCGAAAAAGGAAATATCTTCCGTTCAAAACTGGAAAGAAGCTTTGTGAGAGACTCCTCTGTGTTCTGTTAATTCATCTCACAGAGTTACATCTTTCCCTTCAAGAATCCTTTCGCTAAGGCTGTTCTTGTGGAATTCGCAAAGGGATATTTGGAAGCCCATAGAGGGCTATGGTGAAAAAGGAAATATCTTCCGTTCAAAACTGGAAAGAAGCTTTCTGAGAGACTGCTCTGTGTTCTGTTAATTCATCTCACAGAGTTACATCTTTACCTTCAAGAAGCCTTTTGCTAGGACTGTTCTTGTGGAATTCGCAAAGGGATATTTGGAAGCCCATAGAGGGCTATGGTGAAAAAGGAAATATCTTCCGTTCAAAACTGGAAAGAAGCTTTCTGAGAGACTGCTCTGTGTTCTGTTAATTCATCTCACAGAGTTACATCTTTCCCTTCAGGAAGCCTTTCTCTAAGTCTGTTCTTGTTGAATTGGCAAAGGGATATTTGGAAGCCCATAGAGGGCTACGGTGAAAAAGGAAATATCTTCCGTTCAAAACTGGAAAGAAGCTTTCTGGGAAACTGCTCTGTGTTCTGTTAATTCATCTCACAGAGTTACATCTTTCCCTTCAAGAAGCCTTTCGCTAAGACTGTTCTTTTGGAATTGGCAAAGTGATATTTGGAAGCCCATAGAGGGCTATGGTGAAAAAGCAAATATCTTCCTTTCAAAACTGGAAAGAAGCTTTCTGAGAAACTGCTCTGTGTTCTGTTAATTTATCTCACAGAGTTACATATTTCCCTTCAGGAAGCCTTTCGCTAAGTCTGTTCTTGTGGAATTGGCATAGGGATATTTGGAAGCCCATAGAGGGCTATGCTGAAAAAGGAAATATCTTCCGTTGAAAACTGGAAAGAAGCTTTCTGAGACACTGCTCTGCGTTCTGTTAATTCATCTCACAGAGTTACATCTTTCCCTTCAAGAAGCCTTTCGCTATGGCTGTTCTTGTGGAATTGGCAAAGTGATATTTGGAAGCCCATAGAGGGCTCTGGTGAAAAAGGAAATATCTTCCTTTCAAAACTGGAAAGAAGCTTTCTGAGAAACTGCTCTGTGTTCTGTTAATTTATCTCACAGAGTTACATCTTTCCCTTCAGGAAGCCTTTCGCTAAGTCTGTTCTTGTGGAATTGGCAAAGGGATATTGGAAGCCCATAGAGGGCTATGTTGAAAAAGGAAATATCTTCCGTTCAAAACTGGAAAGAAGCTTTCTGAGAGACTGCTCTGCGTTCTGTTTATTCATCTCACAGAGTTACATCTTTCCCTTCAAGAAGCCTTTCTCTAAGGCTGTTCTTGTGAAATTGGCAAAGGGATATTTGGAAGCCCATAGAGGGCTATGGTGAAAAAGGAAATATCTTCCGTTAAAAACTGGAAAGAACCTTTCTGAGAAACTGCTCTGTGTTCTCTTAATTCCTCTCACAGAGTTACATCTTTCCCTTCAGGAAGCCTTTCGCTAAGGCTGTTCTTGTGGAATTGGCAAAGTGATATTTGGAAGCCCATAGAGGACTATGGTGAAAAAGGAAATATCTTCCGTTCAAAACTGAAAAGAAGCTTTCTGAGAAACTGCTCTGTGTTCTGTTAATTCATCTCACAGAGTTACATCTTTTCCTTCAGGAAGCCTTTCGCTAAGGCTGTTCTTGTTGAATTGGCAAAGGGATATTTGGAAGCCCATAGACGGCTACGGTGAAAAAGGAAATATCTTCCGTTCAAAACTGAAAAGAAACTTTCTGAGAAACTGCTCTGTGTTCTGTTAATTCATCTCACAGAGTTACATCTTTCCCTTCAAGAAGCGTTTCGCTAAGACTGTTCTTTTGGAATTGGCAAAGGGATATTTGGAAGCCCATAGAGGGCTATGGTGAAAAAGGAAATATCTTCGTTCAAAACTGGAATGAAGCTTTCTGAGAAACTGCTCTCTGTTCTGTTAATTCATCTCACAGGGTTACATCTTTCTCTTCAAGAAGCCTTTTGCTAGGACTGTTCTTGTGGAATTGGCAAAGTGATATTTGGAAGCCCATAGAGGGCTATGGTGAAAAAGGAAATATCTTCCGTTCAAAACTGGAAAGAAGTTTTCGGAGAAACTGCTATGTCTTCTGTTAATTCATCCCACAGAGTTACATCTTTCCCTTCCAGAAGCCTTTCGCTAAGTCTGTTCTTGTGTAATTGGCAGAGTGATATTTGGATGCCCATAGAGGGCTATGGTGAAAAACGAAATATCTTCCGTTCAAAACTGGAAAGAAGCTATGTGAGAAACTGGTCTGTGTTCTGTTAATTCATCTCACAGAGTTACATCTTTCCCTTCAGGAATCCTCTCGCTAAGGCTGTTCTTTTGGAATTGGCAAAGTGATATTTGGAAGCCCATAGAGGGCTAATGTGAAAAAGGAAATATCTTCCGTTAAAAACTGGAAAGAAGCTTTCTGAGAAACTGCTCTGTGTTCTGTTAATTCATCTCACAGAGTTACATCTTTGCCTTCAAGAAGCCTTTCGCTAAGGCTGTTCTTGTGGAATTGGCAAAGTGATATTTGGAAGCCCATAGAGGGCTATGATGAAAAAGGAAATATCTTCCGTTCAAAACTGGAAAGAAGCTTTCTGAGAAACTACTCTGTGTTCTGTTAATTCATCTCACAGAGTTACATCTTTCCCTTCAGGAAGTCTTTCGCTAAGGCTGTTCTTGTTGAATTGGCAAAGGGATATTTGGAAGCCCATAGAGGGCTATGGTGAAAAAGGAAATATCCTCCTTTCAAAACTGGAAAGAAGCTTTCTGAGAAACTGCTCTGTGTTCTGTTAATTCATCTCACAGTGTTACATCTTTCCCTTCAAGTAGCCTTTCGCTAAGGCTGTTCTTGTGGAATTGGCAAAGGGATATTTGGAAGCCCTTAGAAGGCTATGGTGAAAAACGAAATATCTTCCGTTCAAAACTGGAAAGAAGCTTTCTGAGAGACTGCTCTGTGTTCTGTTAATTCATCTCACAGAGTTACATCTTCCCCTTCAAAAATCCTTTCGCTAAGGCTGTACTTGTGGAATTCGCAAAGGGATATTTGGAAGCCCATAGAGGGCTATGGTGAAAAAGGAAATATCTTCCGTTGAAAACTGGAAAGAAGCTTTCTGAGAAACTGCTCTGAGTTCTGTTAATTCATCTCACAGATTTACATCTTTCCCTTCAAGAAGCCTTTCGCTAAGGCTCTTCTTGTGGAATTGGCAAAGGGATATTTGGAAGCCCTTAGTGGGCTATGGTGAAAAACGCAATATCTTCCGTTCAAAACTGGAAAGAAGCTTTCTGAGAGACTGCTCTGTGTTCTGTTAACTCATCTCACAGAGTTACCTCTTTCCCTTCAAGAATCCTTTCGCTAAGGCTGTTCTTGTGGAATTCGCAAAGGTTTATTTGGAAGCCCATAGAGGGCTACGGTGAAAAAGGAAATATCTTCCGTTCAAAACTTGAAAGAAGCTTTCTGAGAAACTGCTCTGTGTTCTGTTAATTCATCTCACAGAGTTACATCTTTCCCTTCAAGAAGCCTTTTGCTAGGACTGTTCTTGTGGAATTCGCAAAGGGATATTTGGAAGCCCATAGAGGGCTATGGTGAAAAAGGAAATATCTTCCGTTCAAAACTGGAAAGAAGCTTTCTGAGAAACTGCTCTGTGTTCTGTTAATTCATCTTACAGAGTTACATCTTTCTCTTCAAGAATCCTTTTGCTAGGACTGTTCTTTTGGAATTGGCAAAGGGATATTTGGAAGCCCATAGAGGGCTATGGTGAAAAAGGAAATATCTTCCTTTCAAAACTGGAAAGAAGCTTTCTGAGAAACTTCTCTGTGTTCTGTTAATTTATCTCACAGAGTTACATCTTTCCCTTCAGGAAGCCTTTCGCTAAGTCTGTTCCTGTGGAATTGGCAAAGGGATATTTGGAAGCCCATAGAGGGCTATGGTGAAAAAGGAAATATCTTCCGTTCAAAACTGGAAAGAAGCTTTCTGAGAGACTGCTCTGCGTTCTGTTAATTCCCCTCACAGAGTTACATCTTTCCCTTCAAGAAGCCTTTCGCTAAGGCTGTTCTTGTGGAATTAGCAAAGTGATATTTGAAAGCCCATAGAGGGCTATGGTGAAAAAGGAAATATCTTTCTCTCAAAACTGGAAAAAATCTTTCTGAGAAACTGCTCTGTGTTCTGTTAATTCATCTCACAGAGTTACATCTTTCCCTTCAAGAAGCCTTTCGCTAAGGCTGTTCCTGTGGAATTGGCAAAGTGATATTTGGAAGCCCATAGAGGGCAATGGTGAAAAAAGGAATTATCTTCCGTTCAAAACTGGAAAGAAGCTTTCTGAGAAACTGCTCTGTGTTCTGTTAATTCATCCCCAGAGTTACATCTCTCCCTTCAAGAAGCCTTTCGCTAAGGCTGTTGTTGTGAAATTGGCAAAGTGATAATTGGAAGCCCATAGAGGGCTATGGTGAAAAAGGAAATATCTTCCTTCCAAAACTGGAAAGAAGCTTTCTGAGAAACTTCTGTGTGTTCTGTTAATTTATCTCACAGAGTTACATCTTTCCCTTCAGGAAGCCTTTCGCTAAGTCTGTTCTTGTGGAATTGGCAAAGGGATGTTTGGAAGCCCATAGAGGGCTATGGTGAAAAAGGAAATATCTTCTCTTCAAAACTGGAAAGAAGCTTTCTGAGACACTGCTCTGTGTTCTGTTAATTCATCTCACAGAGTTACATCTTTCCCTTCAGGAAGCCTTTCGCTAAGGCTGTTCTTGTGGAATTGGAAAAGGGATATTTGGAAGCCCATAGAGGGCTATTGTGAAAAAGGAAATATCTTCTTTTCAAAACTGGAAAGAAGCTTTCTGAGAAACTGCTCTGTGTTCTGTTAATTCATCTCACAGAGTTACATCTTTCCCTTCAAGAAGCCTTTCGCTAAGGCTCTTCTTGTGGAATTGGCAAAGGGATATTTGGAAGCCCTTAGAGGGCTATGGTGAAAAAGGAAATATCTTCCGTTCAAAACTGGAAAGAAGCTTTCTGAGAGACTGTTCTGTGTTCTGTTAATTCATCTCACAGAGTTACATCTTTCCCTTCAAGAAGCCTTTTGCTAGGACTGTTCTTGTGGAATTCGCAAAGGGATATTTGGAAGTCCATAGAGGGCTATGGTGAAAAAGGAAATATCTTCGTTCAGAACTGTAATGAAGCTCTCTGAGAAACTGCTCTCTGTTCTGTTAATTCATCTCAAAGAGTTACATCTTTCTCTTCAAGAAGCCTTTTGCTAGGACTGTTCTTGTGGAATTGGCAAAGTGATATTTGGAAGCCCATAGAGGGCTATGGCGAAAAAGGAAATATCTTCCGTTCAAAACTGGAAAGAAGCTTTCTGAGAGACTTCTCTGTGTTCTGTTAATTCATCTCACAGAGTTACATCTTTCCCTTCAAGAATACTTTCGCTAAGGCTGTTCTTCTGGAATTCGCAAAGGGATATTTGGAAGCCCATAGAGGGCTATTGTGAAAAAGGAAATATCTTCCGTTCAAAACTGGAAAGAAGCTTTCTGAGAGACTGCTCTGTGTTCTGTTAATTCATCTCACAGAGTTATATCTTTCCCTTCAAGAAGCCTTTTGCTAGGACTGTTCTTGTGGAATTCGCAAAGGGATATTGGAAGCCCATAGAGGGCTATGGTGAAAAAGGAAATATCTTCCGTTCAAAACTGGAAAGAAGCTTTCTGAGAACCTGCTCTGTGTTCTGTTAATTCATCCCCAGAGTTACATCTTTCCCTTCAAGAAGCCTTTCCCTAAGGCTGTTCTTGTGGAATTCGCAAAGGGATATTTGGAAGCCCATAGAGGGCTATGGTGAAAAAGGAAATATCTTCTCTTCAAAACTGGAAAGAATCTTTCTGAGACACTGCTCTGTGTTCTGTTAATT
The DNA here is from genome assembly GCF_047675955.1 of Chlorocebus sabaeus. Taxonomy (NCBI): domain Eukaryota; kingdom Metazoa; phylum Chordata; class Mammalia; order Primates; family Cercopithecidae; genus Chlorocebus; species Chlorocebus sabaeus. The sequence goes on from NC_132911.1 coordinate 49,116,862, forward strand.
CATCTCACAGAGTTGCATCGTTCCCTTCAAGAAGACTTTCGCTAAGGCTGTTCTTGTGGAATTCGCAAAGGGATATTTGGAAGCCCATAGAGGGCTATGGTGAAAAAGGAAATATCTTCCGTTCAACACTGGAAAGAAGTTTCCTGAGAAACTGCTCTGTGTTCTGTAAATTCATCTCACAGAGTTACATCTTTAACTCCAAGAAGCCTTTTGCTAGGAATCTTTTTGTGGAATTCGCAAAGGGATATTTTGAAGCCCATAGGGTGCTATGGTGAAAAAGGAAATATCTTCTGTTCAAAACTGGAAAGAAGCTTTCTGAGAGACTGCTGTGTGTTCTGTTAATTCATCTCACAGAGTTACATCTTTCCCTTTAAGAAGCCTTCTGCTAGGACTGTTCCCGTGGAATTGGCAAAGTAATATTTGGAAGCCCATAGAGGGCTATGGTGAAAAAGGCAATACCTTCCGTTCAAAACTGGAAAGAAGCTTTGTGAGAAACTGCTCTGTGTTCTGTTAATTCATCTCACAGACTTACATCTTTCCCTTCCAGAAGCCGTTCGCTAAGGCTGTTCTTGTAGAATTGGCAAAGGGATATTTGGTAGCCCATAGAGGGCTACGGTGAAAAAGGAAATATCTTCCGTTCAATACTGGAAAGAAGCTTTCTGAGAGACTGCTCTGTGTTCTGTTAATTCATCTCACAAAGTTACATCTTTCCCTTCAAGAATCCTTTCGCTAAGGCTGTACTTGTGGAATTCGCAAAGGGATATTTGGAAGCCCATAGAGGGCTATGGTGAAAAAGGAAATATCTTCCGTTCAAAACTGGAAAGAAGCTTTCTGAGAAACTGCTCTGTGTTCTGTTAATTCATCTCACAGAGTTACATCTTTCCCTTAAAGAAGCCTTCTGCTAGGACTGTTCCCGAGGAATTGGCAAAGTAATATTTGGAAGCCCATAGAGGGCTATGGTGAAAAAGGCAATACCTTCCGTTCAAAACTGGAAGGAAGCTTTGTGAGAAACTGCTCTGTGTTCTGTTAATTCATCTCACAGACTTACATCTTTCCCTTCCAGAAGCCGTTCGCTAAGGCCGTTCTTGTAGAATTGGCAAAGGGATATTTGGTAGCCCATAGAGGGCTACGGTGAAAAAGGAAATATCTTCCGTTCAATACTGGAAAGAAGCTTTCTGAGAGACTGCTCTGTGTTCTGTTAATTCATCTCACAAAGTTACATCTTTCCCTTCAAGAATCCTTTCGCTAAGGCTGTACTTGTGGAATTCGCAAAGGGATATTTGGAAGCCCATAGAGGGCTATGGTGAAAAAGGAAATATCTTCCGTTCAAAACTGGAAAGAAGCTTTCTGAGAACCTGCTCTGTGTTCTGTTAATTCATCTCACAGAGTTACATCTTTCCCTTCAAGAAGCCTTTCGCTAAGGCTCTTCTTGTGGAATTGGCAAAGGGATATTTGGAAGCCCTTAGAGGGCTATGGTGAAAAAGGAAATATCTTCCGTTCAAAACTGGAAAGAAGCTTTCTGAGAGACTGCTCTGTGTTCTGTTAATTCATCTCACAGAGTTACATCTTTCCCTTCAAGAAGCCTTTTGCTAGGACTGTTCTTGTGGAATTCGCAAAGGGATATTTGGAAGCCCATAGAGGGCTATGGTGAAAAAGGAAATATATTCGTTCAAAACTGGAATGAAGCTTTCTGAGAAACTGCTCTCTGTTCTGTTAATTCATCTCACAGAGTTACATCTTTCCCTTCCAGAAGCCTTTCGCTTATGCTGTTCTTGTAGAATTGGCAAAGGGATATTTGGAAGCCCATAGAGGGCTAGGGAGAAAAAGGAAATATCTTCCGTTCAAAACTGGAAAGAAGCTTTTTGAGAAACTGCTCTGTGTTCTGTTAATTCATCTCACAGAGTTACATCTTTCCCTTCAAGAATCCTTTCGCTAAGTCTGTTCTTGTGTAATTGGCAGAGTGATATTTGGATGCCCATAGAGGGCTATGGTGAAAAAGGAAATATCTTCCGTTCAAAACTGGAAAGAAGCTATGTGAGAAACTGGTCTGTGTTCTGTTAATTCATCTCACAGAGTTACATCTTTCCCTTAAAGAAACCTTTAGCTTAGGCTGTTCTTGTGGAATTGGCAAAGTGATATTTGGAAGTCCATAGAGGGCTATGCTGAAAAAGGAAATATCTTCCGTTAAAAACTGGAAAGAAGCTTTCTGAGAGACTGCTCTGCGTTCTGTTAATTCATCTCACAGAGTTACATCTTTCCCTTCAAGAAGCCTTTCGCTAAGGCTGTTTTTGTGGAATTGGCAAAGGGATATTTGGAAGCCCATAGAGGGCTATGGTGAAAAAGGAAATATCTTCCGTTAAAAACTGGAAAGAAGCTTTCTGAGAAACTGCACTGTGTTCTGTTAATTCATCTCACAGAGTTACATCTTTTCCTTCAGGAAGCCTTTCGCTAAGGCTGTTCTTCTGGAATTGGCAAAGTGATATTTAGAAACCCATAGAGGGCTATGGTGAAAAAGGAAATATCTTCCATTCAAAACTGGAAAAAAGCTTTCTGAGAAACTACTCTGTGTTCTGTTAATTCATCTCACAGAGTTACATCTTTCCCTTCTGGAAGCCTTTCGCTGAGGCTGTTCTTGTTGAACTGCCAAAGGGATATTTGGAAACCCATAGAGGGCTATGGTGAAAAAGGAAATATCTTCCGTTCAAAACTGGAAAGAAGCTTTCTGAGAAACTGCTCTGTGTTCTGTTAATTCATCTCACAGAGTTACATCTTCCCTTCAAGAAGCCTTTCGCTAAGGCTCTTCTTGTGGAATTGGCAAAGGGATATTTGGAAGCCCTTAGAGGGCTATGGTGAAAAACGAAATATCTTCCATTCAAAACTGGAAAGAAGCTTTCTTAGAGACTGCTCTGTGTTCTGTTAATTCATCTCACAGAGTTACATCTTTCCCTTAAAGAATCCTTTCGCTAAGGCTGTACTTGTGGAATTCGCAAAGGGATATTTGGAAGCCTCTAGAGGGCTATGGTGAAAAAGGAAATATCTTCCGTTCAAAACTGGAAAGAAGCTTTCTGAGAAACTGCTCTGTGTTCTGTTAATTCATCTCACAGAGTTACATCTTTCCCTTCAAGAAACCTTTCGCGAAGGCTCTTCTTCTGGAATTGGCAAAGGGATATTTGGAAGCCCTTAGAGGGCTATGGTGAAAAAGGAAATATCTTCCGTTCAAAACTGGAAAGAAGATTTCTGAGAGACTGCTCTGTGTTCTGTTAATTTATCTCACAGAGTTAAATCTTTCCCTTCAAGAAGCCTTTCGCTATGGCTGTTCTTGTGGAATTGGCAAAGTGATATTTGGAAGCCCATAGAGGGCTATGGTGAAAAAACGAAATATCTTCCGTCCAAAACTGGAAAGAAGCTTTCTGAGAAACTGCTCTGTGTTCTGTTAATTCATCTCACAGAGTTACATCTTTCCCTTCAGGAAGCCTTTCGCTAAGGCTGTTCTTCTGGAATTGGCAAAGTGATATTTGGAAGCCCTTAGAGGGATATGGTGAAAAAGGAAATATCTTCCGTTCAAAACTGGAAAGAAGCTTTCTGAGAAACTGCTCTGTGTTTTGTTAATTCATCTCACAGAGTTACATCTTCCCTTCAAGAAGCCTTTCGCTAAGGCTCTTCTTGTGGAATTGGCAAAGGGATATTTGGAAGCCCATAGAGGGCTATGGTGAAAAAGGAAATATCTTCCGTTCAAAACTGGAAAGAAGCTTTCTGAGAAACTGCTCTGTGTTCTGTTAATTCATCTCACAGAGTTACATCTTTCTCTTCAAGAAGACTTTTGCTAGGACTGTTCTTGTGGAATTCGCAAAGGGATATTGGAAGCCCATAGAGGGCTATGGTGAAAAAGGAAATATCTTCCGTTCAAAACTGGAAAGAAGCTTTCTGAGAAACTGCTCTGTGTTCTGTTAATTCATCTCACAAAGTTACATCTTTCTCTTCAAGAAGCCTTTTGCTAGGACTGTTCTTGTGGAATTGGCAAAGTGATATTTAGAAGCCCATAGAGGGCTATGGTGAAAAGGGAAATATCTTCCGTTCAAAACTGGAAAGAAGCTTTCTGAGAAACCGCGCTGTGTTCTGTTAATTCATCTCACAGAGTTACATCTTTCCCTTCAAGAAGCCTTTCGCTAAGGCTGTTCTTGTAGAATTGGCAAAGGGATATTTGGAAGCCCATAGAGGGCTAGGGTGAAAAAGGAAATATCTTCCGTTCAATACTGGAAAGAAGCTTTCTGAGAGACTGCTCTGTGTTCTGTTAATTCATCTCACAAAGTTACATCTTTCCCTTCAAGAATCCTTTCGCTAAGGCTGTACTTGTGGAATTCGCAAAGGGATATTTGGAAGCCCATAGAGGGCTATGGTGAAAAAGGAAATATCTTCCGTTCAAAACTGGAAAGAAGCTTTCTGAGAACCTGCTCTGTGTTCTGTTAATTCATCTCACAGAGTTACATCTTTCCCTTCAAGAAGCCTTTCGCTAAGGCTCTTCTTGTGGAATTGGCAAAGGGATATTTGGAAGCCCTTAGAGGGCTATGGTGAAAAAGGAAATATCTTCCGTTCAAAACTGGAAAGAAGCTTTCTGAGAGACTGCTCTGTGTTCTGTTAATTCATCTCACAGAGTTACATCTTTCCCTTCAAGAAGCCTTTTGCTAGGACTGTTCTTGTGGAATTCGCAAAGGGATATTTGGAAGCCCATAGAGGGCTATGGTGAAAAAGGAAATATCTTCGTTCAAAACTGGAATGAAGCTTTCTGAGAAACTGCTCTCTGTTCTGTTAATTCATCTCACAGAGTTACATCTTTCTCTTCAAGAAGCCTTTTGCTAGGACTGTTCTTGTGGAATTGGCAAAGTGATATTTGGAAGCCCATAGAGGGCTATGGTGAGAAAGGAAATATCTTCCGTTCAAAACTGGAAAGAAGCTTTCGGAGAAACTGCTATGTGTTCTGTTAATTCATCTCACAGAGTTACATCTTTCCCTTCAAGAAGCCTTTCGCTAAGGCTGTTCTTGTAGAATTGGCAAAGGGATATTTGGAAGCCCATAGAGGGCTAGGGAGAAAAAGGAAATATCTTCCGTTCAAAACTGGAAAGAAGCTTTTTGAGAAACTGCTCTGTGTTCTGTTAATTCATCTCACAGAGTTACATCTTTCCCTTCAAGAATCCTTTCGCTAAGTCTGTTCTTGTGTAATTGGCAGAGTGATATTTGGATGCCCATAGAGGGCTATGGTGAAAAAGGAAATATCTTCCGTTCAAAACTGGAAAGAAGCTATGTGAGAAACTGGTCTGTGTTCTGTTAATTCATCTCACAGAGTTACATCTTTCCCTTAAAGAAACCTTTAGCTTAGGCTGTTCTTGTGGAATTGGCAAAGTGATATTTGGAAGTCCATAGAGGGCTATGCTGAAAATGGAAATATCTTCCGTTAAAAACTGGAAAGAAGCTTTCTGAGAGACTGCTCTGCGTTCTGTTAATTCATCTCACAGAGTTACATCTTTCCCTTCAAGAAGCCTTTCGCTAAGGCTGTTTTTGTGGAATTGGCAAAGGGATATTTGGAAGCCCATAGAGGGCTATGGTGAAAAAGGAAATATCTTCCGTTAAAAACTGGAAAGAAGCTTTCTGAGAAACTGCACTGTGTTCTGTTAATTCATCTCACAGAGTTACATCTTTTCCTTCAGGAAGCCTTTCGCTAAGGCTGTTCTTCTGGAATTGGCAAAGTGATATTTAGAAACCCATAGAGGGCTATGGTGAAAAAGGAAATATCTTCCATTCAAAACTGGAAAAAAGCTTTCTGAGAAACTACTCTGTGTTCTGTTAATTCATCTCACAGAGTTACATCTTTCCCTTCTGGAAGCCTTTCGCTGAGGCTGTTCTTGTTGAACTGCCAAAGGGATATTTGGAAGCCCATAGAGGGCTATGGTGAAAAAGGAAATATCTTCCGTTCAAAACTGGAAAGAAGCTTTCTGAGAAACTGCTCTGTGTTCTGTTAATTCATCTCACAGAGTTACATCTTCCCTTCAAGAAGCCTTTCGCTAAGGCTCTTCTTGTGGAATTGGCATAGGGATATTTGGAAGCCTTTAGAGGGCTATGGTGAAAAATGAAATATCTTCCATTCAAAACTGGAAAGAAGCTTTCTTAGAGACTGCTCTGTGTTCTGTTAATTCATCTCACAGAGTTACATCTTTCCCTTAAAGAATCCTTTCGCTAAGGCTGTACTTGTGGAATTCGCAAAGGGATATTTGGAAGCCCATAGAGGGCTATGGTGAAAAAGGAAATATCTTCCGTTCAAAACTGGAAAGAAGCTTTCTGAGAAACTGCTCTGTGTTCTGTTAATTCATCTCACAGAGTTACATCTTTCCCTTCAAGAAACCTTTCGCTAAGGCTTTTCTTCTGGAATTGGCAAAGGGATATTTGGAAGCCCTTAGAGGGCTATGGTGAAAAAGGAAATATCTTCCGTTCAAAACTGGAAAGAAGATTTCTGAGAGACTGCTCTGTGTTCTGTTAATTTATCTCACAGAGTTAAATCTTTCCCTTCAAGAAGCCTTTCGCTATGGCTGTTCTTGTGGAATTGGCAAAGTGATATTTGGAAGCCCATAGAGGGCTATGGTGAAAAAACGAAATATCTTCCGTCCAAAACTGGAAAGAAGCTTTCTGAGAAACTGCTCTGTGTTCTGTTAATTCATCTCACAGAGTTACATCTTTGCCTTCAAGAAGCCTTTCGCTAAGGCTGTTCTTGTGGAATTGGCAAAGTGATATTTGGAAGCCCATAGAGGGCTATGGTGAAAAAGGAAATATCTTCCTTTCAAAACTGGAAAGAAGCTTTCTGAGAAACTGCTCTGTGTTCTGTTAATTTATCTCACAGAGTTACATCTTTCCCTTCAGGAAGCCTTTCGCTAAGTCTGTTCTTGTGGAATTGGCAAAGGGATATTGGAAGCCCATAGAGGGCTATGCTGAAAAAGGAAATATCTTCCGTTCAAAACTGGAAAGAAGCTTTCTGAGAGACTCCTCTGCGTTCTGTTAATTCATCTCACAGAGTTACATCTTTCCCTTCAAGAAGCCTTTCGCTAAGGCTGTTCTTGTGAAATTGGCAAAGGGATATTTGGAAGCCCATAGAGGGCTATGGTGAAAAAGGAAATATCTTCCGTTAAAAACTGGAAAGAACCTTTCTGAGAAACGGCTCTGTGTTCTCGTAATTCCTCTCACAGAGTTACATCTTTCTCTTCAGGAAGCCTTTCGCTAAAGCTGTTCTTGGTGAATTGGCAAAGTGATATTTGGAAGCCTATAAAGGGATATGCTGAAAAAGGAAATATCTTCCTTTAAAAACTGGAAAAAAGCTTTCTGAGAAACTGCTCTGTGTTCTGTTAATTCATCTCACAGAGTTACATCTTTGCCTTCAGGAAGCCTTTCGCTAAGGCTGTTCTTGTTGAATTGGCAAAGGGATATTTGGAAGCCCATAGAGGGCTATGGTGAAAAAGGAAATACCTTCCGTTCAAAACTGAAAAGAAGCTTTCTGAGAAACTGCTCTGTGTTCTGTTAATTCATCTCACAGAGTTACATCTTTCCCTTCAAGAAGCCTTTCGCTAAGGCTGTTCTTGTGGAAATGGCAAAGAGATATTTGGAAGCCCATAGAGGGCTATGGTGAAAAAGGAAATATCTTCCGTTCAAAACTGAAAAGAAGCTTTCTGAGAAACTGCTCTGTGTTCTGTTAATTCATCTCACAGACTTACATCTTTCCCTTCAAGAAGCGTTTCGCTAAGACTGTTCTTTTGGAATTGGCAAAGTGATATTTGGAAGCCCATAGAGGGCTATGGTGAAAAAGGAAATATCTTCCGTTCAAAACTGGAAAGAATCTTTCTGAGAAACTGCTCTGTGTTCTGTTAATTCATCTCACAGAGTTACATCTTTCCCTTCAGGAAGCCTTTCGCTAAGGCTGTTCTTCTGGAATTGGCAAAGTGATATTTGGAAGCCCATAGAGGGCTATGGTGTAAAAGGAAATATCTTCCATTCAAAACTGGAAAAAAGCTTTCTGAGAAACTGCTCTGTGTTCTGTTAATTCATCTCACAGAGTTACATCTTTCCCTTCTGGAAGCCTTTCGCTGAGGCTGTTCTTGTTGAACTGGCAAAGGGATATTTGGAAGACCATAGAGGGCTATGGTGAAAAAGGAAATATCTTCCGTTCAAAACTGGAAAGAAGCTTTCTGAGAAACTGCTCTGTGTTCTGTTAATTCATCTCACAGAGTTACATCTTTCCCTTCAAGGACCCTTTTGCTAGGACTGTTCTTGCGGAATTGGCAAAGTGATATTTGGAAGCCCATAGAGGGCTACGGTGAAAAAGGAAATATCTTCCGTTCAAAACTGGAAAGAAGCTTTCTGGGAAACTGCTCTGTGTTCTGTTAATTCATCTCACAGAGTTACATCTTTCCCTTCAAGAAGCCTTTCGCTAAGACTGTTCTTTTGGAATTGGCAAAGTGATATTTGGAAGCCCATAGAGGGCTACGGTGAAATAGGAAATATCTTCCGTTCAAAACTGGAAAGAAGCTTTCTGAGAAACTCCTCTGTGTTCTGTTAATTCATCTCACAGAGTTACATCTTTCCCTTCAGGAAGCCTTTCGCTAAGGCTGTTCTTGTGGAATTGGCAAAGTGATATTTGGAAGCCCATAGAGGGCTATGGTGAAAAAGCAAATATCTTCCTTTCAAAACTGGAAAGAAGCTTTCTGAGAAACTGCTCTGTGTTCTGTTAATTTATCTCACAGAGTTACATATTTCCCTTCAGGAAGCCTTTCGCTAAGTCTGTTCTTGTGGAATTGGCATAGGGATATTTGGAAGCCCATAGAGGGCTATGCTGAAAAAGGAAATATCTTCCGTTGAAAACTGGAAAGAAGCTTTCTGAGACACTGCTCTGCGTTCTGTTAATTCATCTCACAGAGTTACATCTTTCCCTTCAAGAAGCCTTTCGCTATGGCTGTTCTTGTGGAATTGGCAAAGTGATATTTGGAAGCCCATAGAGGGCTCTGGTGAAAAAGGAAATATCTTCCTTTCAAAACTGGAAAGAAGCTTTCTGAGAAACTGCTCTGTGTTCTGTTAATTTATCTCACAGAGTTACATCTTTCCCTTCAGGAAGCCTTTCGCTAAGTCTGTTCTTGTGGAATTGGCAAAGGGATATTGGAAGCCCATAGAGGGCTATGTTGAAAAAGGAAATATCTTCCGTTCAAAACTGGAAAGAAGCTTTCTGAGAGACTGCTCAGCGTTCTGTTAATTCATCTCACAGAGTTACATCTTTCCCTTCAAGAAGCCTTTCTCTAAGGCTGTTCTTGTGAAATTGGCAAAGGGATATTTGGAAGCCCATAGAGGGCTATGGTGAAAAAGGAAATATCTTCCGTTAAAAACTGGAAAGAACCTTTCTGAGAAACTGCTCTGTGTTCTCTTAATTCCTCTCACAGAGTTACATCTTTCCCTTCAGGAAGCCTTTCGCTAAGGCTGTTCTTGTGGAATTGGCAAAGTGATATTTGGAAGCCCATAGAGGGCTATGGTGAAAAAGGAAATATCTTCCGTTCAAAACTGAAAAGAAGCTTTCTGAGAAACTGCTCTGTGTTCTGTTAATTCATCTCACAGAGTTACATCTTTTCCTTCAGGAAGCCTTTCGCTAAGGCTGTTCTTGTTGAATTGGCAAAGGGATATTTGGAAGCCCATAGACGGCTACGGTGAAAAAGGAAATATCTTCCGTTCAAAACTGAAAAGAAACTTTCTGAGAAACTGCTCTGTGTTCTGTTAATTCATCTCACAGAGTTACATCTTTCCCTTCAAGAAGCGTTTCGCTAAGACTGTTCTTTTGGAATTGGCAAAGTGATATTTGGAAGCCCATAGAGGGCTACGGTGAAAAAGGAAATATCTTCCGTTCAAAACTGGAAAGAAGCTTTCTGAGAAACTGCTCTGTGTTCTGTTAATTCATCTCACAGAGTTACATCTTTCCCTTCAAGAAGCCTTTCGCTAAGGCTGTTCTTGTGGAATTGGCAAAGTGATATTTGGAAGCCCATAGAGGGCTATGGTGAAAAAAGGAAATATCTTCCGTTCAAAACTGGAAAGAAGCTTTCTGAGAAACTGCTCTGTGTTCTGTTAATTCATCTCACAGAGTTACATCTTTCCCTTCAAGAAGCCTTTCGCTAAGGCTGTTCTTGTGGAATTGGCAAAGTGATATTTGGAAGCCCATTGAGGGCTATGGTGAAAAAGGAAATATCTTCCTTTCAAAACAGGAAAGAAGCTTTCTGAGAAACTGCTCTGTGTTCTGTTAATTCATCTCACAGAGTTACATCTTTCCCTTCAGGAAGCCTTTCGCTAAGTCTGTTCTTGTGGAATTGGCATAGGGATATTTGGAAGCCCATAGAGGGCTATGGTGAAAAAGGAAATATCTTCCGTTCAAAACTGGAAAGAAGCTTTCTGAGAGACTGCTCTGCGTTCTGTTAATTCATCTCACAGAGTTACATCTTTCCCTTCAAGAAGCCTTTCGCTAAGGCTCTTCTTGTGGAATTGGCAAAGGGATATTTGGAAGCCCTTAGAGGGCTACGGTGAAAAACGAAATATCTTCCGTTCAAAACTGGAAAGAAGCTTTCTGAGAGACTGCTCTGTGTTCTGTTAATTCATCTCACAGAGTTACATCTTTCCCTCAAGTATCCTTTCGCTAAGGCTGAACTTGTGGAATTCGCAAAGGGATATTTGGAAGCCCATAGAGGGCTATGGTGAAAAAGGAAATATCTTCCGTTCAAAACTGGAAAGAACCTTTCTGAGAAACTGATCTGTGTTCTGTTAATTCATCTCACAGAGTTACATCTTTCCCTTCAAGAAGCCTTTCGCCAAGGCTCTTCTTGTGGAATTGGCAAAGGGATATTTGGAAGCCCTTAGGGGGCTATGGTGAAAAAGGAAATATCTTCCGTTCAAAACTGGAAAGAAGCTTTCTGAGAGACTGCTCTGTGTTCTGTTAATTCATCTCACCGACTTACATCTTTCCCTTCCAGAAGCTGTTCGCTAAGGCTGTTCTTGTAGAATTGGCAAAGGGATATTTGGAAGCCCATAGAGGGCTATGGTGAAAAAGGAAATATCTTCCGTTCAAAACTGGAAAGAAGCTTTCTGAGAAACTGCTCTGTGTTATGTTAATTCATCTCAAAGAGTTACATCTTTCCCTTGAAGAATCCTTTTGCTAAGTCTGTTCTTGTGTAATTGGCAAAGTGATATTTGGATGCCCATAGAGGGCTATGGTGAAAAAGGAAATATCTTCCGTTCAAAACTGGAGAGAAGCTATGTGAGAAACTGGTCTGTGTTCTGTTAATTCATCTCACAGAGTTACATCTTTCCCTTAAAGAAACCTTTAGCTTAGGCCGTTCTTGTGGAATTGGCAAAGTGATATTTGGAAGTCCATAGAGGGCTATGCTGAAAAAGGAAATATCTTCCGTTCAAAACTGGAAAGAAGCTTTCTGAGAGACTGCTCTGCGTTCTGTTAATTCATCTCACAGAGTTACATCTTTCCCTTCAAGAAGCCTTTCTCTAAGGCTGTTCTTGTGGAATTGGCAAAGGGATATTTGGAAGCCCATAGAGGGCTATGGTGAAAAAGGAAATATCTTCCGTTAAAAACTGGAAAGAAGATCTCTGAGAAACTGCTCTGTGTTCTGTTAATTCATCTCAAACAGTTACATCTTTCCCTTCAAGAAGTCTTTCGCTAAGGCTGTTCTTGTGGAATTGGCAAAGGGATATTTGGAAGCCCGTAGAGGGCTATGGTGAAAAAGTAAATATCTTCCGTTCAAAATTGGAAAGAAGCTTTCTGAGAAACTGCTCTGTGTTCTGTTAATTCATCACACAGAGTTACATCTTCCCCTTCAAGAAGCGTTTCGCTAAGGCTGTTCTTGTGGAATTGGCAAAGGGATATTTGGAAGCCCATAGAGGGCTATGGTGAAAAAGTAAATATCTTCCGTTGAAAACTGGAAAGAAGCTTTCTGAGAAACTACTCTGTGTTCTGATAATTCATCTCACAGTGTTACATCTTTCCCTTCAGGAAGCCTTACTCTAAGGCTGTTATTGTGGAATAGGCAAAGTGATATTTGGAAGCCCCTAGAGGGCTATGGTGAAAAAGGAAATATCTTCCTTTCAAAACTAGAAAGAAGCTTTCTGAGAAACTGCTCTGTGTTCTGTTAATTCATCTCACAGAGTTGCATCTTTACCTTCAGGAAGCCTTTCGCTAAGGCTGTTCTTGTGGAATTGGCAAAGGGATATTTGGAAGCCAATAGAGGGCTATGGTGAAAAAGAAATATCTTCCGTTCAAAACCGGAAAGAAGCTTTTTGAGAAACTGCTCTGTATTCTGTTAATTCATCTCACAGAGTTACATCTTTCCCTTCAAGAAGCCTTTCGCTAAGGCTGTTCTTGTGGAATAGGCAAAGGGATATTTGGAAGCCCAGAGAGGGCTATGGTGAAAAAGGAAATATCTTCCGTTCAAAACTGGAAAGAAGCTTTCTCTGAGACTGCTCTGTGTTCTGTTAATTCATCTCACAGAGTTACATCTTTCCCTTCAGGAAGCTTTTCGCTAAGGCTGTTCTTGTGGAATTGGCAAAGTGATATTTGGAAGCCCTTAGAGGGCTATGGTGAAAAAGGAAATATCTTCCGTTCAAAACTGGAAAAAAACTTTCTGAGAAACTGCTCTGTGTTCTGTTAATTCAACTCACAGAGTTACATATTTCCCTTCAAGAAGCCTTTCGCTAAGACTGTTCTTTTGAAATTGGCAAAGTGATATTTGGAAGCCCATACAGGGCTACGGTGAAAAAGGAAATATCTTCCGTTCAAAACTGGAAAGAAGCTTTCTGAGAAACTGCTCTGTGTTCTGTTAATTCATCTCACAGAGTTACATCTTTCCCTTCAAGAAGCCTTTCGCTAAGGCTGTTCTTGTGGAATTGGCAAAGTGATATTTGGAAGCCCATAGAGGGCTATGGTGAAAAAAGGAAATATCTTCCGTTCAAAACTAGAAAGAAGCTTTCTGAGAAACTGCTCTGTGTTCTGTTAATTCATCTCACAGAGTTACATCTTTCCCTTCAAGAAGCCTTTCGCTAAGGCTGTTCTTGTGGAATTGGCAAAGTGATATTTGGAAGCCCATAGAGGGCTATTGTGAAAAAGGAAATATCTTCCTTTCAAAACTGGAAAGAAGCTTTCTGAGAAACTGCTCTGTGTTCTGTTAATTTATCTCACAGAGTTACATCTTTCCCTTCAGGAAGCCTTTCGCTAAGTCTGTTCTTATGGATTTGGCAAAGGGATATTTGGAAGCCCATAGAGGGCTATGCTGAAAAAGGAAATATCTTCCGTTCAAAACTGGAAAGAAGCTTTCTGAGAGACTGCTCTGTGTTCTGTTAATTCATCTCACAGAGTTACATCTTTCCCTTCAAGAAGCCTTTCGCTAAGGCTTTTCTTGTGGAATTGGCAAAGTGATATTTGGAAGCCCATAGAGGGCTATGGAGAAAAAGGAAATATCTTCCTTTCAAAACTGGAAAAGAACTTTCTGAGAAACTGCTCCGTGTTCTGTTAATTTATCTCACAGAGTTACACCTTTCCCTTCAGGAAGCCTTTCGCTAAGTCTGTTCTTGTGGAATTGGCAAAGGGATATTTGGAAGCCCATAAAGGGCTATGCTGAAAAAGGAAATATTTTCCGTTCAAAAGTGGAAAGAAGCTTTCTGAGAGACTGCTCTGCGTTCTGTTAATTCATCACAGAGAGTTACATGTTTCCCTTCAAGAAGCCTTTCGCTAAGGCTCTTCTTGTGGAATTGGCAAAGGGATATTTGGAATCCGTTAGAGGGCTATGGTGAAAAACGAAATATCTTCCGTTCAAAACCGGAAAGAAGCTTTCTGAGAGACTGCTTTGTGTTCTGTTAATTCATCTCACAGAGTTACATCTTTCCCTTCAAGAATCCTTTCAATAAGGCTGTACTTGTGGAATTCGCAAAGGGATATTTGGAAGCCCCTAGAGGGCTATGGTGAAAAAGGAAATATCTTCCGTTCAAAACTGGAAAGAAGCTTTTTGAGAAACTGCTCTGTGTTCTGTTAATTCATCTCACAGAGTTACATCTTTCCCTTCAAGAATCCTTTTGCTAAGGCTGTTCTTGTGTAATTGGCAAAGTGATATTTGGATGCCCATAGAGGGCTGTGGTGAAAAAGGAAATATCTTCCGTTCAAAACTGGAAAGAAGCTTTCTGAGAGACTGCTCTGTGTTCTGTTAATTCATCTCACAAAGTTACATCTTTCCCTTCAAGAATCCTTTCGCTAAGGCTGTACTTGTGGAATTCGCAAAGGGATATTTGGAAGCCCTTAGAGGGCTATGGTGAAAAAGGAAATATCTTCCGTTCAAAACTGGAAAGAAGCTTTCTGAGAACCTGCTCTGTGTTCTGTTAATTCATCTCACAGAGTTACATCTTTCCCTTCAAGAAGCCTTTCGCTAAGGCTCTTCTTGTGGAATTGGCAAAGGGATATTTGGAAGCCCTTAGAGGGCTATGGTGAAAAAGGAAATATCTTCCGTTCAAAACTGGAAAGAAGCTTTCTGAGAGACTGCTCTGTGTTCTGTTAATTCATCTCACAGAGTTACATCTTTCCCTTCAGGAAGCCTTTCGCTAAGTCTGTTCTAGTGGAATTGGCAAAGTTATATTTGGAAGCCCATAGAGGGCTATGGTGAAAAAGGAAATATCTTCCGTTCAAAACTGGAAAGAAGCTTTCCGAGAGACTGCTCTGCGTTCTGTTAATTCATCTCACAGAGTTACATCTTTCCCTTGAAGAAGCCTTTCGCTAAGGCTGTTCTTGTGGAATTCGCAAAGGGATATATGGAAGCCCTTAGAGGGCTATGGTGAAAAAGGAAATATGTTCTCTTCAAAACTGGAAAGAAGCTTTCTGAGACACTGCTCTGTGTTCTGTTAATTCATCTCACAGAGTTACATCTTTCCCTTCAGGAAGCCTTTCGCTAAGGCTGTTCTTGTGGAATTGGAAAAGGGATATTTGGAAGCCCATAGAGGGATATTGTGAAAAAGGAAATATCTTCTTTTCAAAACTGGAAAGAAGCTTTCTGAGAAACTGCTCTGTGTTCTGTTAATTCATCTCACAGAGTTGCATCGTTCCCTTCAAGAAGCCTTTCGCTAAGGCTGTTCTTGTGGAATTCGCATAGGGATATTTGGAAGCCCATAGAGTGCTATGGTGAAAAAGGAAATATCTTCCGTTCAACACTGGAAAGAAGCTTCCTGAGAAACTGCTCTGTGTTCTGTTAATTCATCTCACAGAGTTACATCTTTCCCTTCAAGAAGCCTTTTCATAGGACTGTTCTTGTGGAATTCGCAAAGGGATATTTTGAAGCCCATAGGGGGCTATGGTGAAAAAGGAAATATCTTCCGTTCAAAACTGGAAAGAAGCTTTCTGAGAAACTGCTCTGTGTTCTGTTAATTCATCTCACAGAGTTACATCTTTCCCTTAAAGAAGCCTTTTGCTAGGACTGTTCCCTTGGAATTGGCAAAGTGATATTTGGAAGCCCATAGAGGGCTATGGTGAAAAAGGCAATACCTTCCGTTCAAAACTGGAAAGAAGCTTTGTGAGAAACTGCTCTGTGTTCTGTTAATTCATCTCACAGACTTACATCTTTCCCTTATAGAAGCCGTTCGCTAAGGCTATTCTTGTAGAATTGGCAAAGGGATATTTGGAAGCCCATAGAGGGCTATGTTGAAAAAGGAAATATCTTCCGTTCAAAACTGGAAAGAAGCTTTTTGAGAAACTGCTCTGTGTTCTGTTAATGCATCTCACAGAGTTACATCTTTCCCTTCAAGAATCCTTTTGCTAAGGCTGCTCTTGTGTAATTGGCAAAGGGATATTTGGATGCCCATAGAGGGCTATGGTGAAAAAGGAAATATCTTCCGTTCAAAACTGGAAAGAAGCTTTCTGAGAGACTGCTCTGTGTTCTGTTAATTCATCTCACAAAGTAACATCTTTCCCTTCAATAATCCTTTCGCTAAGGCTGTACTTGTGGAATTCGCAAAGGGATATTTGGAAGCCCATAGAGGGCTATGGTGAAAAAGGAAATATCTTCCGTTCAAAACTGGAAAGAAGCTTTCTGAGAACCTGCTCTGTGTTCTGTTCATTCATCTCACAGAGTTACATCTTCCCCTTCAAGAAGCCTTTCGCTAAGGCTCTTCTTGTGGAATTGGCAAAGGGATATTTGGAAGCCCTTAGAGGGCTATGGTGAAAAAGGAAATATCTTCCGTTCAAAACTGGAAAGAAGCTTTCTGAGAGACTGCTCTGTGTTCGGTTAATTCATCTCACAGAGTTACATCTTTCCCTTCAAGAAGCCTTTCGCTAGGACTGTTCTTGTGGAATTCGCAAAGGGATATTTGGAAGCCCACAGAGGGCTATGGTGAAAAAGGAAATATCTTCGTTCAAAACTGGAATGAAACTTCTGAGAAACTGCTCTCTGTTCTGTTAATTCATCTCACAGAGTTACATCTTTCTCTTCAAGAAGCCTTTTGCTAGGACTGTTCTTGTGGAATTGGCAAAGTGATATTTGGAAGCCCATAGAGGGCTATGGCGAAAAAGGAAATATCTTCCGTTCAAATCTGGAAAGAAACTTTCTGAGAAACCGCTCTGTGTTCTGTTAATTCATCTCACACAGTTACATCTTTCCCTTCAAGAAGCCTTTCGCTAAGGCTGTTCATGTAGAATTGGCAAAGGGATATTTGGAAGCCCATAGAGGGCTAGGGTGAAAAAGGAAATATCTTCCGTTCAAAACTGGAAAGAAGCTTTTTGAGAAACTGCTCTGTGTTCTGTTAATTCATCTCACAGAGTTACATCTTTCCCTTCAAGAATCCTTTCGCAAAGGCTGTTCTTGTGGAATTGGCAAAGGGATAGTTGGATGCCCATAGAGGGCTATGGTGAAAAAGGAAATATCTTCCGTTCAAAACTGGAAAGAAGCTTTCTGAGAAACTTCTGTGTGTTCTCTTAATTTATCTCACAGAGTTACATCTTTCCCTTCAGGAAGCCTTTCGCTAAGTCTGTTCTTGTGGAATTGGAAAAAGGGATGTTTGGAAGCCCATAGAGGGCTATGCTGAAAAAGGAAATATCTTCCGTTCAAAACCGGAAAGAAGCTTTCTGAGAGACTGCTGTGCGTTCTGTTAATTCATCTCACAGAGTTACATCTTTCCCTTCAAGAAGCCTTTCGCTAAGGCTGTTCTTGTGGAATTCGCAAAGGGATATTTGGAAGCCCATAGAGGGCTATGGTGAAAAAGGAAATATCTTCTCTTCAAAACTGGAAAGAAGCTTTCTGAGACACTGCTCTGTGTTCTGTTAATTCATCTCACAGAGTTACATCTTTCCCTTCAGGAAGCCTTTCGCTAAGGCTGTTCTTTTGGAATTGGAAAAGGGATATTTGGAAGCCCATAGAGGGCTATTGTGAAAAAGGAAATATCTTCTTTTCAAAACTGGAAAGAAGCTTTCTGAGAAACTGCTCTGTGTTCTGTTAATTCATCTCACAGAGTTACATCTTTCCCTTCAAGAAGCCTTTTGCTAGGACTGTTCTTGTGGAATTCGCAAAGGGATATTTGGAAGTCCATAGAGGTCTATGGTGAAAAAGGAAATATCTTCGTTCAGAACTGGAATGAAGCTTTCTGAGAAACTGCTCTCTGTTCTGTTAATTCATCTCACAGAGTTACATCTTTATCTTCAAGAAGCCTTTTGCTAGGACTGTTCTTGTGGAATTGGCAAAGTGATATTTGGAAGCCCATAGAGGGCTATGGCGAAAAAGGAAATATCTTCCGTTCAAAACTGGAAAGAAGCTTTCTGAGAGACTTCTCTGTGTTCTGTTAATTCATCTCACAGAGTTACATCTTTCCCTTCAAGAATACTTTCGCTAAGGCTGTTCTTCTGGAATTCGCAAAGGGATATTTGGAAGCCTATAGAGGGCTATGGTGAAAAAGCAAATATCTTCCGTTCAAAACTGGAAAGAATCTTTCTGAGAGACTGCTCTGTGTTCTGTTAATTCATCTCACAGAGTTATATCTTTCCCTTCAAGAAGCCTTTTGCTAGGACTGTTCTTGTGGAATTCGCAAAGGGATATTTGGAAGCCGATAGAGTGCTATGGTGTAAAAGGAAATATCTTCCGTTCAAAACTGGAAAGAAGCTTTCTGAGAAACTGCTCTGTGTTCTGTTAATTCATCTCACAAAGTTACATCTTTCTCTTCAAGAAGCCTTTTGCTAGGACTGTTCTTGTGGTATTGGCAAAGTGATATTTAGAAGCCCATAGAAGGCTATGGTGAAAAGGGAAATATCTTCCGTTCAAAACTGGAAAGAAGCTTTCTGAGAAACCGCGCTGTGTTCTGTTAATTCATCTCACAGAGTTACATCTTTCCCTTCAAGAAGCCTTTCGCTAAGGCTGTTCTTGTAGAATTGGCAAAGGGATATTTGGAAGCCCATAGAGGGCTAGGGTGAAAAAGGAAATATCTTCCGTTCAACACTGGAAAGAAGCTTTTTGAGAAACTGCTCTGTGTTCTGTTAATTCATCTCACAGAGTTACATCTTTCCCTTCAAGAATCCTTTCGCTAAGGCTGTTCTTGTGGAATTGGCAAAGGGATATTTGGATGCCCATAGAGGGCTATGGTGAAAAAGGAAATATCTTCCGTTCAAAACTGGAAAGAAGCTTTCTGAGAAACTGCTCTGTGTTCTGTTAATTCATCTCACAGAGTTACATCTTTCCCTTTAGAAGCCTTTCGCTAAGACTGTTCTTTTGGAATTGGAAAAGTGATATTTGGAAGCCCATATTTGGCTACGGTGAAAAAGGAAATATCTTCCGTTCAAAACTGGAAAGAAGCTTACTGAGAAACGGCTCTGTGTTCTGTTAATTCATCTCACAGAGTTACATCTTTCCCTTAAAGAAGCCTTCTGCTAGGACTGTTCCCGTGGAATTGGCAAAGTAATATTTGGAAGCCCATAGAGGGCTACGGTGAAAAAGGAAATACCTTCTGTTCAAAACGGGAAAGAAGCTTTGTGAGAAACTGCTCTGTGTTCTGTTAATTCATCTCACAGACTTACATCTTTCCCTTCCAGAAGCCGTTCGCTAAGGCTGTTCTTGTAGAATTGGCAAAGGGATATTTGGTAGCCCATAGAGGGCTACGATGAAAAAGGAAATATCTTCCGTTCAATACTGGAAAGAAGCTTTCTGAGAGACTGCTCTGTGTTCTGTTAATTCATCTCACAAAGTTACATCTTTCCCTTCAAGAATCCTTTCGCTAAGGCTGTACTTGTGGAATTCGCAAAGGGATATTTGGAAGCCCATAGAGGGCTATGGTGAAAAAGGAAATATCTTCCGTTCAAAACTGGAAAGAAGCTTTCTGAGAACCTGCTCTGTGTTCTGTTAATTCATCTCACAGAGTTACATCTTTCCCTTCAAGAAGCCTTTCGCTAAGGCTCTTCTTGTGGAATTGGCAAAGGGATATTTGGAAGCCCTTAGAGGGCTATGGTGAAAAAGGAAATATCTTCCGTTCAAAACTGGAAAGAAGCTTTCTGAGAGACTGCTCTGTGTTCTGTTAATTCATCTCACAGAGTTACCTCTTTCCCTTCAAGAAGCCTTTTGCTAGGACTGTTCTTGTGGAATTCGCAAAGGGATATTTGGAAGCCCATAGAGGGCTATGGTGAAAAAGGAAATATCTTCGTTCAAAACTGGAATGAAGCTTTCTGAGAAACTGCTCTCTGTTCTGTTAATTCATCTCACAGGGTTACATCTTTCTCTTCAAGAAGCCTTTTGCTAGGACTGTTCTTGTGGAATTGGCAAAGTGATATTTGGAAGCCCATAGAGGGCTATGGTGAAAAAGGAAATATCTTCCGTTCAAAACTGGAAAGAAGCCTTCGGAGAAACTGCTATGTCTTCTGTTAATTCATCCCACAGAGTTACATCTTTCCCTTCCAGAAGCCTTTCGCTAAGTCTGTTCTTGTGTAATTGGCAGAGTGATATTTGGATGCCCATAGAGGGCTATGGTGAAAAACGAAATATCTTCCGTTCAAAACTGGAAAGAAGCTATGTGAGAAACTGGTCTGTGTTCTGTTAATTCATCTCACAGAGTTACATCTTTCCCTTCAGGAATCCTCTCGCTAAGGCTGTTCTTTTGGAATTGGCAAAGTGATATTTGGAAGCCCATAGAAGGCTAATGTGAAAAAGGAAATATCTTCCGTTAAAAACTGGAAAGAAGCTTTCTGAGAAACTGCTCTGTGTTCTGTTAATTCATCTCGCAGAGTTACATCTTTGCCTTCAAGAAGCCTTTCGCTAAGGCTGTTCTTGTGGAATTGGCAAAGTGATATTTGGAAGCCCATAGAGGGCTATGATGAAAAAGGAAATATCTTCCGTTCAAAACTGGAAAGAAGCTTTCTGAGAAACTGCTCTGTGTTCTGTTAATTCATCTCACAGAGTTACATCTTTCCCTTCAGGAAGTCTTTCGCTAAGGCTGTTCTTGTTGAATTGGCAAAGGGATATTTGGAAGCCCATAGAGGGCTATGGTGAAAAAGGAAATATCCTCCTTTCAAAACTGGAAAGAAGCTTTCTGAGAAACTGCTCTGTGTTCTGTTAATTCATCTCACAGTGTTACATCTTTCCCTTCAAGTAGCCTTTCGCTAAGGCTGTTCTTGTGGAATTGGCAAAGGGATATTTGGAAGCCCTTAGAGGGCTATGGTGAAAAACGAAATATCTTCCGTTCAAAACTGGAAAGAAGCTTTCTGAGAGACTGCTCTGTGTTCTGTTAATTCATCTCACAGAGTTACATCTTCCCCTTCAAAAATCCTTTCGCTAAGGCTGTACTTGTGGAATTCGCAAAGGGATATTTGGAAGCCCATAGAGGGCTATGGTGAAAAAGGAAATATCTTCCGTTGAAAACTGGAAAGAAGCTTTCTGAGAAACTGCTCTGAGTTCTGTTAATTCATCTCACAGATTTACATCTTTCCCTTCAAGAAGCCTTTCGCTAAGGCTCTTCTTGTGGAATTGGCAAAGGGATATTTGGAAGCCCTTAGTGGGCTATGGTGAAAAACGCAATATCTTCCGTTCAAAACTGGAAAGAAGCTTTCTGAGAGACTGCTCTGTGTTCTGTTAACTCATCTCACAGAGTTACCTCTTTCCCTTCAAGAATCCTTTCGCTAAGGCTGTTCTTGTGGAATTCGCAAAGGTTTATTTGGAAGCCCATAGAGGGCTACGGTGAAAAAGGAAATATCTTCCGTTCAAAACTTGAAAGAAGCTTTCTGAGAAACTGCTCTGTGTTCTGTTAATTCATCTCACAGAGTTACATCTTTCCCTTCAAGAAGCCTTTTGCTAGGACTGTTCTTGTGGAATTCGCAAAGGGATATTTGGAAGCCCATAGAGGGCTATGGTGAAAAAGGAAATATCTTCCGTTCAAAACTGGAAAGAAGCTTTCTGAGAAACTGCTCTGTGTTCTGTTAATTCATCTTACAGAGTTACATCTTTCTCTTCAAGAATCCTTTTGCTAGGACTGTTCTTTTGGAATTGGCAAAGGGATATTTGGAAGCCCATAGAGGGCTATGGTGAAAAAGGAAATATCTTCCTTTCAAAACTGGAAAGAAGCTTTCTGAGAAACTTCTCTGTGTTCTGTTAATTTATCTCACAGAGTTACATCTTTCCCTTCAGGAAGCCTTTCGCTAAGTCTGTTCCTGTGGAATTGGCAAAGGGATATTTGGAAGCCCATAGAGGGCTATGGTGAAAAAGGAAATATCTTCCGTTCAAAACTGGAAAGAAGCTTTCTGAGAGACTGCTCTGCGTTCTGTTAATTCCCCTCACAGAGTTACATCTTTCCCTTCAAGAAGCCTTTCGCTAAGGCTGTTCTTGTGGAATTAGCAAAGTGATATTTGAAAGCCCATAGAGGGCTATGGTGAAAAAGGAAATATCTTTCTCTCAAAACTGGAAAAAATCTTTCTGAGAAACTGCTCTGTGTTCTGTTAATTCATCTCACAGAGTTACATCTTTCCCTTCAAGAAGCCTTTCGCTAAGGCTGTTCCTGTGGAATTGGCAAAGTGATATTTGGAAGCCCATAGAGGGCAATGGTGAAAAAAGGAATTATCTTCCGTTCAAAACTGGAAAGAAGCTTTCTGAGAAACTGCTCTGTGTTCTGTTAATTCATCCCCAGAGTTACATCTCTCCCTTCAAGAAGCCTTTCGCTAAGGCTGTTGTTGTGAAATTGGCAAAGTGATAATTGGAAGCCCATAGAGGGCTATGGTGAAAAAGGAAATATCTTCCTTCCAAAACTGGAAAGAAGCTTTCTGAGAAACTTCTGTGTGTTCTGTTAATTTATCTCACAGAGTTTCATCTTTCCCTTCAGGAAGCCTTTCGCTAAGTCTGTTCTTGTGGAATTGGCAAAGGGATGTTTGGAAGCCCATAGAGGGCTATGCTGAAAAAGGAAATATCTTCCGTTCAAAATTGGAAAGAAGCTTTCTGAGAGACTGCTGTGCGTTCTGTTAATTCATCTCACAGAGTTACATCTTTCCCTTCAAGAAGCCTTTCGCTAAGGCTGTTCTTGTGGAATTGGCAAAGGGATATTTGGAAGCCCATAGAGGGCTATGGTGAAAAAGGAAATATCTTCTCTTCAAAACTGGAAAGAAGCTTTCTGAGACACTGCTCTGTGTTCTGTTAATTCATCTCACAGAGTTACATCTTTCCCTTCAGGAAGCCTTTCGCTAAGGCTGTTCTTGTGGAATTGGAAAAGGGATATTTGGAAGCCCATAGAGGGCTATTGTGAAAAAGGAAATATCTTCTTTTCAAAACTGGAAAGAAGCTTTCTGAGAAACTGCTCTGTGTTCTGTTAATTCATCTCACAGAGTTACATCTTTCCCTTCAAGAAGCCTTTCGCTAAGGCTCTTCTTGTGGAATTGGCAAAGGGATATTTGGAAGCCCTTAGAGGGCTATGGTGAAAAAGGAAATATCTTCCGTTCAAAACTGGAAAGAAGCTTTCTGAGAGACTGTTCTGTGTTCTGTTAATTCATCTCACAGAGTTACATCTTTCCCTTCAAGAAGCCTTTTGCTAGGACTGTTCTTGTGGAATTCGCAAAGGGATATTTGGAAGTCCATAGAGGGCTATGGTGAAAAAGGAAATATCTTCGTTCAGAACTGTAATGAAGCTCTCTGAGAAACTGCTCTCTGTTCTGTTAATTCATCTCAAAGAGTTACATCTTTCTCTTCAAGAAGCCTTTTGCTAGGACTGTTCTTGTGGAATTGGCAAAGTGATATTTGGAAGCCCATAGAGGGCTATGGCGAAAAAGGAAATATCTTCCGTTCAAAACTGGAAAGAAGCTTTCTGAGAGACTTCTCTGTGTTCTGTTAATTCATCTCACAGAGTTACATCTTTCCCATCAAGAATACTTTCGCTAAGGCTGTTCTTCTGGAATTCGCAAAGGGATATTTGGAAGCCCATAGAGGGCTATTGTGAAAAAGGAAATATCTTCCGTTCAAAACTGGAAAGAAGCTTTCTGAGAGACTGCTCTGTGTTCTGTTAATTCATCTCACAGAGTTATATCTTTCCCTTCAAGAAGCCTTTTGCTAGGACTGTTCTTGTGGAATTCGCAAAGGGATATTGGAAGCCCATAGAGGGCTATGGTGAAAAAGGAAATATCTTCCGTTCAAAACTGGAAAGAAGCTTTCTGAGAACCTGCTCTGTGTTCTGTTAATTCATCCCCAGAGTTACATCTTTCCCTTCAAGAAGCCTTTCGCTAAGGCTGTTCTTGTGGAATTCGCAAAGGGATATTTGGAAGCCCATAGAGGGCTATGGTGAAAAAGGAAATATCTTCTCTTCAAAACTGGAAAGAATCTTTCTGAGACACTGCTCTGTGTTCTGTTAATTCATCTCACAGAGTTGCATCGTTCCCTTCAAGAAGACTTTCGCTAAGGCTGTTCTTGTGGAATTCGCAAAGGGTTATTTGGAAGCCCATAGAGGGCTATGGTGAAAAAGGAAATATCTTCCGTTCAACACTGGAAAGAAGTTTCCTGAGAAACTGCTCTGTGTTCTGTAAATTCATCTCACAGAGTTACATCTTTCCCTCCAAGAAGCCTTTTGCTAGGAATCTTTTTGTGGAATTCGCAAAGGGATATTTTGAAGCCCATAGGGTGCTATGGTGAAAAAGGAAATATCTTCTCTTCAAAACTGGAAAGAAGCTTTCTGAGAGACTGCTGTGTGTTCTGTTAATTCATCTCACAGAGTTACATCTTTCCCTTTAAGAAGCCTTCTGCTAGGACTGTTCCCGTGGAATTGGCAAAGTAATATTTGGAAGCCCATAGAGGGCTATGGTGAAAAAGGCAATACCTTCCGTTCAAAACTCGAAAGAAGCTTTGTGAGAAACTGCTCTGTGTTCTGTTAATTCATCTCACAGACTTACATCTTTCCCTTCCAGAAGCCGTTCGCTAAGGCTGTTCTTGTAGAATTGGCAAAGGGATATTTGGTAGCCCATAGAGGGCTACGGTGAAAAAGGAAATATCTTCCGTTCAATACTGGAAAGAAGCTTTCTGAGAGACTGCTCTGTGTTCTGTTAATTCATCTCACAAAGTTACATCTTTCCCTTCAAGAATCCTTTCGCTAAGGCTGTACTTGTGGAATTCGCAAAGGGATATTTGGAAGCCCATAGAGGGCTATGGTGAAAAAGGAAATATCTTCCGTTCAAAACTGTAAAGAAGCTTTCTGAGAAACTGCTCTGTGTTCTGTTAATTCATCTCACAGAGTTACATCTTTCCCTTAAAGAAGCCTTCTGCTAGGACTGTTCCCGAGGAATTGGCAAAGTAATATTTGGAAGCCCATAGAGGGCTATGGTGAAAAAGGCAATACCTTCCGTTCAAAACTGGAAGGAAGCTTTGTGAGAAACTACTCTGTGTTCTGTTAATTCATCTCACAGACTTACATCTTTCCCTTCCAGAAGCCGTTCGCTAAGGCCGTTCTTGTAGAATTGGCAAAGGGATATTTGGTAGCCCATAGAGGGCTACGGTGAAAAAGGAAATATCTTCCGTTCAATACTGGAAAGAAGCTTTCTGAGAGACTGCTCTGTGTTCTGTTAATTCATCTCACAAAGTTACATCTTTCCCTTCAAGAATCCTTTCGCTAAGGCTGTACTTGTGGAATTCGCAAAGGGATATTTGGAAGCCCATAGAGGGCTATGGTGAAAAAGGAAATATCTTCCGTTCAAAACTGGAAAGAAGCTTTCTGAGAACCTGCTCTGTGTTCTGTTAATTCATCTCACAGAGTTACATCTTTCCCTTCAAGAAGCCTTTCGCTAAGGCTCTTCTTGTGGAATTGGCAAAGGGATATTTGGAAGCCCTTAGAGGGCTATGGTGAAAAAGGAAATATCTTCCGTTCAAAACTGGAAAGAAGCTTTCTGAGAGACTGCTCTGTGTTCTGTTAATTCATCTCACAGAGTTACATCTTTCCCTTCAAGAAGCCTTTTGCTAGGACTGTTCTTGTGGAATTCGCAAAGGGATATTTGGAAGCCCATAGAGGGCTATGGTGAAAAAGGAAATATATTCGTTCAAAACTGGAATGAAGCTTTCTGAGAAACTGCTCTCTGTTCTGTTAATTCATCTCACAGAGTTACATCTTTCTCTTCAAGAAGCCTTTTGCTAGGACTGTTCTTGTGGAATTGGCAAAGTGATATTTGGAAGCCCATAGAGGCCTATGGTGAAAAAGGAAATATCTTCCGTTCAAAACTGGAAAGAAGCTTTCGGAGAAACTGCTATGTGTTCTGTTAATTCATCTCACAGAGTTACATCTTTCCCTTCCAGAAGCCTTTCGCTAAGGCTGTTCTTGTAGAATTGGCAAAGGGATATTTGGAAACCCATAGAGGGCTAGGGAGAAAAAGGAAATATCTTCCGTTCAAAACTGGAAAGAAGCTTTTTGAGAAACTGCTCTGTGTTCTGTTAATTCATCTCACAGAGTTACATCTTTCCCTTCAAGAATCCTTTCGCTAAGTCTGTTCTTGTGTAATTGGCAGAGTGATATTTGGATGCCCATAGAGGGCTATGGTGAAAAAGGAAATATCTTCCGTTCAAAACTGGAAAGAAGCTATGTGAGAAACTGGTCTGTGTTCTGTTAATTCATCTCACAGAGTTACATCTTTCCCTTAAAGAAACCTTTAGCTTAGGCTGTTCTTGTGGAATTGGCAAAGTGATATTTGGAAGTCCATAGAGGGCTATGCTGAAAAAGGAAATATCTTCCGTTAAAAACTGGAAAGAAGCTGTCTGAGAGACTGCTCTGCGTTCTGTTAATTCATCTCACAGAGTTACATCTTTCTCTTCAAGAAGCCTTTCGCTAAGGCTGTTTTTGTGGAATTGGCAAAGGGATATTTGGAAGCCCATAGAGGGCTATGGTGAAAAAGGAAATATCTTCCGTTAAAAACTGGAAAGAAGCTTTCTGAGAAACTGCACTGTGTTCTGTTAATTCATCTCACAGAGTTACATCTTTTCCTTCAGGAAGCCTTTCGCTAAGGCTGTTCTTCTGGAATTGGCAAAGTGATATTTAGAAACCCATAGAGGGCTATGGTGAAAAAGGAAATATCTTCCATTCAAAACTGGAAAAAAGCTTTCTGAGAAACTACTCTGTGTTCTGTTAATTCATCTCACAGAGTTACATCTTTCCCTTCTGGAAGTCTTTCGCTGAGGCTGTTCTTGTTGAACTGCCAAAGGGATATTTGGAAACCCATAGAGGGCTATGGTGAAAAAGGAAATATCTTCCGTTCAAAACTGGAAAGAAGCTTTCTGAGAAACTGCTCTGTGTTCTGTTAATTCATCTCACAGAGTTACATCTTCCCTTCAAGAAGCCTTTCGCTAAGGCTCTTCTTGTGGAATTGGCAAAGGGATATTTGGAAGCCCTTAGAGGGCTATGGTGAAAAACGAAATATCTTCCATTCAAAACTGGAAAGAAGCTTTCTTGGAGACTGCTCTGTGTTCTGTTAATTCATCTCACAGAGTTACATCTTTCCCTTAAAGAATCCTTTCGCTAAGGCTGTACTTGTGGAATTCGCAAAGGGATATTTGGAAGCCTCTAGAGGGCTATGGTGAAAAAGGAAATATCTTCCGTTCAAAACTGGAAAGAAGCTTTCTGAGAAACTGCTCTGTGTTCTGTTAATTCATCTCACAGAGTTACATCTTTCCCTTCAAGAAACCTTTCGCTAAGGCTCTTCTTCTGGAATTGGCAAAGGGATATTTGGAAGCCCTTAGAGGGCTATGGTGAAAAAGGAAATATCTTCCGTTCAAAACTGGAAAGAAGATTTCTGAGAGACTGCTCTGTGTTCTGTTAATTTATCTCACAGAGTTAAATCTTTCCCTTCAAGAAGCCTTTCGCTATGGCTGTTCTTGTGGAATTGGCAAAGTGATATTTGGAAGCCCATAGAGGGCTATGGTGAAAAAACGAAATATCTTCCGTCCAAAACTGGAAAGAAGCTTTCTGAGAAACTGCTCTGTGTTCTGTTAATTCATCTCACAGAGTTACATCTTTCCCTTCAGGAAGCCTTTCGCTAAGGCTGTTCTTCTGGAATTGGCAAAGTGATATTTGGAAGCCCTTAGAGGGATATGGTGAAAAAGGAAATATCTTCCGTTCAAAACTGGAAAGAAGCTTTCTGAGAAACTGCTCTATGTTTTGTTAATTCATCTCACAGAGTTACATCTTCCCTTCAAGAAGCCTTTCGCTAAGGCTCTTCTTGTGGAATTGGCAAAGGGATATTTGGAAGCCCATAGAGGGCTATGGTGAAAAAGGAAATATCTTCCGTTCAAAACTGGAAAGAAGCTTTCTGAGAAACTGCTCTGTGTTCTGTTAATTCATCTCACAGAGTTACATCTTTCTCTTCAAGAAGACTTTTGCTAGGACTGTTCTTGTGGAATTCGCAAAGGGATATTGGAAGCCCATAGAGGGCTATGGTGAAAAAGGAAATATCTTCCGTTCAAAACTGGAAAGAAGCTTTCTGAGAAACTGCTCTGTGTTCTGTTAATTCATCTCACAAAGTTACATCTTTCTCTTCAAGAAGCCTTTTGCTAGGACTGTTCTTGTGGAATTGGCAAAGTGATATTTAGAAGCCCATAGAGGGCTATGGTGAAAAGGGAAATATCTTCCGTTCAAAACTGGAAAGAAGCTTTCTGAGAAACCGCGCTGTGTTCTGTTAATTCATCTCACAGAGTTACATCTTTCCCTTCAAGAAGCCTTTCGCTAAGGCTGTTCTTGTAGAATTGGCAAAGGGATATTTGGAAGCCCATAGAGGGCTAGGGTGAAAAAGGAAATATCTTCCGTTCAAAACTGGAAAGAAGCTTTTTGAGAAACTGCTCTGTGTTCTGTTAATTCATCTCACAGAGTTACATCTTTCCCTTCAAGAATCCTTTCGCTAAGGCTGTTCTTGTGGAATTGGCAAAGGGATATTTGGATGCCCATAGAGGGCTATGGTGAAAAAGGAAATATCTTCCGTTCAAAACTGCAAAGAAGCTTTCTGAGAAACTGCTCTGTGTTCTGTTAATTCATCTCACAGAGTTACATCTTTCCCTTCAAGAAGCCTTTCCCTAAGACTGTTCTTTTGGAATTGGAAAAGTGATATTTGGAAGCCCATATTGGGCTACGGTAAAAAAGGAAATATCTTCCGTTCAAAACTGGAAAGAAGCTTACTGAGAAACGGCTCTGTGTTCTGTTAATTCATCTCACAGAGTTACATCTTTCCCTTCAAGAAGCCTTTCGCTAAGGCTGTTCCTGTGGAATTGGCAAAGTGATATTTGGAAGCCCATAGAGGGCTATGGTGAAAAAAGGAAATATCTTCCGTTCAAAACTGGAAAGAAGCTTTCTGAGAAACTGCTCTGTGTTCTGTTAATTCATCCCCAGAGTTACATCTTTACCTTCAAGAAGCCTTTCGCTAAGGCTGTTCTTGTGGAATTCGCAAAGGGATATTTGGAAGCCCATAGAGGGCTATGGTGAAAAAGGAAATATCTTCTCTTCAAAACTGGAAAGAAGCTTTCTGAGACACTGCTCTGTGTTCTGTTAATTCATCTCGCAGAGTTGCATCGTTCCCTTCAAGAAGACTTTCGCTAAGGCTGTTCTTGTGGAATTCGCAAAGGGATATTTGGAAGCCCATAGAGGGCTATGGTGAAAAAGGAAATATCTTCCGTTCAACACTGGAAAGAAGTTTCCTGAGAAACTGCTCTGTGTTCTGTAAATTCATCTCACAGAGTTACATCTTTCCCTCCAAGAAGCCTTTTGCTAGGAATCTTTTTGTGGAATTCGCAAAGGGATATTTTGAAGCCCATAGGGTGCTATGGTGAAAAAGGAAGTATCTTCTGTTCAAAACTGGAAAGAAGCTTTCTGAGAAACTGCTGTGTGTTCTGTTAATTCATCTCACAGAGTTAAATCTTTCCCTTTAAGAAGCCTTCTGCTAGGACTGTTCCCGTGGAATTGGCAAAGTAATATTTGGAAGCCCATAGAGGGCTATGGTGAAAAAGGCAATACCTTCCGTTCAAAACTGGAAAGAAGCTTTGTGAGAAACTGCTCTGTGTTCTGTTAATTCATCTCACAGACTTACATCTTTCCCTTCCAGAAGCCGTTCCCTAAGGCTGTTCTTGTAGAATTGGCAAAGGGATATTTGGTAGCCCATAGAGGGCTACGGTGAAAAAGGAAATATCTTCCGTTCAATACTGGAAAGAAGCTTTCGGAGAGACTGCTCTGTGTTCTGTTAATTCATCTCACAAAGTTACATCTTTCCCTTCAAGAATCCTTTCGCTAAGGCTGTACTTGTGGAATTCGCAAAGGGATATTTGGAAGCCCATAGAGGGCTATGGTAAAAAAGGAAATATCTTCCGTTCAAAACTGGAAAGAAGCTTTCTGAGAAACTGCTGTGTGTTCCGTTAATTCATCTCACAGAGTTACATCTTTCCCTTAAAGAAGCCTTCTGCTAGGACTGTTCCCGTGGAATTGGCAAAGTAATATTTGGAAGCCCCTAGAGGGCTATGGTGAAAAAGGCAATACCTTCCGTTCAAAACTGGAAGGAAGCTTTGTGAGAAACTGCTCTGTGTTCTGTTAATTCATCTCACAGACTTACATCTTTCCCTTCCAAAAGCCGTTCGCTAAGGCTGTTCTTGTAGAATTGGCAAAGGGATATATGGTAGCCCATAGAGGGCTACGGTGAAAAAGGAAATATCTTCCGTTCAAAACTGGAAAGAAGCTTTCTGAGAGACTGTTCTGTGTTCTGTTAATTCATCTCACAGAGTTACATCTTTCCCTTCAAGAAGCCTTTTGCTAGGACTGTTCTTGTGGAATTCGCAAAGGGATATTTGGAAGTCCATAGAGGGCTATGGTGAAAAAGGAAATATCTTCGTTCAGAACTGTAATGAAGCTCTCTGAGAAACTGCTCTCTGTTCTGTTAATTCATCTCAAAGAGTTACATCTTTCTCTTCAAGAAGCCTTTTGCTAGGACTGTTCTTGTGGAATTGGCAAAGTGATATTTGGAAGCCCATAGAGGGCTATGGCGAAAAAGGAAATATCTTCCGTTCAAAACTGGAAAGAAGCTTTCTGAGAGACTTCTCTGTGTTCTGTTAATTCATCTCACAGAGTTACATCTTTCCCTTCAAGAATACTTTCGCTAAGGCTGTTCTTCTGGAATTCGCAAAGGGATATTTGGAAGCCCATAGAGGGCTATTGTGAAAAAGGAAATATCTTCCGTTCAAAACTGGAAAGAAGCTTTCTGAGAGACTGCTCTGTGTTCTGTTAATTCATCTCACAGAGTTATATCTTTCCCTTCAAGAAGCCTTTTGCTAGGACTGTTCTTGTGGAATTCGCAAAGGGATATTGGAAGCCCATAGAGGGCTATGGTGAAAAAGGAAATATCTTCCGTTCAAAACTGGAAAGAAGCTTTCTGAGAACCTGCTCTGTGTTCTGTTAATTCATCCCCAGAGTTACATCTTTCCCTTCAAGAAGCCTTTCGCTAAGGCTGTTCTTGTGGAATTCGCAAAGGGATATTTGGAAGCCCATAGAGGGCTATGGTGAAAAAGGAAATATCTTCTCTTCAAAACTGGAAAGAATCTTTCTGAGACACTGCTCTGTGTTCTGTTAATTCATCTCACAGAGTTGCATCGTTCCCTTCAAGAAGACTTTCGCTAAGGCTGTTCTTGTGGAATTCGCAAAGGGTTATTTGGAAGCCCATAGAGGGCTATGGTGAAAAAGGAAATATCTTCCGTTCAACACTGGAAAGAAGTTTCCTGAGAAACTGCTCTGTGTTCTGTAAATTCATCTCACAGAGTTACATCTTTCCCTCCAAGAAGCCTTTTGCTAGGAATCTTTTTGTGGAATTCGCAAAGGGATATTTTGAAGCCCATAGGGTGCTATGGTGAAAAAGGAAATATCTTCTCTTCAAAACTGGAAAGAAGCTTTCTGAGAGACTGCTGTGTGTTCTGTTAATTCATCTCACAGAGTTACATCTTTCCCTTTAAGAAGCCTTCTGCTAGGACTGTTCCCGTGGAATTGGCAAAGTAATATTTGGAAGCCCATAGAGGGCTATGGTGAAAAAGGCAATACCTTCCGTTCAAAACTGGAAAGAAGCTTTGTGAGAAACTGCTCTGTGTTCTGTTAATTCATCTCACAGACTTACATCTTTCCCTTCCAGAATCCGTTCGCTAAGGCTGTTCTTGTAGAATTGGCAAAGGGATATTTGGTAGCCCATAGAGGGCTACGGTGAAAAAGGAAATATCTTCCGTTCAATACTGGAAAGAAGCTTTCTGAGAGACTGCTCTGTGTTCTGTTAATTCATCTCACAAAGTTACATCTTTCCCTTCAAGAATCCTTTCGCTAAGGCTGTACTTGTGGAATTCGCAAAGGGATATTTGGAAGCCCATAGAGGGCTATGGTGAAAAAGGAAATATCTTCCGTTCAAAACTGGAAAGAAGCTTTCTGAGAAACTGCTCTGTGTTCTGTTAATTCATCTCACAGAGTTACATCTTTCCCTTAAAGAAGCCTTCTGCTAGGACTGTTCCCGAGGAATTGGCAAAGTAATATTTGGAAGCCCATAGAGGGCTATGGTGAAAAAGGCAATACCTTCCGTTCAAAACTGGAAGGAAGCTTTGTGAGAAACTACTCTGTGTTCTGTTAATTCATCTCACAGACTTACATCTTTCCCTTCCAGAAGCCGTTCGCTAAGGCCGTTCTTGTAGAATTGGCAAAGGGATATTTGGTAGCCCATAGAGGGCTACGGTGAAAAAGGAAATATCTTCCGTTCAATACTGGAAAGAAGCTTTCTGAGAGACTGCTCTGTGTTCTGTTAATTCATCTCACAAAGTTACATCTTTCCCTTCAAGAATCCTTTCGCTAAGGCTGTACTTGTGGAATTCGCAAAGGGATATTTGGAAGCCCATAGAGGGCTATGGTGAAAAAGGAAATATCTTCCGTTCAAAACTGGAAAGAAGCTTTCTGAGAACCTGCTCTGTGTTCTGTTAATTCATCTCACAGAGTTACATCTTTCCCTTCAAGAAGCCTTTCGCTAAGGCTCTTCTTGTGGAATTGGCAAAGGGATATTTGGAAGCCCTTAGAGGGCTATGGTGAAAAAGGAAATATCTTCCGTTCAAAACTGGAAAGAAGCTTTCTGAGAGACTGCTCTGTGTTCTGTTAATTCATCTCACAGAGTTACATCTTTCCCTTCAAGAAGCCTTTTGCTAGGACTGTTCTTGTGGAATTCGCAAAGGGATATTTGGAAGCCCATAGAGGGCTATGGTGAAAAAGGAAATATATTCGTTCAAAACTGGAATGAAGCTTTCTGAGAAACTGCTCTCTGTTCTGTTAATTCATCTCACAGAGTTACATCTTTCTCTTCAAGAAGCCTTTTGCTAGGACTGTTCTTGTGGAATTGGCAAAGTGATATTTGGAAGCCCATAGAGGCCTATGGTGAAAAAGGAAATATCTTCCGTTCAAAACTGGAAAGAAGCTTTCGGAGAAACTGCTATGTGTTCTGTTAATTCATCTCACAGAGTTACATCTTTCCCTTCCAGAAGCCTTTCGCTAAGGCTGTTCTTGTAGAATTGGCAAAGGGATATTTGGAAGCCCATAGAGGGCTAGGGAGAAAAAGGAAATATCTTCCGTTCAAAACTGGAAAGAAGCTTTTTGAGAAACTGCTCTGTGTTCTGTTAATTCATCTCACAGAGTTACATCTTTCCCTTCAAGAATCCTTTCGCTAAGTCTGTTCTTGTGTAATTGGCAGAGTGATATTTGGATGCCCATAGAGGGCTATGGTGAAAAAGGAAATATCTTCCGTTCAAAACTGGAAAGAAGCTATGTGAGAAACTGGTCTGTGTTCTGTTAATTCATCTCACAGAGTTACATCTTTCCCTTAAAGAAACCTTTAGCTTAGGCTGTTCTTGTGGAATTGGCAAAGTGATATTTGGAAGTCCATAGAGGGCTATGCTGAAAAAGGAAATATCTTCCGTTAAAAACTGGAAAGAAGCTTTCTGAGAGACTGCTCTGCGTTCTGTTAATTCATCTCACAGAGTTACATCTTTCCCTTCAAGAAGCCTTTCGCTAAGGCTGTTTTTGTGGAATTGGCAAAGGGATATTTGGAAGCCCATAGAGGGCTATGGTGAAAAAGGAAATATCTTCCGTTAAAAACTGGAAAGAAGCTTTCTGAGAAACTGCACTGTGTTCTGTTAATTCATCTCACAGAGTTACATCTTTTCCTTCAGGAAGCCTTTCGCTAAGGCTGTTCTTCTGGAATTGGCAAAGTGATATTTAGAAACCCATAGAGGGCTATGGTGAAAAAGGAAATATCTTCCATTCAAAACTGGAAAAAAGCTTTCTGAGAAACTACTCTGTGTTCTGTTAATTCATCTCACAGAGTTACATCTTTCCCTTCTGGAAGCCTTTCGCTGAGGCTGTTCTTGTTGAACTGCCAAAGGGATATTTGGAAACCCATAGAGGGCTATGGTGAAAAAGGAAATATCTTCCGTTCAAAACTGGAAAGAAGCTTTCTGAGAAACTGCTCTGTGTTCTGTTAATTCATCTCACAGAGTTACATCTTCCCTTCAAGAAGCCTTTCGCTAAGGCTCTTCTTGTGGAATTGGCAAAGGGATATTTGGAAGCCCTTAGAGGGCTATGGTGAAAAACGAAATATCTTCCATTCAAAACTGGAAAGAAGCTTTCTTAGAGACTGCTCTGTGTTCTGTTAATTCATCTCACAGAGTTACATCTTTCCCTTAAAGAATCCTTTCGCTAAGGCTGTACTTGTGGAATTCGCAAAGGGATATTTGGAAGCCTCTAGAGGGCTATGGTGAAAAAGGAAATATCTTCCGTTCAAAACTGGAAAGAAGCTTTCTGAGAAACTGCTCTGTGTTCTGTTAATTCATCTCACAGAGTTACATCTTTCCCTTCAAGAAACCTTTCGCTAAGGCTCTTCTTCTGGAATTGGCAAAGGGATATTTGGAAGCCCTTAGAGGGCTATGGTGAAAAAGGAAATATCTTCCGTTCAAAACTGGAAAGAAGATTTCTGAGAGACTGCTCTGTGTTCTGTTAATTTATCTCACAGAGTTAAATCTTTCCCTTCAAGAAGCCTTTCGCTATGGCTGTTCTTGTGGAATTGGCAAAGTGATATTTGGAAGCCCATAGAGGGCTATGGTGAAAAAACGAAATATCTTCCGTCCAAAACTGGAAAGAAGCTTTCTGAGAAACTGCTCTGTGTTCTGTTAATTCATCTCACAGAGTTACATCTTTCCCTTTAGGAAGCCTTTCGCTAAGGCTGTTCTTCTGGAATTGGCAAAGTGATATTTGGAAGCCCTTAGAGGGATATGGTGAAAAAGGAAATATCTTCCGTTCAAAACTGGAAAGAAGCTTTCTGAGAAACTGCTCTATGTTTTGTTAATTCATCTCACAGAGTTACATCTTCCCTTCAAGAAGCCTTTCGCTAAGGCTCTTCTTGTGGAATTGGCAAAGGGATATTTGGAAGCCCATAGAGGGCTATGGTGAAAAAGGAAATATCTTCCGTTCAAAACTGGAAAGAAGCTTTCTGAGAAACTGCTCTGTGTTCTGTTAATTCATCTCACAGAGTTACATCTTTCTCTTCAAGAAGACTTTTGCTAGGACTGTTCTTGTGGAATTCGCAAAGGGATATTGGAAGCCCATAGAGGGCTATGGTGAAAAAGGAAATATCTTCCGTTCAAAACTGGAAAGAAGCTTTCTGAGAAACTGCTCTGTGTTCTGTTAATTCATCTCACAAAGTTACATCTTTCTCTTCAAGAAGCCTTTTGCTAGGACTGTTCTTGTGGAATTGGCAAAGTGATATTTAGAAGCCCATAGAGGGCTATGGTGAAAAGGGAAATATCTTCCGTTCAAAACTGGAAAGAAGCTTTCTGAGAAACCGCGCTGTGTTCTGTTAATTCATCTCACAGAGTTACATCTTTCCCTTCAAGAAGCCTTTCGCTAAGGCTGTTCTTGTAGAATTGGCAAAGGGATATTTGGAAGCCCATAGAGGGCTAGGGTGAAAAAGGAAATATCTTCCGTTCAAAACTGGAAAGAAGCTTTTTGAGAAACTGCTCTGTGTTCTGTTAATTCATCTCACAGAGTTACATCTTTCCCTTCAAGAATCCTTTCGCTAAGGCTGTTCTTGTGGAATTGGCAAAGGGATATTTGGATGCCCATAGAGGGCTATGGTGAAAAAGGAAATATCTTCCGTTCAAAACTGCAAAGAAGCTTTCTGAGAAACTGCTCTGTGTTCTGTTAATTCATCTCACAGAGTTACATCTTTCCCTTCAAGAAGCCTTTCCCTAAGACTGTTCTTTTGGAATTGGAAAAGTGATATTTGGAAGCCCATATTGGGCTACGGTAAAAAAGGAAATATCTTCCGTTCAAAACTGGAAAGAAGCTTACTGAGAAACGGCTCTGTGTTCTGTTAATTCATCTCACAGAGTTACATCTTTCCCTTCAAGAAGCCTTTCGCTAAGGCTGTTCCTGTGGAATTGGCAAAGTGATATTTGGAAGCCCATAGAGGGCTATGGTGAAAAAAGGAAATATCTTCCGTTCAAAACTGGAAAGAAGCTTTCTGAGAAACTGCTCTGTGTTCTGTTAATTCATCCCCAGAGTTACATCTTTACCTTCAAGAAGCCTTTCGCTAAGGCTGTTCTTGTGGAATTCGCAAAGGGATATTTGGAAGCCCATAGAGGGCTATGGTGAAAAAGGAAATATCTTCTCTTCAAAACTGGAAAGAAGCTTTCTGAGACACTGCTCTGTGTTCTGTTAATTCATCTCGCAGAGTTGCATCGTTCCCTTCAAGAAGACTTTCGCTAAGGCTGTTCTTGTGGAATTCGCAAAGGGATATTTGGAAGCCCATAGAGGGCTATGGTGAAAAAGGAAATATCTTCCGTTCAACACTGGAAAGAAGTTTCCTGAGAAACTGCTCTGTGTTCTGTAAATTCATCTCACAGAGTTACATCTTTCCCTCCAAGAAGCCTTTTGCTAGGAATCTTTTTGTGGAATTCGCAAAGGGATATTTTGAAGCCCATAGGGTGCTATGGTGAAAAAGGAAGTATCTTCTGTTCAAAACTGGAAAGAAGCTTTCTGAGAAACTGCTGTGTGTTCTGTTAATTCATCTCACAGAGTTACATCTTTCCCTTTAAGAAGCCTTCTGCTAGGACTGTTCCCGTGGAATTGGCAAAGTAATATTTGGAAGCCCATAGAGGGCTATGGTGAAAAAGGCAATACCTTCCGTTCAAAACTGGAAAGAAGCTTTGTGAGAAACTGCTCTGTGTTCTGTTAATTCATCTCACAGACTTACATCTTTCCCTTCCAGAAGCCGTTCCCTAAGGCTGTTCTTGTAGAATTGGCAAAGGGATATTTGGTAGCCCATAGAGGGCTACGGTGAAAAAGGAAATATCTTCCGTTCAATACTGGAAAGAAGCTTTCGGAGAGACTGCTCTGTGTTCTGTTAATTCATCTCACAAAGTTACATCTTTCCCTTCAAGAATCCTTTCGCTAAGGCTGTACTTGTGGAATTCGCAAAGGGATATTTGGAAGCCCATAGAGGGCTATGGTGAAAAAGGAAATATCTTCCGTTCAAAACTGGAAAGAAGCTTTCTGAGAACCTGCTCTGTGTTCTGTTAATTCATCTCACAGAGTTACATCTTTCCCTTCAAGAAGCCTTTCGCTAAGGCTCTTCTTGTGGAATTGGCAAAGGGATATTTGGAAGCCCTTAGAGGGCTATGGTGAAAAAGGAAATATCTTCCGTTCAAAACTGGAAAGAAGCTTTCTGAGAGACTGCTCTGTGTTCTGTTAATTCATCTCACATAGTTACATCTTTCCCTTCAAGAAGCCTTTTGCTAGGACTGTTCTTGTGGAATTCGCAAAGGGATATTTGGAAGCCCATAGAGGGCTATGGTGAAAAAGGAAATATCTTCGTTCAAAACTGGAATGAAGCTTTCTGAGAAACTGCTCTCTGTTCTGTTAATTCATCTCACAGAGTTACATCTTTCTCTTCAAGAAGCCTTTTGCTAGGACTGTTCTTGTGGAATTGGCAAAGTGATATTTGGAAGCCCATAGAGGGCTATGGTGAAAAAGGAAATATCTTCCGTTCAAAACTGGAAAGAAGCTTTCGGAGAAACTGCTATGTGTTCTGTTAATTCATCTCACAGAGTTACATCTTTCCCTTCCAGAAGCCTTTCGCTAAGGCTGTTCTTGTAGAATTGGCAAAGGGATATTTGGAAGCCCATAGAGGGCTAGGGAGAAAAAGGAAATATCTTCCGTTCAAAACTGGAAAGAAGCTTTTTGAGAAACTGCACTGTGTTCTGTTAATTCACCTCACAGAGTTACATCTTTCCCTTCAAGAATCCTTTCGCTAAGTCTGTTCTTGTGTAATTGGCAGAGTGATATTTGGATGCCCATAGAGGGCTATGGTGAAAAAGGAAATATCTTCCGTTCAAAACTGGAAAGAAGCTATGTGAGAAACTGGTCTGTGTTCTGTTAATTCATCTCACAGAGTTACATCTTTCCCTTAAAGAAACCTTTAGCTTAGGCTGTTCTTGTGGAATTGGCAAAGTGATATTTGGAAGTCCATAGAGGGCTATGCTGAAAATGGAAATATCTTCCGTTAAAAACTGGAAAGAAGCTTTCTGAGAGACTGCTCTGCGTTCTGTTAATTCATCTCACAGAGTTACATCTTTCCCTTCAAGAAGCCTTTCGCTAAGGCTATTTTTGTGGAATTGGCAAAGGGATATTTGGAAGCCCATAGAGGGCTATGGTGAAAAAGGAAATATCTTCCGTTAAAAACTGGAAAGAAGCTTTCTGAGAAACTGCACTGTGTTCTGTTAATTCATCTCACAGAGTTACATCTTTTCCTTCAGGAAGCCTTTCGCTAAGGCTGTTCTTCTGGAATTGGCAAAGTGATATTTAGAAACCCATAGAGGGCTATGGTGAAAAAGGAAATATCTTCCATTCAAAACTGGAAAAAAGCTTTCTGAGAAACTACTCTGTGTTCTGTTAATTCATCTCACAGAGTTACATCTTTCCCTTCTGGAAGCCTTTCGCTGAGGCTGTTCTTGTTGAACTGGCAAAGGGATATTTGGAAGCCCATAGAGGGCTATGGTGAAAAAGGAAATATCTTCCATTCAAAACTGGAAAGAAGCTTTCTGAGAAACGGCTCTGTGTTCTGTTAATTCATCTCACAGAGTTACATCTTCCCTTCAAGAAGCCTTTAGCTAAGGCTCTTCTTGTGGAATTGGCAAAGGGATATTTGGAAGCCCATAGAGGGCTAGGGTGAAAAAGGAAATATCTTCCGTTCAAAACTGGAAAGAAGCTTTCTGAGAAACTGCTCTGTGTTCTGCTAATTCATCTCACAGAGTTACATCTTTCCCTTCAAGAAACCTTTCGCTAAGGCTCTTCTTGTGGAATTGGCAAAGGGATATTTGGAAGCCCTTAGAGGGCTATGGTGAAAAAGAAAATATCTTCCGTTCAAAACTGGAAAGAAGCTTTCTGAGAGACTGCTCTGTGTTCTGTTAATTTATCTCACAGAGTTATAACTTTCCCTTCAGGAAGCCTTTCGCTAAGTCTGTTCTTGTGGAATTGGCAAAGGGATATTGGAAGCCCATAGAGGGCTATGCTGAAAAAGGAAATATCTTCCGTTCAAAACTGGTAAGAAGCTTTCTGAGAGACTGCTCTGCGTTCTGTTAATTCATCTCACAGAGTTACATCTTTCCCTTCAAGAAGCCTTTCGCTAAGGCTGTTCTTGTGAAATTGGCAAAGGGATATTTGGAAGCCCATAGAGGGCTATGGTGAAAAAGAAAATATCTTCCGTTAAAAACTGGAAAGAACCTTTCTGGGAAACTGCTCTGTGTTCTCTTAATTCCTCTCCCAGAGTTACATCTTTCTCTTCAGGAAGCCTTTCGCTAAAGCTGTTCTTGTGGAATTGGCAAAGTGATATTTGGAAGCCTATAGAGGGCTATGGTGAAAAAGGAAATATCTTCCTTTAAAAACTGGAAAAAAGCTTTCTGAGAAACTGCTCTGTGTTCTGTTAATTCATCTCACAGAGTTACATCTTTCCCTTCAGGAAGCCTTTCGCTAAGGCTGTTCTTGTTGAATTGCCAAAGGGATATTTGGAAGCCCATAGAGGGCTATGGTGAAAAAGGAAATACCTTCCGTTCAAAACTGAAAAGAAGCTTTCTGAGAAACTGCTCTGTGTTCTGTTAATTCATCTCACCGAGTTACATCTTTCCCTTCAAGAAGCCTTTCGCTAAGGCTGTTCTTGTGGAAATGGCAAAGAGATATTTGGAAGCCCATAGAGGGCTAT
This sequence comes from Chlorocebus sabaeus, assembly GCF_047675955.1. NCBI lineage: Eukaryota > Metazoa > Chordata > Mammalia > Primates > Cercopithecidae > Chlorocebus > Chlorocebus sabaeus. The sequence continues at coordinate 49,156,667 of NC_132911.1, forward strand.
GGTGAAAAAGGAAATATCTTCCGTTCAAAACTGAAAAGAAGCTTTCTGAGAAACTGCTCTGTGTTCTGTTAATTCATCTCACAGAGTTACATCTTTCCCTTCAAGAAGCGTTTCGCTAAGGTTGTTCTTTTGGAATTGGCAAAGTGATATTTCGAAGCCCATAGAGGGCTATGGTGAAAAAAGGAAATATCTTCCGTTCAAAACTGGAAAGAAGCTTTCTAAGAAACTGCTCTGTGTTCTGTTAATTCATCTCACAGAGTTACATCTTTCCCTTCAAGAAGCCTTTCGCTAAGGCTGTTCTTGTGGAATTGGGAAAGTGATATTTGGAAGCCCATAGAGGGCTATGGTGAAAAAGGAAATATCTTCCTTTCAAAACTGGAAAGAAGCTTTCTGAGAAACTGCTCTGTGTTCTGTTAATTCATCTCACAGAGTTACATCTTTCCCTTCAGGAAGCCTTTCGCTAAGTCTGTTCTTGTGGAATTGGCAAAGGGATATTGGAAGCCCATAGAGGGCTATGCTGAAAAAGGAAATATCTTCCGTTCAAAACTGGTAAGAAGCTTTCTGAGAGACTGCTCTGCGTTCTGTTAATTCATCTCACAGAGTTACATCTTTCCCTTCAAGAAGCCTTTCGCTAAGGCTGTTCTTGTGAAATTGGCAAAGGGATATTTGGAAGCCCATAGAGGGCTATGGTGAAAAAGGAAATATCTTCCGTTAAAAACTGGAAAGAACCTTTCTGAGAAACTGCTCTGTGTTCTCTTAATTCCTCTCACAGAGTTACATCTTTCTCTTCAGGAAGCCTTTCGCTAAAGCTGTTCTTGTGGAATTGGCAAACTGATATTTGGAAGCCTATAGAGGGCTATGGTGAAAAAGGAAATATCTTCCTTTAAAAACTGGAAAAAAGCTTTCTGAGAAACTGCTCTGTGTTCTGTTAATTCATCTCACAGAGTTACATCTTTCCCTTCAGGAAGCCTTTCGCTAAGGCTGTTCTTGTTGAATTGGCAAAGGTATATTTGGAAGCCCATAGAGGGCTATGGTGAAAAAGGAAATACCTTCCGTTCAAAACTGAAAAGAAGCTTTCTGAGAAACTGCTCTGTGTTCTGTTAATTCATCTCACAGAGTTACATCTTTCCCTTCAAGAAGCCTTTCGCTAAGGCTGTTCTTGTGGAAATGGCAAAGAGATATTTGGAAGCCCATAGAGGGCTATGGTGAAAAAGGAAATGTCTTCCGTTCAAAACTGAAAAGAAGCTTTCTGAGAAACTGCTCTGTGTTCTGTTAATTCATCTCACAGAGTTACATCTTTCCCTTCAAGAAGCGTTTCGCTAAGACTGTTCTTTTGGAATTGGCAAAGTGATATTTGGAAGCCCATAGAGGGCTATGGTGAAAAAGGAAATATCTTCCGTTCAAAACTGGAAAGAAGCTTTCTGAGAAACTGCTCTGTGTTCTGTTAATTCATCTCACAGAGTTACATCTTTCCCTTTAGGAAGCCTTTCGCTACGGCTGTTCTTCTGGAATTGGCAAAGTGATATTTGGAAGCCCATAGAGGCCTATGGTGTAAAAGGAAATATCTTCCATTCAAAACTGGAAAAAAGCTTTCTGAGAAACTGCTCTGTGTTCTGTTAATTCATCTCACAGAGTTACATCTTTCCCTTCTGGAAGCCTTTCGCTGAGGCTGTTCTTGTTGAACTGGCAAAGGGATATTTGGAAGCCCATAGAGGGCTATGGTGAAAAAGGAAATATGTTCCGTTCAAAACTGGAAAGAAGCTTTCTGAGAAACTGCTCTGTGTTCTGTTAATTCATCTCACAGAGTTACATCTTCCCTTCAAGAAGCCTTTCGCTAAGGCTCTTCTTGTGGAATTGGCAAAGGGATATTTGGAAGCCCATAGAGGGCTATGGTGAAAAAGGAAATATCTTCCGTTCAAAACTGGAAAGAAGCTTTCTGAGAAACTGCTCTGTGTTCTGCTAATTCATCTCACAGAGTTACATCTTTCCCTTGAAGAATCCTTTTGCTAAGTCTGTTCTTGTGTAATTGGCAAAGTGATATTTGGATGCCCATAGAGGGCTATGGTGAAAAAGGAAATATCTTCCGTTCAAAACTGGAAAGAAGCTTTCTGAGAAACTGCTCTGTGTTCTGTTAATTCATCTCACAGAGTTACATCTTTCCCTTGAAGAATCCTTTTGCTAAGTCTGTTCTTGTGTAATTGGCAAAGTGATATTTGGATGCCCATAGAGGGCTATGGTGAAAAAGGAAATATCTTCCGTTCAAAACTGGAGAGAAGCTATGTGAGAAACTGCTCTGTGTTCTGTTAATTCATCTCACAGAGTTACATCTTTCCCTTAAAGAAACCTTTAGCTTAGGCCGTTCTTGTGGAATTGGCAAAGTGATATTTTGAAGTCCATAGAGGGCTATGCTGAAAAAGGAAATATCTTCCGTTCAAAACTGGAAAGAAGCTTTCTGAGAGACTGCTCTGCGTTCTGTTAATTCATCTCACAGAGTTACATCTTTCCCTTCAAGAAGCCTTTCTCTAAGGCTGTTCTTGTGGAATTGGCAAAGGGATATTTGGAAGCCCATAGAGGGCTATGGTGAAAAAGGAAATATCTTCCGTTAAAAACTGGAAAGAAGATCTCTGAGAAACTGCTCTGTGTTCTGTTAATTCATCTCAAACAGTTACATCTTTCCCTTCAAGAAGTCTTTCGCTAAGGCTGTTCTTGTGGAATTGGCAAAGGGATATTTGGAAGCCCGTAGAGGGCTATGGTGAAAAAGAAAATATCTTCCGTTCAAAACTGGAAAGAAGCTTTCTGAGAAACTGCTCTGTGTTCTGTTAATTCATCTCACAGAGTTACATCTTTACCTTCAGGAAGCCTTTCGCTAAGTCTGTTCTTGTGGAATTGGCATAGGGATATTTGGAAGCCCATAGAGGGCTATGGTGAAAAAGGAAATATCTTCCGTTCAAAACTGGAAAGAAGCTTTCTGAGAGACTGCTCTGCGTTCTGTTAATTCATCTCACAGAGTTACATCTTTCCCTTCAAGAAGCCTTTCGCTAAGGCTCTTCTTGTGGAATTGGCAAAGGGATATTTGGAAGCCGTTAGAGGGCTACGGTGAAAAACGAAATATCTTCCGTTCAAAACTGGAAAGAAGCTTTCTGAGAGACTGCTCTGTGTTCTGTTAATTCATCTCACCGACTTACATCTTTCCCTTCCAGAAGCTGTTCGCTAAGGCTGTTCTTGTAGAATTGGCAAAGGGATATTTGGAAGCCCATAGAGGGCTATGGTGAAAAAGGAAATATCTTCCGTTCAAAACTGGAAAGAAGCTTTCTGAGAAACTGCTATGTGTTCTGTTAATTCATCTCACAGAGTTACATCTTTCCCTTGAAGAATCCTTTTGCTAAGTCTGTTCTTGTGTAATTGGCAAAGTGATATTTGGATGCCCATAGAGGGCTATGGTGAAAAAGGAAATATCTTCCGTTCAAAACTGGAGAGAAGCTATGTGAGAAACTGGTCTGTGTTCTGTTAATTCATCTCACAGAGTTACATCTTTCCCTTAAAGAAACCTTTAGCTTAGGCCGTTCTTGTGGAATTGGCAAAGTGATATTTGGAAGTCCATAGAGGGCTATGCTGAAAAAGGAAATATCTTCCGTTCAAAACTGGAAAGAAGCTTTCTGAGAGACTGCTCTGCGTTCTGTTAATTCATCTCAAACAGTTTCATCTTTCCCTTCAAGAAGTCTTTCGCTAAGGCTGTTCTTGTGGAATTGGCAAAGGGATATTTGGAAGCCCGTAGAGGGCTATGGTGAAAAAGTAAATATCTTCCGGTCAAAATTGGAAAGAAGCTTTCTGAGAAACTGCTCTGTGTTCTGTTAATTCATCACACAGAGTTACATCTTCCCCTTCAAGAAGCGTTTCGCTAAGGCTGTTCTTGTGGAATTGGCAAAGGGATATTTGGAAGCCCATAGAGGGCTATGGTGAAAAAGGAAATATCTTCCGTTGAAAACTGGAAAGAAGCTTTCTGAGAAACTACTCTGTGTTCTGATAATTCATCTCACAGTGTTACATCTTTCCCTTCAGGAAGCCTTACTCTAAGGCTGTTATTGTGGAATAGGCAAAGTGATATTTGGAAGCCCCTAGAGGGCTATGGTGAAAAAGGAAATATCTTCCTTTCAAAACTAGAAAGAAGCTTTCTGAGAAACTGCTCTGTGTTCTGTTAATTCATCTCACAGAGTTGCATCTTTACCTTCAGGAAGCCTTTCGCTAAGGCTGTTCTTGTGGAATTGGAAAAGGGATATTTGGAAGCCAATAGAGGGCTATGGTGAAAAAGAAATATCTTCCGTTCAAAACCGGAAAGAAGCTTTCTGAGAGACTGCTTTGTGTTCTGTTAATTCATCTCACAGAGTTACATCTTTCCCTTCAAGAATCCTTTCGATAAGGCTGTACTTGTGGAATTCGCAAAGGGATATTTGGAAGCCCCTAGAGGGCTATGGTGAAAAAGGAAATATCTTCCGTTCAAAACTGGAAAGAAGCTTTTTGAGAAACTGCTCTGTGTTCTGTTAATTCATCTCACAGAGTTACATCTTTCCCTTCAAGAATCCTTTTGCTAAGGCTGTTCTTTTGTAATTGGCAAAGTGATATTTGGATGCCCATAGAGGGCTATGGTGAAAAAGGAAATATCTTCCGTTCAAAACTGGAAAGAAGCTTTCTGAGAGACTGCTCTGTGTTCTGTTAATTCATCTCACAAAGTTACATCTTTCCCTTCAAGAATCCTTTCGCTAAGGCTGTACTTGTGGAATTCGCAAAGGGATATTTGGAAGCCCTTAGAGGTCTATGGTGAAAAAGGAAATATCTTCCGTTCAAAACTGGAAAGAAGCTTTCTGAGAACCTGCTCTGTGTTCTGTTAATTCATCTCACAGAGTTACATCTTTCCCTTCAAGAAGCCTTTCGCTAAGGCTCTTCTTGTGGAATTGGCAAAGGGATATTTGGAAGCCATTAGAGGGCTATGGTGAAAGAGGAAATATCTTCCGTTCAAAACTGGAAAGAAGCTTTCTGAGAAACTGCTCTGTGTTCCGTTAATTCATCTCACAGAGTTACATCTTTCTCTTCAAGAAGCCTTTTGCTAGGACTGTTCTTGTGGAATTGGCAAAGTGATATTTAGAAGCCCATAGAGGGCTATGGTGTAAAAGGAAATATCTTCCGTTCAAAACTGGAAAGAAGCTTTCTGAGAAACTGCTCTGTGTTCTGTTAATTCATCTCACAGAGTTACATCTTTCCCTTAAAGAAGCCTTTTGCTAGGACTGTTCCCTTGGAATTGGCAAAGTGATATTTGGAAGCCCATAGAGGGCTATGGTGAAAAAGGCAATACCTTCCGTTCAAAACTGGAAAGAAGCTTTGTGAGAAACTGCTCTGTGTTCTGTTAATTCATCTCACAGACTTACATCTTTCCCTTCCAGAAGCCGTTCGCTAAGGCTGTTCTTGTAGAATTGGCAAAGGGATATTTGGAAGCCCATAGAGGGCTATGTTGAAAAAGGAAATATCTTCCGTTCAAAACTGGAAAGAAGCTTTTTGAGAAACTGCTCTGTGTTCTGTTAATGCATCTCACAGAGTTACATCTTTCCCTTCAAGAATCCTTTTGCTAAGGCTGCTCTTGTGTAATTGGCAAAGGGATATTTGGATGCCCATAGAGGGCTATGGTGAAAAAGGAAATACTTTCCGTTCAAAACTGGAAAGAAGCTTTCTGAGAGACTGCTCTGTGTTCTGTTAATTCATCTCACAAAGTTACATCTTTCCCTTCAAGAATCCTTTCGCTAAGGCTGTACTTGTGGAATTCGCAAAGGGATATTTGGAAGCCCATAGAGGGCTATGGTGAAAAAGGAAATATCTTCCGTTCAAAACTGGAAAGAAGCTTTCTGAGAACCTGCTCTGTGTTCTGTTCATTTATCTCACAGAGTTACATCTTTCCCTTCAAGAAGCCTTTCGCTAAGGCTCTTCTTGTGGAATTGGCAAAGGGATATTTGGAAGCCCTTAGAGGGCTATGGTGAAAAAGGAAATATCTTCCGTTCAAAACTGGAAAGAAGCTTTCTGAGAGACTGCTCTGTGTTCGGTTAATTCATCTCACAGAGTTACATCTTTCCCTTCAAGAAGCCTTTTGCTAGGACTGTTCTTGTGGAATTCGCAAAGGGATATTTGGAAGCCCATAGAGGGCTATGGTGAAAAAGGAAATATCTTCGTTCAAAACTGGAATGAAACTTCTGAGAAACTGCTCTCTGTTCTGTTAATTCATCTCACAGAGTTACATCTTTCTCTTCAAGAAGCCTTTGGCTAGGACTGTTCTTGTGGAATTGGCAAAGTGATATTTGGAAGCCCATAGAGGGCTATGGCGAAAAAGGAAATATCTTCCGTTCAAAACTGGAAAGAAACTTTCTGAGAAACCGCTCTGTGTTCTGTTAATTCATCTCACAGAGTTACATCTTTCCCTTGAAGAATCCTTTTGCTAAGTCTGTTCTTGTGTAATTGGCAAAGTGATATTTGGATGCCCATAGAGGGCTATGGTGAAAAAGGAAATATCTTCCGTTCAAAACTGGAAAGAAGCTTTCTGAGAAACTGCTCTGTGTTCTGTTAATTCATCTCACAGAGTTACATCTTTCCCTTGAAGAATCCTTTTGCTAAGTCTGTTCTTGTGTAATTGGCAAAGTGATATTTGGATGCCCATAGAGGGCTATGGTGAAAAAGGAAATATCTTCCGTTCATAACTGGAGAGAAGCTATGTGAGAAACTGCTCTGTGTTCTGTTAATTCATCTCACAGAGTTACATCTTTCCCTTAAAGAAACCTTTAGCTTAGGCCGTTCTTGTGGAATTGGCAAAGTGATATTTTGAAGTCCATAGAGGGCTATGCTGAAAAAGGAAATATCTTCCGTTCAAAACTGGAAAGAAGCTTTCTGAGAGACTGCTCTGCGTTCTGTTAATTCATCTCACAGAGTTACATCTTTCCCTTCAAGAAGCCTTTCTCTAAGGCTGTTCTTGTGGAATTGGCAAAGGGATATTTGGAAGCCCATAGAGGGCTATGGTGAAAAAGGAAATATCTTCCGTTAAAAACTGGAAAGAAGATCTCTGAGAAACTGCTCTGTGTTCTGTTAATTCATCTCAAACAGTTACATCTTTCCCTTCAAGAAGTCTTTCGCTAAGGCTGTTCTTGTGGAATTGGCAAAGGGATATTTGGAAGCCCGTAGAGGGCTATGGTGAAAAAGAAAATATCTTCCGTTCAAAACTGGAAAGAAGCTTTCTGAGAAACTGCTCTGTGTTCTGTTAATTCATCTCACAGAGTTACATCTTTACCTTCAGGAAGCCTTTCGCTAAGTCTGTTCTTGTGGAATTGGCATAGGGATATTTGGAAGCCCATAGAGGGCTATGGTGAAAAAGGAAATATCTTCCGTTCAAAACTGGAAAGAAGCTTTCTGAGAGACTGCTCTGCGTTCTGTTAATTCATCTCACAGAGTTACATCTTTCCCTTCAAGAAGCCTTTCGCTAAGGCTCTTCTTGTGGAATTGGCAAAGGGATATTTGGAAGCCGTTAGAGGGCTACGGTGAAAAACGAAATATCTTCCGTTCAAAACTGGAAAGAAGCTTTCTGAGAGACTGCTCTGTGTTCTGTTAATTCATCTCACCGACTTACATCTTTCCCTTCCAGAAGCTGTTCGCTAAGGCTGTTCTTGTAGAATTGGCAAAGGGATATTTGGAAGCCCATAGAGGGCTATGGTGAAAAAGGAAATATCTTCCGTTCAAAACTGGAAAGAAGCTTTCTGAGAAACTGCTCTGTGTTCTGTTAATTCATCTCACAGAGTTACATCTTTCCCTTGAAGAATCCTTTTGCTAAGTCTGTTCTTGTGTAATTGGCAAAGTGATATTTGGATGCCCATAGAGGGCTATGGTGAAAAAGGAAATATCTTCCGTTCAAAACTGGAGAGAAGCTATGTGAGAAACTGGTCTGTGTCCTGTTAATTCATCTCACAGAGTTACATCTTTCCCTTCAGGAAGCCTTTCGCTAAGGCTGTTCTTGTTGAATTGGCAAAGGGATATTTGGAAGCCCTTAGAGGGCTATGGTGAAAAAGGAAATACCTTCCGTTCAAAACTGAAAAGAAGCTTTCTGAGAAACTGCTCTGTGTTCTGTTAATTCATCTCACAGAGTTACATCTTTCCCTTCAGGAAGCCTTTCGCTAAGTCTGTTCTTGTGGAATTGGCATAGGGATATTTGGAAGCCCATAGAGGGCTATGCTGAAAAAGGAAATATCTTCCGTTCAAAACTGGAAAAAAGCTTTCTGAGAAACTGCTCTGTGTTTTGTTAATTCATCTCACAGAGTTACATCTTTCCCTTCAAGAAGCCTTTCGCTAAGGCTCTTCTTGTGGAATTGGCAAAGGGATATTTGGAAGCCCTTAGAGGGCTATGGTGAAAAACGAAATATCTTCTGTTGAAAACTGGAAAGAAGCTTTCTGAGAGACTGCTCTGCGTTCTGTTAATTCATCTCACAGAGTTACATCTTTCCCTCAAGAATCCTTTCGCTAAGGCTGTACTTGTGGAATTCGCAAAGGGATATTTGGAAGCCCATAGAGGGCTATGGTGAAAAAGGAAATATCCTCCGTTCAAAACTGGAAAGAAGCTTTCTGAGAAACTTCTCTGTGTTCTGTTAATTCATCTCACAGAGTTACATCTTTCCCTTCAAGAAGCCTTTCGCTAAGGCTCTTCTTGTGAAATTGGCAAAGGGATATTTGGAAGCCCTTAGAGGGCTATGGTGATAAAGGAAATATCTTCCGTTCAAAACTGGAAAGAAGCTTTCTGAGAGACTGCTCTGTGTTCTGTTAATTCATCTCACAGACTTACATCTTTCCCTTCCAGAAGCCGTTCGCTAAGGCTGTTCTTGTGGAATTGGCAAAGGGATATTTGGAAGCCCATAGAGGGCTATGGTGAAAAAGGAAATATCTTCCGTTCAAAACTGGAAAGAAGCTTTTTGAGAAACTGCTCTGTGTTCTGTTAATTCATCTCATAGAGTTACATCTTTCCCTTCAAGAATACTTTCGCTAAGGCTGTTCTTCTGGAATTCGCAAAGGGATATTTGGAAGCCTATAGAGGGCTATGGTGAAAAAGGAAATATCTTCCGTTCAAAACTGGAAAGAAGCTTTCTGAGAGACTGCTCTGTGTTCTGTTAATTCAACTCAAAGAGTTATATCTTTCCCTTCAAGAAGCCTTTTGCTAGGACTGTTCTTGTGGAATTCGCAAAGGGATATTTGGAAGCCCATAGAGGGCTAGGGTGAAAAAGGAAATATCTTCCGTTCAAAACTGGAAAGAAGCTTTCTGAGAAACTGCTCTGTGTTCTGTTAATTCATCTCACAAACTTACATCTTTCTCTTCAAGAAGCCTTTTGCTAGGACTGTTCTTGTGGAATTGGCAAAGTGATATTTAGAAGCCCATAGAGGGCTATGGTGAAAAGGGAAATATCTTCCGTTCAAAACTGGAAAGAAGCTTTCTGAGAAACCGCGCTGTGTTCTGTTAATTCATCTCACAGAGTTACATCTTTCCCTTCAAGAAGCCTTTCGCTAAGGCTGTTCTTGTAGAATTGGCAAAGGGATATTTGGAAGCCCATAGAGGGCTAGGGTGAAAAAGGAAATATCTTCCGTTCAAAACTGGAAAGAAGCTTTTTGAGAAACTGCTCTGTGTTCTGTTAATTCATCTCACAGAGTTACATCCTTCCCTTCAAGAATCCTTTCGCTAAGGCTGTTCTTGTGGAATTGGCAAAGGGATATTTGGATGCCCATAGAGGGCTATGGTGAAAAAGGAAATATCTTCCGTTCAAAACTGGAAAGAAGCTTTCTGAGACACTGCTCTGTGTTCTGTTAATTCATCTCACAGAGTTGCATCGTTCCTTTCAAGAGGACTTTCGCTAAGGCTGTTCTTGTGGAATTCGCAAAGGGATATTTGGAAGCCCATAGAGGGCTATGGTGAAAAAGGAAATATCTTCCGTTCAACACTGGAAAGAAGCTTCCTGAGAAACTGCTCTGTGTTCTGTAAATTCATCTCACAGAGTTACATCTTTCCCTTCAAGAAGGCTTTTGCTAGGACTCTTTTTGTGGAATTCGCAAAGGGATATTTTGAAGCCCATAGGGTGCTATGGTGAAAAAGGAAATATCTTCTGTTCAAAACTGGAAAGAAGCTTTCTGAGAAACTGCTCTGTGTTCTGTTAATTCATCTCACAGAGTTACATCTTTCCCTTCAGGAAGCCTTTCGCTAAGGCTGTTCTTCTGGAATTGGCAAAGTGATATTTAGAAACCCATAGAGGCCTATGGTGAAAAAGGAAATATCCTCCATTCAAAACTGGAAAAAAGCTTTCTGAGAAACTACTCTGTGTTCTGTTAATTCATCTCACAGTGTTACATCTTTCCCTTCTGGAAGCCTTTCGCTGAGGCTGTTCTTGTTGAACTGGCAAAGGGATATTTGGAAGCCCATAGGGGGCTATGGTGAAAAAGGAAATATCTTCCGTTCAAAACTGGAAAGAAGCTTTCTGAGAAACTGCTCTGTGTTCTGTTAATTCATCTCACAGAGTTACATCTTCCCTTCAAGAAGCCTTTCCCTAAGGCTCTTCTTGTGGAATTGGCAAAGGGATATTTGGAAGCCCTTAGAGGGCTATGGTGAAAAACGAAATATCTTCCATTCAAAACTGGAAAAAGCTTTCTTAGAGACTGCTCTGTGTTCTGTTAATTCATCTCACAGAGTTACATCTTTCCCTTAAAGAATCCTTTCGCTAAGGCTGTACTTGTGGAATTCGCAAAGGGATATTTGGAAGCCCATAGAGGGCTATGGTGAAAAAGGAAATATCTTCCGTTCAAAACTGGAAAGAAGCTTTCTGAGAAACTGCTCTGTGTTCTGTTAATTCATCTCACAGAGTTACATCTTTCCCTTCAAGAAACCTTTCGCTAAGGCTCTTCTTCTGGAATTGGCAAAGGGATAATTGGAAGCCCTTAGAGGGCTATGGTGAAAAAGGAAGTATCTTCCGTTCAAAACTGGAAAGAAGCTTTCTGAGAGACTGCTCTGTGTTCTGTTAATTTATCTCACAGAGTTAAATCTTTCCCTTCAAGAAGCCTTTCGCTATGGCTGTTCTTGTGGAATTGGCAAAGTGATATTTGGAAGCCCATAGAGGGCTATGGCGAAAAAAGGAAATATCTTCCGTTCAAAACTGGAAAGAAGCTATCTGAGAAACTGCTCTGTGTTCTGTTAATTCATCTCACAGAGTTACATCTTTGCCTTCAAGAAGCCTTTCGCTAAGGCTGTTCTTGTGGAATTGGCAAAGTGATATTTGGAAGCCCATAGAGGGCTATGGTGAAAAAGGAAATATCTTCCTTTCAAAACTGGAAAGAAGCTTTCTGAGAAACTGATCTGTGTTCTGTTAATTTATCTCACAGAGTTACATCTTTCCCTTCAGGAAGTCTTTCGCTAAGTCTGTTCTTGTGGAAATGGCAAAGGGATATTTTAAGCCAATAGAGGGCTATGCTGAAAAAGGAAATATCTTCCGATCAAAACTGGTAAGAAGCTTTCTGAGAGACTGCTCTGCGTTCTGTTAATTCATCTCACAGAGTTACATCTTTCCCTTCAAGAAGCCTTTCGCTAAGGCTGTTCTTGTGAAATTTGCAAAGGGATATTTGGAAGCCCATAGAGGGCTATGGTGAAAAAGGAAATATCTTCCGTTAAAAACTGGAAAGAACCTTTCTGAGAAACTGCTCTGTGTTCTCTTAATTCCTCTCACAGAGTTACATCTTTCTCTTCAGGAAGCCTTTCGCTAAAGCTGTTCTTGTGGAATTGGCAAAGTGATATTTGGAAGCCTATAGAGGGCTATGGTGAAAAAGGAAATATCTTCCTTTAAAAACTGGAAAAAAGCTTTCTGAGAAACTGCTCTGTGTTCTGTTAATTCATCTCACAGAGTTACATCTTTCCCTTCAGGAAGCCTTTCGCTAAGGCTGTTCTTGTTGAATTTGCAAAGGGATATTTGGAAGCCCATAGAGGGCTATGGTGAAAAAGGAAATACCTTCCGTTCAAAACTGAAAAGAAGCTTTCTGAGAAACTGCTCTGTGTTCTGTTAATTCATCTCACAGAGTTACATCTTTCCCTTCAAGAAGCGTTTCGCTAAGACTGTTCTTTTGGAATTGGCAAAGTGATATTTGGAAGCCCATAGAGGGCTATGGTGAAAAAGGAAATATCTTCCGTTCAAAACTGGAAAGAATCTTTCTGAGAAACTGCTCTGTGTTCTGTTAATTCATCTCACAGAGTTACATCTTTCCCTTCAGGAAGCCTTTCGCTAAGGCTGTTCTTCTGGAATTGGCAAAGTGATATTTGGAAGCCCATAGAGGGCTATGGTGTAAAAGGAAATATCTTCCTTTCAAAACTGGAAAGAAGCTTTCTGAGAAACTGCTCTGTGTTCTGTTAATTTATCTCACAGAGTTACATCTTTCCCTTCAGGAAGCCTTTCGCTAAGTCTGTTCTTGTGGAATTGGCATAGGGATATTTGGAAGCCCATAGAGGGCTATGCTGAAAAAGGAAATATCTTCCGTTCAAAACTGGAAAAAAGCTTTCTGAGAAACTGCTCTGCGTTTTGTTAATTCATCTCACAGAGTTACATCTTTCCCTTCAAGAAGCCTTTCGCTAAGGCTGTTCCTGTGGAATTGGCAAAGTGATATTTGGAAGCCCATAGAGGGCAATGGTCAAAAAGGAAATATCTTCCTTTCAAAACTGGAATGAAGCTTTCTGAGAAACTTCTGTGTGTTCTCTTAATTTATCTCAGAGAGTTACATCTTTCCCTTCAGGAAGCCTTTCGCTAAGGCTGTTCTTGTGGAATTGGCAAAGGGATGTTTGGAAGCCCATAGAGGGCTATGCTGAAAAAGGAAATATCTTCTTTTCAAAACTGGAAAGAAGCTTTCTGAGAAACTGCTCTGTGTTCTGTTAATTCATCTAACAGAGTTACATCTTTCCCTTCAAGAAGCCTTTCGCTAAGGCTCTTCTTGTGGAATTGGCAAAGGGATATTTGGAAGCCCTTAGAGGGCTATGGTGAAAAAGGAAATATCTTCCGTTCAAAACTGGAAAGAAGCTTTCTGAGAGACTGCTGTGCGTTCTGTTAATTCATCTCACAGAGTTACATCTTTCCCTTCAAGAAGCCTTTCATTAAGGCTGTTCTTGTGGAATTGGCAAAGGTATATTTGGAAGCCCATAGAGGGCTATGGTGAAAAAGGAAATATCTTCTCTTCAAAACTGGAAAGAAGCTTTCTGAGACACTGCTCTGTGTTCTGTTAATTCATCTCACAGAGTTACATCTTTCCCTTCAGGAAGCCTTTCGCTAAGGCTGTTCTTGTGGAATTGGAAAAGGGATATTTGGAAGCCCATAGAGGGCTATTGTGAAAAAGGAAATATCTTCTTTTCAAAACTGGAAAGAAGCTTTCTGAGAAACTGCTCTGTGTTCTGTTAATTCATCTAACAGAGTTACATCTTTCCCTTCAAGAAGCCTTTCGCTAAGGCTCTTCTTGTGGAATTGGCAAAGGGATATTTGGAAGCCCTTAGAGGGCTATGGTGAAAAAGGAAATATCTTCCGTTCAAAACTGGAAAGAAGCTTTCTGAGAGACTGTTCTGTGTTCTGTTAATTCATCTCACAGAGTTACATCTTTCCCTTTAAGAAGCCTTTTGCTAGGACTGTTCTTGTGGAATTCGCAAAGGGATATTTGGAAGTCCATAGAGGGCTATGGTGAAAAAGGAAATATCTTCGTTCAGAACTGTAATGAAGCTCTCTGAGAAACTGCTCTCTGTTCTGTTAATTCATCTCACAGAGTTACATCTTTCTCTTCAAGAAGCCTTTTGCTAGGACTGTTCTTGTGGAATTGGCAAAGTGATATTTGGAAGCCCATAGAGGGCTATGGCGAAAAAGGAAATATCTTCCGTTCAAAACTGGAAAGAAGCTTTCTGAGAGACTTCTCTGTGTTCTGTTAATTCATCTCACAGAGTTACATCTTTCCCTTCAAGAATACTTTCGCTAAGGCTGTTCTTCTGGAATTCGCAAAGGGATATTTGGAAGCCCATAGAGGGCTATGGTGAAAAAGGAAATATCTTCCGTTCAAAACTGGAAAGAAGCTTTCTGAGAGACTGCTCTGTGTTCTGTTAATTCATCTCACAGAGTTATATCTTTCCCTTCAAGAAGCCTTTTGCTAGGACTGTTCTTGTGGAATTCGCAAAGGGATATTGGAAGCCCATAGAGGGCTATGGTGAAAAAGGAAATATCTTCCGTTCAAAACTGGAAAGAAGCTTTCTGAGAAACTGCTCTGTGTTCTGTTAATTCATCTCACAAAGTTACATCTTTCTCTTCAAGAAGCCTTTTGCTAGGACTGTTCTTGTGGAATTGGCAAAGTGATATTTAGAAGCCAATAGAGGGCTATGGTGAAAAGGGAAATATCTTCCGTTCAAAACTGGAAAGAAGCTTTCTGAGAAACCGCGCTGTGTTCTGTTAATTCATCTCACAGAGTTACATCTTTCCCTTCAAGAAGCCTTTCGCTAAGGCTGTTCTTGTAGAATTGGAAAAGGGATATTTGGAAGCCCATAGAGGGCTAGGGTGAAAAAGGAAATATCTTCCGTTCAAAACTGGAAAGAAGCTTTTTGAGAAACTGCTCTGTGTTCTGTTAATTCATCTCACAGAGTTACATCTTTCCCTTCAAGAATCCTTTCGCTAAGGCTGTTCTTGTGGAATTGGCAAAGGGATATTTGGATGCCCATAGAGGGCTATGGTGAAAAAGGAAATATCTTCCGTTCAAAACTGCAAAGAAGCTTTCTGAGAAACTGCTCTGTGTTCTGTTAATTCATCTCACAGAGTTACATCTTTCCCTTCAAGAAGCCTTTCGCTAAGACTGTTCTTTTGGAATTGGAAAAGTGATATTTGGAAGCCCATATTGGGCTACCGTGAAAAAGGAAATATCTTCCGTTCAAAACTGGAAAGAAGCTTACTGAGAAACGGCTCTGTGTTCTGTTAATTAATCTCACAGAGTTACATCTTTCCCTTCAAGAAGCCTTTCGCTAAGGCTGTTCCCGTGGAATTGGCAAAGTGATATTTGGAAGCCCATAGAGGGCTATGGTGAAAAAAGGAAATATCTTCCGTTCAAAACTGGAAAGAAGCTTTCTGAGAAACTGCTCTGTGTTCTGTTAATTCATCCCCAGAGTTACATCTTTCCCTTCAAGAAGCCTTTCGCTAAGTCTGTTCTTGTGGAATTCGCAAAGGGATATTTGGAAGCCCATAGAGGGCTATGGTGAAAAAGGAAATATCTTCTCTTCAAAACTGGAAAGAAGCTTTCTGAGACACTGCTCTGTGTTCTGTTAATTCATCTCACAGAGTTGCATCGTTCCCTTCAAGAAGACTTTCGCTAAGGCTGTTCTTGTGGAATTCGCAAAGGGATATTTGGAAGCCCATAGAGGGCTATGGTGAAAAAGGAAATATCTTCCGTTCAACACTGGAAAGAAGTTTCCTAAGAAACTGCTCTGTGTTCTGTAAATTCATCTCACAGAGTTACATCTTTCCCTCCAAGAAGCCTTTTGCTAGGAATCTTTTTGTGGAATTCGCAAAGGGATATTTTGAAGCCCATAGGGTGCTATGGTGAAAAAGGAAATATCTTCTGTTCAAAACTGGAAAGAAGCTTTCTGAGAGACTGCTGTGTGTTCTGTTAATTCATCTCACAGAGTTACATCTTTCCCTTTAAGAAGCCTTCTGCTAGGACTGTTCCCGTGGAATTGGCAAAGTAATATTTGGAAGCCCATAGAGGGCTATGGTGAAAAAGGCAATACCTTCCGTTCAAAACTGGAAAGAAGCTTTGTGAGAAACTGCTCTGTGTTCTGTTAATTCATCTCACAGACTTACATCTTTCCCTTCCAGAAGCCGTTCGCTAAGGCTGTTCTTGTAGAATTGGCAAAGGGATATTTGGTAGCCCATAGAGGGCTACGATGAAAAAGGAAATATCTTCCGTTCAATACTGGAAAGAAGCTTTCTGAGAGACTGCTCTGTGTTCTGTTAATTCATCTCACAAAGTTACATCTTTCCCTTCAAGAATCCTTTCGCTAAGGCTGTACTTGTGGAATTCGCAAAGGGATATTTGGAAGCCCATAGAGGGCTATGGTGAAAAAGGAAATATCTTCCGTTCAACACTGGAAAGAAGCTTTCTGAGAAACTGCTGTGTGTTCTGTTAATTCATCTCACAGAGTTACATCTTTCCCTTAAAGAAGCCTTCTGCTAGGACTGTTCCCGTGGAATTGGCAAAGTAATATTTGGAAGCCCATAGAGGGCTATGGTGAAAAAGGCAATACCTTCCGTTCAAAACTGGAAGGAAGCTTTGTGAGAAACTGCTCTGTGTTCTGTTAATTCATCTCACAGACTTACATCTTTCCCTTCCAGAAGCCGTTCGCTAAGGCTGTTCTTGTAGAATTGGCAAAGGGATATTTGGTAGCCCATAGAGGGCTACGGTGAAAAAGGAAATATCTTAAGTTCAATACTGGAAAGAAGCTTTCTGAGAGACTGCTCTGTGTTCTGTTAATTCATCTCACAAAGTTACATCTTTCCCTTCAAGAATCCTTTCGCTAAGGCTGTAGTTGTGGAATTCGCAAAGGGATATTTGGAAGCCCATAGAGGGCTATGGTGAAAAAGGAAATATCTTCCGTTCAAAACTGGAAAGAAGCTTTCTGAGAACCTGCTCTGTGTTCTGTTAATTCATCTCACAGAGTTACATCTTTCCCTTCAAGAATCCTTTCGCTAAGTCTGTTCTTGTGTAATTGGCAGAGTGATATTTGGATGCCCATAGAGGGCTATGGTGAAAAAGGAAATATCTTCCGTTCAAAACTGGAAAGAAGCTATGTGAGAAACTGGTCTGTGTTCTGTTAATTCATCTCACAGAGTTACATCTTTCCCTTAAAGAAACCTTTAGCTTAGGCTGTTCTTGTGGAATTGGCAAAGTGATATTTGGAAGTCCATAGAGGGCTATGCTGAAAAAGGAAATATCTTCCGTTAAAAACTGGAAAGAAGCTTTCTGAGAGACTGCTCTGCGTTCTGTTAATTCATCTCACAGAGTTACATCTTTCCCTTCAAGAAGCCTTTCGCTAAGGCTGTTTTTGTGGAATTGGCAAAGGGATATTTGGAAGCCCATAGAGGGCTATGGTGAAAAAGGAAATATCTTCCGTTAAAAACTGGAAAGAAGCTTTCTGAGAAACTGCACTGTGTTCTGTTAATTCATCTCACAGAGTTACATCTTTTCCTTCAGGAAGCCTTTCGCTAAGGCTGTTCTTCTGGAATTGGCAAAGTGATATTTAGAAACCCATAGAGGGCTATGGTGAAAAAGGAAATATCTTCCATTCAAAACTGGAAAAAAGCTTTCTGAGAAACTACTCTGTGTTCTGTTAATTCATCTCACAGAGTTACATCTTTCCCTTCTGGAAGCCTTTCGCTGAGGCTGTTCTTGTTGAACTGCCAAAGGGATACTTGGAAGCCCATAGAGGGCTATGGTGAAAAAGGAAATATCTTCCGTTCAAAACTGGAAAGAAGCTTTCTGAGAAACTGCTCTGTGTTCTGTTAATTCATCTCACAGACTTACATCTTCCCTTCAAGAAGCCTTTTGCTAAGGCTCTTCTTGTGGAATTGGCAAAGGGATATTTGGAAGCCTTTAGAGGGCTATGGTGAAAAACGAAATATCTTCCATTCAAAACTGGAAAGAAGCTTTCTTAGAGACTGCTCTGTGTTCTGTTAATTCATCTCACAGAGTTACATCTTTCCCTTAAAGAATCCTTTCGCTAAGGCTGTACTTGTGGAATTCGCAAAGGGATATTTGGAAGCCCATAGAGGGCTATGGTGAAAAAGGAAATATCTTCCGTTCAAAACTGGAAAGAAGCTTTCTGAGAAACTGCTCTGTGTTCTGTTAATTCATCTCACAGAGTTACATCTTTCCCTTCAAGAAACCTTTCGCTAAGTCTCTTCTTCTGGAATTGGCAAAGGGATATTTGGAAGCCCTTAGAGGGCTATGGTGAAAAAGGAAATATCTTCCGTTCAAAACTGGAAAGAAGATTTCTGAGAGACTGCTCTGTGTTCTGTTAATTTATCTCACAGAGTTAAATCTTTCCCTTCAAGAAGCCTTTCGCTATGGCTGTTCTTGTGGAATTGGCAAAGTGATATTTGGAAGCCCATAGAGGGCTATGGTGAAAAAACGAAATATCTTCCGTCCAAAACTGGAAAGAAGCTTTCTGAGAAACTGCTCTGTGTTCTGTTAATTCATCTCACAGAGTTACATCTTTGCCTTCAAGAAGCCTTTCGCTAAGGCTGTTCTTGTGGAATTGGAAAAGTGATATTTGGAAGCCCATAGAGGGCTATGGTGAAAAAGGAAATATCTTCCTTTCAAAACTGGAAAGAAGCTTTCTGAGAAACTGCTCTGTGTTCTGTTAATTTATCTCACAGAGTTACATCTTTCCCTTTAGGAAGCCTTTCGCTAAGTCTGTTCTTGTGGAATTGGCAAAGGGATATTGGAAGCCCATAGAGGGCTATGCTGAAAAAGGAAATATCTTCCGTTCAAAACTGGTAAGAAGCTTTCTGAGAGACTGCTCTGCGTTCTGTTAATTCATCTCACAGAGTTACATCTTTCCCTTCAAGAAGCCTTTCGCTAAGGCTGTTCTTGTGAAATTGGCAAAGGGATATTTGGAAGCCCATAGAGGGCTATGGTGAAAAAGGAAATATCTTCCGTTAAAAACTGGAAAGAACCTTTCTGAGAAACTGCTCTGTGTTCTCTTAATTCCTCTCACAGAGTTACATCTTTCTCTTCAGGAAGCCTTTCGCTAAAGCTGTTCTTGTGGAATTGGCAAAGTGATATTTGGAAGCCTATAGAGGGCTATGGTGAAAAAGGAAATATCTTCCTTTAAAAACTGGAAAAAAGCTTTCTGAGAAACTGCTCTGTGTTCTGTTAATTCATCTCACAGAGATACATCTTTGCCTTCAGGAAGCCTTTCGCTAAGGCTGTTCTTGTTGAATTGGCAAAGGGATATTTGGAAGCCCATAGAGGTCTATGGTGAAAAAGGAAATACCTTCCGTTCAAAACTGAAAAGAAGCTTTCTGAGAAACTGCTCTGTGTTCTGTTAATTCATCTCACAGAGTTACATCTTTCCCTTCAAGAAGCGTTTCGCTAAGACTGTTCTTTTGGAATTGGCAAAGTGATATTTGGAAGCCCATAGAGGGCTATGGTGAAAAAGGAAATATCTTCCATTCAAAACTGGAAAAAAGCTTTCTGAGAAACTGCTCTGTGTTCTGTTAATTCATCTCACAGAGTTACATCTTTCCCTTCTGGAAGCCTTTCGCTGAGGCTGTTCTTGTTGAACTGGCAAAGGGATATTTGGAAGCCCATAGAGGGCTATGGTGAAAAAGGAAATATCTTCCGTTCAAAACTGGAAAGAAGCTTTCTGAGAAACTGCTCTGTGTTCTGTTAATTCATCTCACAGAGTTACATCTTCCCTTCAAGAAGCCTTTCGCTAAGGCTCTTCTTGTGGAATTGGCAAAGGGATATTTGGAAGCCCATAGAGGGCTATGGTGAAAAAGGAAATATCTTCCGTTCAAAACTGGAAAGAAGCTTTCTGAGAAACTGCTCTGTGTTCTGCTAATTCATCTCACAGAGTTACATCTTTCCCTTCAAGAAACCTTTCGCTAAGGCTCTTCTTGTGGAATTGGCAAAGGGATATTTGGAAGCCCTTAGAGGGCTATGGTGAAAAAGAAAATATCTTCCGTTCAAAACTGGAAAGAAGCTTTCTGAGAGACTGCTCTGTGTTCTGTTAATTTATCTCACAGAGTTATATCTTTCCCTTCAGGAAGCCTTTCGCTAAGTCTGTTCTTGTGGAATTGGCAAAGGGATAATGGAAGCCCATAGAGGGCTATGCTGAAAAAGGAAATATCTTCCGTTCAAAACTGGTAAGAAGCTTTCTGAGAGACTGCTCTGCGTTCTGTTAATTCATCTCACAGAGTTACATCTTTCCCTTCAAGAAGCCTTTCGCTAAGGCTGTTCTTGTGAAATTGGCAAAGGGATATTTGGAAGCCCATAGAGGGCTATGGTGAAAAAGGAAATATCTTCCGTTAAAAACTGGAAAGAACCTTTCTGAGAAACTGCTCTGTGTTCTCTTAATTCCTCTCACAGAGTTACATCTTTCTCTTCAGGAAGCCTTTCGCTAAAGCTGTTCTTGTGGAATTGGCAAAGTGATATTTGGAAGCCTATAGAGGGCTATGGTGAAAAAGGAAATATCTTACTTTAAAAACTGGAAAAAAGCTTTCTGAGAAACTGCTCTGTGTTCTGTTAATTCATCTCACAGAGTTACATCTTTGCCTTCAGGAAGCCTTTCGCTAAGGCTGTTCTTGTTGAATTGGCAAAGGGATATTTGGAAGCCCATAGAGGGCTATGGTGAAAAAGGAAATACCTTCCGTTCAAAACTAAAAAGAAGCTTTCTGAGAAACTGCTCTGTGTTCTGTTAATTCATCTCACAGAGTTACATCTTCCCTTCAAGAAGCCTTTTGCTAAGGCTCTTCTTGTGGAATTGGCAAAGGGATATTTGGAAGCCCATAGAGGGCTATGGTGAAAAAGGAAATATCTTCCGTTCAAAACTGGAAAGAAGCTTTCTGAGAAACTGCTCTGTGTTCTGCTAATTCATCTCACAGAGTTACATCTTTCCCTTCAAGAAACCTTTCGCTAAGGCTCTTCTTGTGGAATTGGCAAAGGGATATTTGGAAGCCCTTAGAGGGCTATGGTGAAAAAGAAAATATCTTCCGTTCAAAACTGGAAAGAAGCTTTCTGAGAGACTGCTCTGTGTTCTGTTAATTTATCTCACAGAGTTATATCTTTCCCTTCAGGAAGCCTTTCACTAAGTCTGTTCTTGTGGAATTGGCAAAGGGATATTGGAAGCCCATAGAGGGCTATGCTGAAAAAGGAAATATCTTCCGTTCAAAACTGGTAAGAAGCTTTCTGAGAGACTGCTCTGCGTTCTGTTAATTCATCTCACAGAGTTACATCTTTCCCTTCAAGAAGCCTTTCGCTAAGGCTGTTCTTGTGAAATTGGCAAAGGGATATTTGGAAGCCCATAGAGGGCTATGGTGAAAAAGGAAATATCTTCCGTTAAAAACTGGAAAGAACCTTTCTGAGAAACTACTCTGTGTTCTCTTAATTCCTCTCACAGAGTTACATCTTTCTCTTCAGGAAGCCTTTCGCTAAAGCTGTTCTTGTGGAATTGGCAAAGTGATATTTGGAAGCCTATAGAGGGCTATGGTGAAAAAGGAAATATCTTCCTTTAAAAACTGGAAAAAAGCTTTCTGAGAAACTGCTCTGTGTCCTGTTAATTCATCTCACAGAGTTACATCTTTCCCTTCAGGAAGCCTTTCGCTAAGGCTGTTCTTGTTGAATTGGCAAAGGGATATTTGGAAGCCCTTAGAGGGCTATGGTGAAAAAGGAAATACCTTCCGTTCAAAACTGAAAAGAAGCTTTCTGAGAAACTGCTCTGTGTTCTGTTAATTCATCTCACAGAGTTACATCTTTCCCTTCAGGAAGCCTTTCGCTAAGTCTGTTCTTGTGGAATTGGCATAGGGATATTTGGAAGCCCATAGAGGGCTATGCTGAAAAAGGAAATATCTTCCGTTCAAAACTGGAAAAAAGCTTTCTGAGAAACTGCTCTGTGTTTTGTTAATTCATCTCACAGAGTTACATCTTTCCCTTCAAGAAGCCTTTCGCTAAGGCTCTTCTTGTGGAATTGGCAAAGGGATATTTGGAAGCCCTTAGAGGGCTATGGTGAAAAACGAAATATCTTCTGTTGAAAACTGGAAAGAAGCTTTCTGAGAGACTGCTCTGCGTTCTGTTAATTCATCTCACAGAGTTACATCTTTCCCTCAAGAATCCTTTCGCTAAGGCTGTACTTGTGGAATTCGCAAAGGGATATTTGGAAGCCCATAGAGGGCTATGGTGAAAAAGGAAATATCCTCCGTTCAAAACTGGAAAGAAGCTTTCTGAGAAACTTCTCTGTGTTCTGTTAATTCATCTCACAGAGTTACATCTTTCCCTTCAAGAAGCCTTTCGCTAAGGCTCTTCTTGTGAAATTGGCAAAGGGATATTTGGAAGCCCTTAGAGGGCTATGGTGATAAAGGAAATATCTTCCGTTCAAAACTGGAAAGAAGCTTTCTGAGAGACTGCTCTGTGTTCTGTTAATTCATCTCACAGACTTACATCTTTCCCTTCCAGAAGCCGTTCGCTAAGGCTGTTCTTGTAGAATTGGCAAAGGGATATTTGGAAGCCCATAGAGGGCTATGGTGAAAAAGGAAATATCTTCCGTTCAAAACTGGAAAGAAGCTTTTTGAGAAACTGCTCTGTGTTCTGTTAATTCATCTCACAGAGTTACATCTTTCCCTTCAAGAATACTTTCGCTAAGGCTGTTCTTCTGGAATTCGCATAGGGATATTTGGAAGCCTATAGAGGGCTATGGTGAAAAAGGAAATATCTTCCGTTCAAAACTGGAAAGAAGCTTTCTGAGAGACTGCTCTGTGTTCTGTTAATTCAACTCAAAGAGTTATATCTTTCCCTTCAAGAAGCCTTTTGCTAGGACTGTTCTTGGGGAATTCGCAAAGGGATATTTGGAAGCCCATAGAGGGCTATGGTGAAAAAGGAAATATCTTCCGTTCAAAACTGGAAAGAAGCTTTCTGAGAAACTGCTCTGTGTTCTGTTAATTCATCTCACAAACTTACATCTTTCTCTTCAAGAAGCCTTTTGCTAGGACTGTTCTTGTGGAATTGGCAAAGTGATATTTAGAAGCCCATAGAGGGCTATGGTGAAAAGGGAAATATCTTCCGTTCAAAACTGGAAAGAAGCTTTCTGAGAAACCGCGCTGTGTTCTGTTAATTCATCTCACAGAGTTACATCTTTCCCTTCAAGAAGCCTTTCGCTAAGGCTGTTCTTGTAGAATTGGCAAAGGGATATTTGGAAGCCCATAGAGGGCTAGGGTGAAAAAGGAAATATCTTCCGTTCAAAACTGGAAAGAAGCTTTTTGAGAAACTGCTCTGTGTTCTGTTAATTCATCTCACAGAGTTACATCCTTCCCTTCAAGAATCCTTTCGCTAAGGCTGTTCTTGTGGAATTGGCAAAGGGATATTTGGATGCCCATAGAGGGCTATGGTGAAAAAGGAAATATCTTCCGTTCAAAACTGGAAAGAAGCTTTCTGAGACACTGCTCTGTGTTCTGTTAATTCATCTCACAGAGTTGCATCGTTCCTTTCAAGAAGACTTTCGCTAAGGCTGTTCTTGTGGAATTCGCAAAGGGATATTTGGAAGCCCATAGAGGGCTATGGTGAAAAAGGAAATATCTTCCGTTCAACACTGGAAAGAAGCTTCCTGAGAAACTGCTCTGTGTTCTGTAAATTCATCTCACAGAGTTACATCTTTCCCTTCAAGAAGGCTTTTGCTAGGACTCTTTTTGTGGAATTCGCAAAGGGATATTTTGAAGCCCATAGGGTGCTATGGTGAAAAAGGAAATATCTTCTGTTCAAAACTGGAAAGAAGCTTTCTGAGAAACTGCTCTGTGTTCTGTTAATTCATCTCACAGAGTTACATCTTTCCCTTCAGGAAGCCTTTCGCTAAGGCTGTTCTTCTGGAATTGGCAAAGTGATATTTAGAAACCCATAGAGGCCTATTGTGAAAAAGGAAATATCCTCCATTCAAAACTGGAAAAAAGCTTTCTGAGAAACTACTCTGTGTTCTGTTAATTCATCTCACAGTGTTACATCTTTCCCTTCTGGAAGCCTTTCGCTGAGGCTGTTCTTGTTGAACTGGCAAAGGGATATTTGGAAGCCCATAGAGGGCTATGGTGAAAAAGGAAATATCTTCCGTTCAAAACTGGAAAGAAGCTTTCTGAGAAACTGCTCTGTGTTCTGTTAATTCATCTCACAGAGTTACATCTTCCCTTCAAGAAGCCTTTCGCTAAGGCTCTTCTTGTGGAATTGGCAAAGGGATATTTGGAAGCCCTTAGAGGGCTATGGTGAAAAACGAAATATCTTCCATTCAAAACTGGAAAGAAGCTTTCTTAGAGACTGCTCTGTGTTCTGTTAATTCATCTCACAGAGTTACATCTTTCCCTTAAAGAATCCTTTCGCTAAGGCTGTACTTGTGGAATTCGCAAAGGGATATTTGGAAGCCCATAGAGGGCTATGGTGAAAAAGGAAATATCTTCCGTTCAAAACTGGAAAGAAGCTTTCTGAGAAACTGCTCTGTGTTCTGTTAATTCATCTCACAGAGTTACATCTTTCCCTTCAAGAAACCTTTCGCTAAGGCTCTTCTTCTGGAATTGGCAAAGGGATAATTGGAAGCCCTTAGAGGGCTATGGTGAAAAAGGAAGTATCTTCCGTTCAAAACTGGAAAGAAGCTTTCTGAGAGACTGCTCTGTGTTCTGTTAATTTATCTCACAGAGTTAAATCTTTCCCTTCAAGAAGCCTTTCGCTATGGCTGTTCTTGTGGAATTGGCAAAGTGATATTTGGAAGCCCATAGAGGGCTATGGTGAAAAAAGGAAATATCTTCCGTTCAAAACTGGAAAGAAGCTATCTGAGAAACTGCTCTGTGTTCTGTTAATTCATCTCACAGAGTTACATCTTTGCCTTCAAGAAGCCTTTCGCTAAGGCTGTTCTTGTGGAATTGGCAAAGTGATATTTGGAAGCCCATAGAGGGCTATGGTGAAAAAGGAAATATCTTCCTTTCAAAACTGGAAAGAAGCTTTCTGAGAAACTGATCTGTGTTCTGTTAATTTATCTCACAGAGTTACATCTTTCCCTTCAGGAAGTCTTTCGCTAAGTCTGTTCTTGTGGAAATGGCAAAGGGATATTTTAAGCCAATAGAGGGCTATGCTGAAAAAGGAAATATCTTCCGATCAAAACTGGTAAGAAGCTTTCTGAGAGACTGCTCTGCGTTCTGTTAATTCATCTCACAGAGTTACATCTTTCCCTTCAAGAAGCCTTTCGCTAAGGCTGTTCTTGTGAAATTTGCAAAGGGATATTTGGAAGCCCATAGAGGGCTATGGTGAAAAAGGAAATATCTTCCGTTAAAAACTGGAAAGAACCTTTCTGAGAAACTGCTCTGTGTTCTCTTAATTCCTCTCACAGAGTTACATCTTTCTCTTCAGGAAGCCTTTCGCTAAAGCTGTTCTTGTGGAATTGGCAAAGTGATATTTGGAAGCCTATAGAGGGCTATGGTGAAAAAGGAAATATCTTCCTTTAAAAACTGGAAAAAAGCTTTCTGAGAAACTGCTCTGTGTTCTGTTAATTCATCTCACAGAGTTACATCTTTCCCTTCAGGAAGCCTTTCGCTAAGGCTGTTCTTGTTGAATTTGCAAAGGGATATTTGGAAGCCCATAGAGGGCTATGGTGAAAAAGGAAATACCTTCCGTTCAAAACTGAAAAGAAGCTTTCTGAGAAACTGCTCTGTGTTCTGTTAATTCATCTCACAGAGTTACATCTTTCCCTTCAAGAAGCGTTTCGCTAAGACTGTTCTTTTGGAATTGGCAAAGTGATATTTGGAAGCCCATAGAGGGCTATGGTGAAAAAGGAAATATCTTCCGTTCAAAACTGGAAAGAATCTTTCTGAGAAACTGCTCTGTGTTCTGTTAATTCATCTCACAGAGTTACATCTTTCCCTTCAGGAAGCCTTTCGCTAAGGCTGTTCTTCTGGAATTGGCAAAGTGATATTTGGAAGCCCATAGAGGGCTATGGTGTAAAAGGAAATATCTTCCTTTCAAAACTGGAAAGAAGCTTTCTGAGAAACTGCTCTGTGTTCTGTTAATTTATCTCACAGAGTTACATCTTTCCCTTCAGGAAGCCTTTCGCTAAGTCTGTTCTTGTGGAATTGGCATAGGGATATTTGGAAGCCCATAGAGGGCTATGCTGAAAAAGGAAATATCTTCCGTTCAAAACTGGAAAAAAGCTTTCTGAGAAACTGCTCTGCGTTTTGTTAATTCATCTCACAGAGTTACATCTTTCCCTTCAAGAAGCCTTTCGCTAAGGCTCTTCTTGTGGAATTGGCAAAGGGATATTTGGAAGCCCTTAGAGGGCTATGGTGAAAAACGAAATATCTTCTGTTGAAAACTGGAAAGAAGCTTTCTAAGAGACTGCTCTGCGTTCTGTTAATTCATCTCACAGAGTTACATCTTTCCCTCAGGAATCCTTTCGCTAAGGCTGTTCTTGTGGAATTCGCAAAGGTTTATTTGGAAGCCCATAGAGGGCTATGGTGAAAAAGGAAATATCTTCCGTTCAAAAGTGGAAAGAAGCTTTCTGAGAAACTGCTCTGTTTTCTGTTAATTCATCTCACAGAGTTACATCTTCCCTTCAAGAAGCCTTTTGCTAGGACTGTTCTTGTGGAATTCGCAAAGGGATATTTGGAAGCCCATAGAGGGCTATGGTGAAAAAGGAAATATCTTCCGTTCAAAACTGGAAAGAAGCTTTCTGAGAAACTGCTCTGTGTTCTGTTAATTCATCTTACAGAGTTACATCTTTCTCTTCAAGAATCCTTTTGCTAGGACTGTTCTTGTGGAATTGGCAAAGTGATATTTGGAAGCCCATAGAGGGCTATGGTGAAAAAGGAAATATCTTCCTTTCAAAACTGGAAAGAAGCTTTCTGAGAAACTTCTCTGTGTTCTGTTAATTTATCTCACAGAGTTACATCTTTCCCTTCAGGAAGCCTTTCGCTAAGTCTGTTCTTGTGGAATTGGCAAAGGGATATTTGGAAGCCCATAGAGGGTTATGGTGAAAAAGGAAATATCTTCCGTTCAAAACTGGAAAGAAGCTTTCTGAGAGACTGCTCTGCGTTCTGTTAATTCCTCTCACAGAGTTACATATTTCCCTTCAAGAAGCCTTTCGCTAAGGCTGTTCTTGTGGAATTAGCAAAGTGATATTTGGAAGCCCATAGAGGGCTATGGTGAAAAAGGAAATATCTTTCTCTCAAAACTGGAAAAAATCTTTCTGAGAAACTGCTCTGTGTTCTGTTAATTCATCTCACAGAGTTAAATCCTTCCCTTCAAGAAGCCTCTCGCTAAGGCTGTTCTTGTGGAATTGGCAAAGTGATATTTGGAAGCCCATAGAGGGCTATGGTGAAAAAGGAAATATCTTCCGTTCAAAACTGGAAAGAAGCTTTCTGAGAAACTGCTCTGTCTTCTGTTAATTCATCTCACAGAGTTCCATCTTTCCCCTCAAGAAGCCTTTCGCTAAGGCTGTTCTTGTGGAACTGGCAAAGGGATATTTGGAAGCCCATTGAGGGCTATGGTGAAAAAGGAAATATCTTCCGTTCAAAACTGGAAAGAAGCTTTCTGAGAAACTGCTCTGTGTCTGTTAAATCATCTCTCAGTGTTACATCTTCCCCTTCAAGAAGCGTTTGGCTAAGGCTGTTCTTGTGGAATTGGCAAAGGGATATTTGGAAGCCCATAGAGGGCTATGGTGAAAAAGGAAATATCTTCCGATCAAAACTACAAAGAAGCTTTCTGAGAAACTGCTCTGTGTTCTGTTAATTCATCTCACAGAGTTACATCTTTCCCTTCAAGAAGCCTTTCGCTAAGGCTGTTCTTGTGAATTGTCAAAGGGATATTTGGACGCCCATAGTGGGCTATGGTGAAAAAGGAAATATCTGCCGTTCAAAACTGGAAAGAAGCTTTCTGTGAAACTGCTCTGTGTTCTGTTAAATCATCTCACAAAGTTATTTCTTTCCCTTCAAGAAGCCTTTCGCTAAATCTGTTCTTGTGGAATTGGCAAAGGGATATTTGGAAGCCCATAGAGGGCTATGGTGAAAAAGGAAATATCTTCCGTTCAAAACTGGAAAGAAGCTTTCTGAGAAACTGCTCTGTGTTCTGTTAATTCATCTCACAGAGTTACATCTTTCCCTTCAAGAAGCCTTTCGCTAAGGCTGTTCTTGTGAAATTGGCAAAGGGATATTTGGAAGCCCATAGAGGTCTATGGTGAAAAAGGAAATATCTTCCGTTCAAAACTGGAAAGAAGCTTTCTGTGAAACTGCTCTGTGTTCTGTTAAATCATCTCACAGAGTTACATCTCCCCATTTAGAAGCGTTTCGCTAAGGCTGTTCTTGTGGAATTGGCAAAGGGATATTTGGAAGCCCATAGGTTGCTATTGTGAAAAAGGAAATATCTTCCGTTCAAAACTGGAAAGAAGCAATCTGAGAAACTGCTCTGTGTTCTGTTTAATAATCTCACAGAGTTACATCTTTCCCTTCAAGGAGCCTTTCGCTAAGGCTGTTCTTGTGGAATTGGCAAAGGGATATTTGGAAGCCCATAGAGGGCTATGGTGAAAAAGGAAATATCTTCCGTCCAAAACTGGAAAGAAGCTTTCTGAGAAACTGCTCTGTGTTCTGTTAATTCATCTCACAGCGTTACATCTTTCCCTTCAAGAAGCCTTCGCTAAGGCTGTTCTTGTGGAATTCGCAAAGTGATATTTGGACGCACTTAGAGGGCTAAGGTGAAAAAGCAAATATCTTCCGTTCAAAACTGGAAAGAAGGTTTCTGAGAACCTCCTCTGTGTTCTGTTAATTCATCTCACAGAGTTACATCTTTCCCTTCAAGAAGCCTTTCGCTAAGGCTGTTCTTGTGGAATTCGCAAAGTGATATTTGGACGCACTTAGAGGGCTAAGGTGAAAAAGGAAATATCTTCCGTTGAAAACTGGAAAGAAGGTTTCTGAGAACTTGCTCTGTGTTCTGTTAATTCATCTCACAGAGTTACATCTTTCCCTTCAAGAAGCCTTTCGCTAAGGCTGTTCTTGTGGAATTCGCAAAGGGATATTTGGACGCCCATAGAGGGCTATGGTGAAAAAGGAAATATCTTCCTTTCAAAATTGGAAAGAAGCTTTCTGAGAAACTGCTCTGTGTTCTGTTAATTCATCTCACAGAGTTACATCTTCCCCTTCAGGAAGCGTTTCGCTAAGGCTGTTCTTGTGGAATTGTTATAGGGATATTTAGAAGCCCCTAGAGGGCTATGGTGAAAAAGGAAATATCTTCCGTTCAAAACTGGAAAGAAGCTTTCTGAGAAACTGCTTTGTGTTCTGTTAATTCATCTCCCAGAGTTACATCTTTCCCTTCAAAAAGACTTTCGCTAAGGCTGTTCTTGTGGAATTGGCAAAGGGATATTTGGAGGCCCATAGAGGGCTATGGTGAAAAAGGAAATATCTTCCGTTCAAAACTGGAAAGAAGCTTTCTGAGAAACTGCTCTGTGTTCTCTTATTCATCTCACAGAGTTACATCTTTCACTTCAAGAAGCCTTTCGCTAAGGCTGTTCTTGTGGAATTTTCAAAGTGATATTTGGAAGCCCATAGAGGGCCATGGCGAAAAAGGAAGTATCTTCCGTTCAAAACTGGAAAGAAGCTTTCTGAGAAACTGCTCTGTGTTCTGTTAATTCATCTCACAGAGTTACATCTTTCCCTTCAAGAATGCTTTCGCTAAGGCTGTTCTTGAGGAATTGGCAAAGGGATATTTGGAAGCCCACTGAGGGCTACGGTGAAAAAGGAAATATCTTCCGTTCAAAACTGGAAAGAAGCTTTCTGAGAAACTGCTCTGTGTTCTGTTAAATCATCTCACAGAGTTACATCTTCCCCTTCAAGAAGCCTTTCGCTAAGGCTGTTCCTGTGGAATTGGCAAAGGGATATTTGGAAGCCCATAGAGGGCTATGGTGAAAAAGGAAATATCTTCCGTTCAAAACTGGAAAGAAGCTTTCTGAGAAACTGCTCTGTGTTCTGTTAATTCGTCTCACAGAGTTACATCTTTCCCTTCAAGAAACCTTTCGCTAAGGCTGTTCTTGTGGAATTGGAAAAGGGATATTTGGAAGCCCATAGAGGGCTATGGTGAAAAAGGAAATATCTTCCGTTCAAAACTGGAAAGAAGCTTTCTGAGAAACTGCTCTGTGTTCTGTTAAATCATCTCACAGAGTTACATCTTCCCCATCGTGAAGCGTTTCGCTAAGACTGTTCTTCTGGAATTGGCAAAAGGATATTTGGAAGCCCATAGAGGGCTATGGTGAAAAAGGAAATAACTTCCGTTCAAAACTGGAAAGAAGCTTTCTGAGAAACTGCTCTCTGTTCTGTTAATTCGTCTCACAGAGTTACATCTTTCCCTTCAAGAAGCCTTTCGCTAAGGCTGTTCTTGTGGAATTGGCAAAGGGATATTTGGAAGCCCATAGAGGGCTGTGGTGAAAAAGGAAATATCTTCCGTCCAAAACTGGAAAGAAGCTTTCTGATTAACTGCTCTGTGTTCTGTTAATTCATCTCACAGGGTTACATCTTTCCCTTCAAGAAGCCTTTCGCTAAGGCTGTTCTTGTGGAATTCGCAAAGTGGTATTTGGACGCACTTAGAGGGCTAAGGTGAAAAAGGAAATATCTTCCGTTCAAAACTGGAAAGAAGCTTTCTGAGAACCTGCTCTGTGTTCTGTTAATTCATCTCACAGAGTTACGTCGTTCCCTTCAAGAAGCCTTTCGCTAAGGCTGTTCTTGTGGAATTGGCAAAGGGATATTTGGAGGCCCATAGAGGGCTATGGTGAAAAAGGAAATATCTACCGTTCAAAACTGGAAAGAAGCTTTCTGAGAAACTGCTCTGTGTTCTCTTATTCATCTCACAGAGTTACATCTTTCACTTCAAGAAGCCTTTCGCTAAGGCTGTTCTTGTGGAATTTTCAAAGTGATATTTGGAAGCCCATAGAGGGCCATGGTGAAAAAGGAAGTATCTTCCGTTCAAAACTGGAAAGAAGCTTTCTGAGAAACTGCTCTGTGTTCTGTTAATTCATCTCACAGAGTTACATCTTTCCCTTCAAGAATGCTTTCGCTAAGGCTGTTCTTGAGGAATTGGCAAAGGGATATTTGGAAGCCCATTGAGGGCTATGGTGAAAAAGGAAATATCTTCCGTTCAAAACTGGAAAGAAGCTTTCTGAGAAACTGCTCTGTGTTCTGTTAATTCATCTCACAGAGTTACATCTTTCCCTTCTGGAAGCCTTTCGCTGAGGCTGTTCTTGTTGAACTGGAAAAGGGATATTTGGAAGCCCCTAGAGGGCTATGGTGAAAAAGGAAATATCTTCCGTTAAAAACTGGAAAGAAGCTTTCTGAGAAACTGCTCTGTGTTCTGTTTATTCATCTCACAGACTTACATCTTTCCCTTCAGGAAAACTTTCGCTAAGGCTGTTCTTCTGGAATTGGCAAAGTGATATTTAGAAGCCCATAGAGGGCTATGGTGTAAAAGGAAATATCTTCCATTCAAAACTGGAAAAAAGCTTTCTGAGAAACTGCTCTGTGTTCTGTTAATTCATCTCACAGAGTTACATCTTTCCCTTCTGGAAGCCTTTCGCTGAGGCTGTTCTTGTTGAACTGGCAAAGGGATATTTGGAAGCCCATAGAGGGCTATGGTGAAAAAGGAAATATCTTCCGTTCAAAACTGGAAAGAAGCTTTCTGAGAAACTGCTCTGTGTTCTGTTAATTCATCTCACAGAGTTACATCTTCCCTTCTAGAAGCCTTTCGCTAAGGCTCTTCTTGTGGAATTGGCAAAGGGATATTTGGAAGCCCATAGAGGGCTATGGTGAAAAAGGAAATATCTTCCGTTCAAAACTGGAAAGAAGCTTTCTGAGAAACTGCTCTGTGTTCTGTTAATTCATCTCACAGAGTTACATCTTTCCCTTCAAGAAACCTTTCGCTAAGGCTCTTCTTGTGGAATTGGCAAAGGGATACTTGGAAGCCCTTAGAGGGCTATGGTGAAAAAGAAAATATCTTCCGTTCAAAACTGGAAAGAAGCTTTCTGAGAGACTGCTCTGTGTTCTGTTAATTTATCTCACAGAGTTATATCTTTCCCTTCAGAAAGCCTTTCGCTAAGTCTGTTCTTGTTTAATTGGCAAAGTGATATTTGGAAGCCCATAGAGGGCTATGGTGAAAAAAGGAAATACCTTCCGTTCAAAACTGGAAAGAAGCTATCTGAGAAACTGCTCTGTGTTCTGTTAATTCATCTCACAGAGTTACATCTTTCCCTTCAAGAATGCTTTCGCTAAGGCTGTTCTTGAGGAATTGGCAAAGAGATATTTGGAAGCCCATTGAGGGCTATGGTGAAAAAGGAAATATCTTCCGTTCAAAACTGGAAAGAAGCTTTCTGAGAAACTGCTCTGTGTTCTGTTAATTCATCTCACAGAGTTACATCCTTCCCTTCAAGAAGCGTTTCGCTAAGACTGTTCTTTTGGAATTGGCAAAGTGATATTTGGAAGCCCATAGAGGGCTATGGTGAAAAAGGAAATATCTTCCGTTCAAAACTGGAAAGAATCTTTCTGAGAAACTGCTCTGTGTTCTGTTAATTTATCTCACAGAGTTACATCTTTCCCTTCAAGAAGCCTTTCGCTAAGGCTGTTCTTGTAGAATTGGCAAAGGGATATTTGGAAGCCCTTAGAGGGCTAGGGAGAAAAAGGAAATATCTTCCGTTCAAAACTGGAAAGAAGCTTTTTGAGAAACTGCTCTGTGTTCTGTTAATTCATCTCACAGAGTTACATCTTTCCCTTCAAGAATCCTTTCGCTAAGTCTGTTCTTGAGTAATTGGCAGAGTGATAATTGGATGCCCATAGAGGGCTATGGTGAAAAAGGAAATATCTTCCGTTCAAAACTGGAAAGAAGCTATGTGAGAAACTGGTCTGTGTTCTGTTAATTCATCTCACAGAGTTACATCTTTCCCGTCAAGAATCCTTTCGCTAAGGCTGTTCTTGTGGAATTGGCAAAGGGATATTTGGATGCCCATAGAGGGCTATGGTGAAAAAGGAAATATCTTCCGTTCAAAACTGGAAAGAAGCTTTCTGAGAAACTGCTCTGTGTTCTGTTAATTCATCTCACAGAGTTACATCTTTCCCTTCAAGAAGCCTTTTGCTAGGACTGTGCTTTTGGAATTGGAAAAGTGATATTTGGAAGTCCATAGAGGGCTACGGTGAAAAAGAAAATATCTTCCGTTCAAAACTGGAAAGAAGCTTTCTGAGAAACGGCTCTGTGTTCTGTTAATTCATCTCACAGAGTTACATCTTTCCCGTCAAGAAGCCCTTCGCTAAGGCTGTTCTTGTGGAATTGGCAAAGTGATATTTGGAAGCCCATAGAGGGCTATGGTGAAAAAGGAAATATCTTCCGTTCAAAACTGGAAAGAAGCTTTCTGAGAAACTGCTCTGTGTTCTGTTAATTCATCTCCAGAGTTACATCTTTCCTTTCAAGAAACCTTTCGCTAAGGCTGTTCTTGTGGAATTGGCAAAGGGATATTTGGAAGCCCATAGAGGGCTATGGTGAAAAAGGAAATATCTTCCTTTCAAAACTGGAAAGAAGCTTTCGGAGTAACTTCTCTGTGTTCTGTTAATTTATCTCACAGAGTTACATCTTTTCCTTCAGGAAGCCTTTCGCTAAGTCTGTTCTTGTGGAATTGGCAAAGGGATATTTGGAAGCCCATAGAGGGCTATGCTGAAAAAGGAAATATCTTCCGTTCAAAACTGGAAAAAATCTTTCTGAGAAACTGCTCTGTGTTCTGTTGATTCATCTCACAGAGTTACATCTTTCCCTTCAGGAAACCTCTCGCTAAGGCTGCTCTTTTGGAATTGGCAAAGTGATATTTGGAAGCCCATAGAGGGCTAATGTGAAAAAGGAAATATCTTCCGTTAAAAACTGGAAAGAAGCTTTCTGAGAAACTGCTCTGTGTTCTGTTAATTCATCTCACAGAGTTACATCTTTCTCTTCAAGAAGCCTTTCGCTAAGGCTGTTCTTGTGGAATTGGCAAAGTGATATTTGGAAGCCCGTAGAGGGCTATGATGAAAAAGGAAATATCTTCCGTTCAAAACTGGAAAGAAGCTTTCTGAGAAACTGCTCTGTGTTCTGTTAATTCATCTCACAGAGTTACATCTTTCCCTTCAAGAAGCCTTTCGCTAAGGCTGTTCTTGTGGAATTGGAAAAGGGATATTTGGACGCCCATAGTGGGCTATGGTGAAAAAGGAAATATCTTCCGTTCAAAACTGGAAAGAAGCCTTCTGAGAAACTGCTCTGTGTTCCGTTAATTCATCTCACAGAGTTACATCTTTCCCTTCAAGAAGCCTTTCGCTAAGGCTGTTCTTGTGGAATTGGCAAAGGGATAATTGGAAGCCCATAGAGGGCTATGGTGAAAAAGGAAGTATCTTCCGTTAAAAACTGGAAAGAAGCTTTCTGAGAAACTGCTCTGTGTTCTGTTAAATCATCTCACAGAGTTACATCTTCCCCATCGAGAAGCGTTTCGCTAAGACTGTTCTTCTGGAATTGGCAAAGGGATATTTGGAAGCCCATAGAGGGCTATGGTGAAAAAGGAAATATCTTTCTCTCAAAACTGGAAAAAATCTTTCTGAGAAACTGCTCTGTGTTCTGTTAATTCATCTCACAGAGTTAAATCTTTCCCCTCAAGAAGCCTTTCGCTAAGGCTGTTCTTGTGGAACTGGCAAAGGGATATTTGGAAGCCCATTGAGGGCTATGGTGAAAAAGGAAATATCTTCCGTTCAAAACTGGAAAGAAGCTTTCTGAGAAACTGCTCTGTGTCTGTTAAATCATCTCTCAGAGTTACATCTTCCCCTTCAAGAAGCGTTTGGCTAAGGCTGTTCTTGTGGAATTGGCACAGTGATATTTGGAAGCCCATAGAGGGCCATGGTGAAAAAGGAAGTATCTTCCGTTCAAAACTGGAAAGAAGCTTTCTGAGAAACTGCTCTGTCTTCTGTTAATTCATCTCACAGAGTTCCATCTTTCCCCTCAAGAAGCCTTTCGCTAAGGCTGTTCTTGTGGAACTGGCAAAGGGATATTTGGAAGCCCATTGAGGGCTATGGTGAAAAAGGAAATATCTTCCGTTCAAAACTGGAAAGAAGCTTTCTGAGAAACTGCTCTGTGTCTGTTAAATCATCTCTCAGAGTTACATCTTCCCCTTCAAGAAGCGTTTGGCTAAGGCTGTTCTTGTGGAATTGGCAAAGGGATATTTGGAAGCCCATAGAGGGCTATGGTGAAAAAGGAAATATCTTCCGTTCAAAACTGGAAAGAAGCTTTCTGAGAAACTGCTCTGTGTTCTGTTAATTCTTCTCACAGAGTTACATCTTTCCCTTCAAGAAGCCTTTCGCTAAGGCTGTTCTTGTGAATTGTCAAAGGGATATTTGGACGCCCATAGTGGGCTATGGTGAAAAAGGAAATATCTTCCGTTCAAAACTGGAAAGAAGCTTTCTGAGAAACTGCTCTGTGTTCTGTTAAATCATCTCACAGAGTTATTTCTTTCCCTTCAAGAAGCCTTTCGCTAAATCTGTTCTTGTGGAATTGGCAAAGGGATATTTGGAAGCCCGTAGAGGGCTATGTTGAAAAAGGAAATATCTTCAGTTCAAAACTGGAAAGAAGCTTTCTGAGAAACTGCTCTGTGTTCTGTTAATTCATCTCACAGAGTTACATCTTTCCCTTCAAGAAGCCTTTCGCTAAGGCTGTTCTTGTGAAATTGGCAAAGGGATATTTGGAAGCCCATAGAGGGCTATGGTGAAAAATGAAATATCTTCCGTTCAAAACTGGAAAGAAGCTTTCTGTGAAACTGCTCTGTGTTCTGTTAAATCATCTCACAGAGTTACATCTCCCCATTTAGAAGCGTTTCGCTAAGGCTGTTCTTGTGGAATTGGCAAAGGGATATTTGGAAGCCCATAGGTTGCTATTGTGAAAAAGGAAATATCTTCCGTTCAAAACTGGAAAGAAACTTTCTGAGAAACTGCTCTGTGTTCTGTTAATTCATCTCACAGAGTTACATCTTTCCCTTCAAAAAGACTTTCGCTAAGGCTGTTCTTGTGGAATTGGCAAAGGGATATTTGGAGGCCCATAGAGGGCTATGGTGAAAAAGGAAATATCTTCCGTTCAAAACTGGAAAGAAGCTTTCTGAGAAACTGCTCTGTGTTCTCTTATTCATCTCACAGAGTTACATCTTTCCCTTCAAGAATGCTTTCGCTAAGGCTGTTCTTGAGGAATTGGCAAAGGGATATTTGGAAGCCCATTGAGGGCCACGGTGAAAAAGGAAATATCTTCCGTTCAAAACTGGAAAGAAGCTTTCTGAGAAACTGCTCTGTGTTCTGTTAATTCATCTCACAGAGTTACATCTCTCACTTCAAGAAGCCTTTCGCTAAGGCTGTTCTTGTGGAATTGGCAAAGGGATATTTGGAAGCCCATAGAGGGCTATGGTGAAAAAGGAAATATTTTCCGTTCAAAACTGGAAAGAAGCTTTCTGAGAAACTGCTCTGTGTTCTGTTAATTCATCTCACAGAGTTACATCTTTCCCTTCAAGAAGCCTTTCGCTAAGGCTGTTCTTGTGGAATTGGAAAAGGGATATTTGGACGCCCATAGTGGGCTATGGTGAAAAAGGAAATATCTTCCGTTCAAAACTGTAAAGAAGCTTTCTGAGAAACTGCTCTGTGTTATGTTAATTCATCTCACAGAGTTACATCTTTCCCTTCAAGAAGCCTTTCGCTAAGTCTGTTCTTGTGGAATTGGCAAAGGGATAATTGGAAGCCCATAGAGGGCTATGGTGAAAAAGGAAATATCTTCCGGTAAAAACTGGAAAGAAGCTTTCTTAGAAACTGCTCTGTGTTCTGTTAAATCATCTCACAAAGTTACATCTTCCCCATCGAGAAGCGTTTCGCTAAGACTGTTCTTCTGGAATTGGCAAAGGGATATTTGGAAGCCCATAGAGGGCTATGGTGAAAAAGGAAATATCTTCCGTTCAAAACTGGAAAGAAGCTTTCTGAGAAACTGCTCTGTGTTCTGTTAATTCATCTCACGGAGTTACATATTTCCCTTCAAGAAGACTTTCGCTAAGGCTGTTCTTGTGGAATTGGCAAAGTGATATTTGGAAGCCCATAGAGGGCCATGGTGAAAAAGGAAGTATCTTTCGTTCAAAACTGGAAAGAAGCTTTCTGAGAAACTGCTCTGTCTTCTGTTAATTCATCTCACAGATTTCCATCTTTCCCCTCAAGGAGCCTTTCGCTAAGGCTGTTCTTGTGGAACTGGCAAAGGGATATTTGGAAGCCCATTGAGGGCTATGGTGAAAAAGGAAATATCTTCCTTTCAAAACTGGAAAGAAGCTTTCTGAGAAACTGCTCTGTGTCTGTTAAATCATCTCTCAGAGTTACATCTTCCCCTTCAAGAAGCGTTTGGCTAAGGCTGTTCTTGTGGAATTGGCAAAGGGATATTTGGAAGCCCATAGAGGGCTATGGTGAAAAAGGAAATATCTTCCGTTCAAAACTGGAAAGAAGCTTTCTGAGAAACTGCTCTGTGTTCTGTTAATTCATCTCACAGAGTTACATCTTTCCCTTCAAGAAGCCTTTCGCTAAGGCTGTTCTTGTGAATTGTCAAAGGGATATTTGGACGCCCATAGTGGGCTATGGTGAAAAAGGAAATATCTTCCGTTCAAAACTGGAAAGAAGCTTTCTGTGAAACTGCTCTGTGTTCTGTTAAATCATCTCACAGAGTTACTTCTTTCCCTTCAAGAAGCCTTTCGCTAAGGCTGTTCTTGTGGAATTGGCAAAGGGATATTTGGAAGCCCATAGAGGGCTAATGTGAAAAAGGAAATATCTTCCGTTCAAAACTGGAAAGAAGCTTTCTGAGAAACTGCTCTGTGTTCTGTTAATTCATTTCACAGAGTTACATCTTTCCCTTCAAGAAGCCTTTCGCTAAGGCTGTTCTTGTGGAATTGGCAAAGGGATAATTGGAAGCCCATAGAGGGCTATGGTGAAAAAGGAAGTATCTTCCGTTAAAAACTGGAAAGAAGCTTTCTGAGAAACTGCTCTGTGTTCTGTTAAATCATCTCACAGAGTTACATCTTCCCCATCGAGAAGCGTTTCGCTAAGACTGTTCTTCTGGAATTGGCAAAGGGATATTTGGAAGCCCATAGAGGGCTATGGTGAAAAAGGAAATATCTTTCTCTCAAAACTGGAAAAAATCTTTCTGAGAAACTGCTCTGTGTTCTGTTAATTCATCTCACAGAGTTAAATCTTTCCCCTCAAGAAGCCTTTCGCTAAGGCTGTTCTTGTGGAACTGGCAAAGGGATATTTGGAAGCCCATTGAGGGCTATGGTGAAAAAGGAAATATCTTCCGTTCAAAACTGGAAAGAAGCTTTCTGAGAAACTGCTCTGTGTCTGTTAAATCATCTCTCAGAGTTACATCTTCCCCTTCAAGAAGCGTTTGGCTAAGGCTGTTCTTGTGGAATTGGCAAAGTGATATTTGGAAGCCCATAGAGGGCCATGGTGAAAAAGGAAGTATCTTCCGTTCAAAACTGGAAAGAAGCTTTCTGAGAAACTGCTCTGTCTTCTGTTAATTCATCTCACAGAGTTCCATCTTTCCCCTCAAGAAGCCTTTCGCTAAGGCTGTTCTTGTGGAACTGGCAAAGGGATATTTGGAAGCCCATTGAGGGCTATGGTGAAAAAGGAAATATCTTCCGTTCAAAACTGGAAAGAAGCTTTCTGAGAAACTGCTCTGTGTCTGTTAAATCATCTCTCAGAGTTACATCTTCCCCTTCAAGAAGCGTTTGGCTAAGGCTGTTCTTGTGGAATTGGCAAAGGGATATTTGGAAGCCCATAGAGGGCTATGGTGAAAAAGGAAATATCTTCCGTTCAAAACTGGAAAGAAGCTTTCTGAGAAACTGCTCTGTGTTCTGTTAATTCTTCTCACAGAGTTACATCTTTCCCTTCAAGAAGCCTTTCGCTAAGGCTGTTCTTGTGAATTGTCAAAGGGATATTTGGACGCCCATAGTGGGCTATGGTGAAAAAGGAAATATCTTCCGTTCAAAACTGGAAAGAAGCTTTCTGAGAAACTGCTCTGTGTTCTGTTAAATCATCTCACAGAATTATTTCTTTCCCTTCAAGAAGCCTTTCGCTAAATCTGTTCTTGTGGAATTGGCAAAGGGATATTTGGAAGCCCATAGAGGGCTATGGTGAAAAAGGAAATATCTTCAGTTCAAAACTGGAAAGAAGCTTTCTGAGAAACTGCTCTGTGTTCTGTTAATTCATCTCACAGAGTTACATCTTTCCCTTCAAGAAGCCTTTCGCTAAGGCTGTTCTTGTGAAATTGGCATAGGGATATTTGGAAGCCCATAGAGGGCTATGGTGAAAAATGAAATATCTTCCGTTCAAAACTGGAAAGAAGCTTTCTGTGAAACTGCTCTGTGTTCTGTTAAATCATCTCACAGAGTTACATCTCCCCATTTAGAAGCGTTTCGCTAAGGCTGTTCTTGTGGAATTGGCAAAGGGATATTTGGAAGCCCATAGGTTGCTATTGTGAAAAAGGAAATATCTTCCGTTCAAAACTGGAAAGAAGCATTCTGAGAAACTGCTCTGTGTTCTGTTAAATAATCTCACAGAGTTACATCTTTCCCTTCAAGGAGCCTTTCGCTAAGGCTGTTCTTGTGGAATTGGCAAAGGGATATTTGGAAGCCCATAGAGGGCTATGGTGAAAAAGGAAATATCTTCCGTCCAAAACTGGAAAGAAGCTTTCTGAGAAACTGCTCTGTGTTCTGTTAATTCATCTCACAGAGTTACATCTTTCCCTTCAAGAAGCCTTTCGCTAAGGCTGTTCTTGTGGAATTCGCAAAGTGATATTTGGACGCACTTAGAGGGCTAAGGTGAAAAAGGAAATATCTTCCGTTCAAAACTGGAAAGAAGGTTTCTGAGAACCTGCTCTGTGTTCTGTTAATTCATCTCACAGAGTTACATCTTTCCCTTCAAGAAGCCTTTCGCTAAGGCTGTTCTTGTGGAATTCGCAAAGGGATATTTGGACGCCCATAGAGGGCTATGGTGAAAAAGGAAATATCTTCCCTTCAAAATTGGAAAGAAGCTTTCTGAGAAACTGCTCTGTGTTCTGTTAATTCATCTCACAGAGTTACATCTTCCCCTTCAGGAAGCGTTTCGCTAAGGCTGTTCTTCTGGAATTGGCAAAGGGATATTTAGAAGCCCCTAGAGGGCTATGGTGAAAAAGGAAATATCTTCCGTTCAAAACTGGAAAGAAACTTTCTGAGAAACTGCTCTGTGTTCTGTTAATTCATCTCACAGAGTTACATCTTTCCCTTCAAAAAGACTTTCGCTAAGGCTGTTCTTGTGGAATTGGCAAAGGGATATTTGGAGGCCCATAGAGGGCTATGGTGAAAAAGGAAATATCTTCCGTTCAAAACTGGAAAGAAGCTTTCTGA
The DNA here is from genome assembly GCF_047675955.1 of Chlorocebus sabaeus. Lineage (NCBI taxonomy): Eukaryota > Metazoa > Chordata > Mammalia > Primates > Cercopithecidae > Chlorocebus > Chlorocebus sabaeus. Next base: position 49,196,928 of record NC_132911.1, read on the forward strand.
GAAACTGCTCTGTGTTCTCTTATTCATCTCACAGAGTTACATCTTTCCCTTCAAGAATGCTTTCGCTAAGGCTGTTCTTGAGGAATTGGCAAAGGGATATTTGGAAGCCCATTGAGGGCCACGGTGAAAAAGGAAATATCTTCCGTTCAAAACTGGAAAGAAGCTTTCTGAGAAACTGCTCTGTGTTCTGTTAATTCATCTCACAGAGTTACATCTCTCACTTCAAGAAGCCTTTCGCTAAGGCTGTTCTTGTGGAATTGGCAAAGGGATATTTGGAAGCCCATAGAGGGCTATGGTGAAAAAGGAAATATTTTCCGTTCAAAACTGGAAAGAAGCTTTCTGAGAAACTGCTCTGTGTTCTGTTAATTCATCTCACAGAGTTACATATTTCCCTTCAAGAAGCCTTTCGCTAAGGCTGTTCTTGTGGAATTGGAAAAGGGATATTTGGACGCCCATAGTGGGCTATGGTGAAAAAGGAAATATCTTCCGTTCAAAACTGTAAAGAAGCTTTCTGAGAAACTGCTCTGTGTTCTGTTAATTCATCTCACAGAGTTACATCTTTCCCTTCAAGAAGCCTTTCGCTAAGGCTGTTCTTGTGGAATTGGCAAAGGGATAATTGGAAGCCCATATAGGGCTATGGTGAAAAAGGAAATATCTTCCGTTAAAAACTGGAAAGAAGCTTTCTGAGAAACTGCTCTGTGTTCTGTTAAATCATCTCACAGAGTTACATCTTCCCCATCGAGAAGCGTTTCGCTAAGACTGTTCTTCTGGAATTGGCAAAGGGATATTTGGAAGCCCATAGAGGGCTATGGTGAAAAAGGAAATATCTTCCGTTCAAAACTGAAAAGAAGCTTTCTGAGAAACTGCTCTGTGTTCTGTTAATTCGTCTCACAGAGTTACATCTTTCCCTTCAAGAAACCTTTCGCTAAGGCTGTTCTTGTGGAATTGGAAAAGGGATATTTTTAAGCCCATAGAGGGCTATGGTGAAAAAGGAAATATCTTCCGTTCAAAACTGGAAAGAAGCTTTCTGAGAAACTGTTCTGTGTTCTGTTAAATCATCTCACAGAGTTACATCTTCCCCATCGAGAAGCGTTTCGCTAAGACTGTTCTTCTGGAATTGGCAAAAGGATATTTGGAAGCCCATAGAGGGCTATGGTGAAAAAGGAAATAACTTCCGTTCAAAACTGGAAAGAAGCTTTCTGAGAAACTGCTCTGTGTTCTGTTAATTCATCTCCAGAGTTACATCTTTCCTTTGAAGAAACCTTTCGCTAAGGCTGTTCTTGTGGAATTGGCAAAGGGATATTTGGAAGCCCATAGAGGGCTATGGTGAAAAAGGAAATATCTTCCTTTCAAAACTGGAAAGAAGCTTTCGGAGTAACTTCTCTGTGTTCTGTTAATTTATCTCACAGAGTTACATCTTTTCCTTCAGGAAGCCTTTCGCTAAGTCTGTTCTTGTGGAATTGGCAAAGGGATATTTGGAAGCCCATAGAGGGCTATGCTGAAAAAGGAAATATCTTCCGTTCAAAACTGGAAAAAATCTTTCTGAGAAACTGCTCTGTGTTCTGTTGATTCATCTCACAGAGTTACATCTTTCCCTTCAGGAAACCTCTCGCTAAGGCTGCTCTTTTGGAATTGGCAAAGTGATATTTGGAAGCCCATAGAGGGCTAATGTGAAAAAGGAAATATCTTCCGTTAAAAACTGGAAAGAAGCTTTCTGAGAAACTGCTCTGTGTTCTGTTAATTCATCTCACAGAGTTACATCTTTCTCTTCAAGAAGCCTTTCGCTAAGGCTGTTCTTGTGGAATTGGCAAAGTGATATTTGGAAGCCCGTAGAGGGCTATGATGAAAAAGGAAATATCTTCCGTTCAAAACTGGAAAGAAGCTTTCTGAGAAACTGCTCTGTGTTCTGTTAATTCATCTCACAGAGTTACATCTTTCCCTTCAAGAAGCCTTTCGCTAAGGCTGTTCTTGTGGAATTGGAAAAGGGATATTTGGACGCCCATAGTGGGCTATGGTGAAAAAGGAAATATCTTCCGTTCAAAACTGGAAAGAAGCCTTCTGAGAAACTGCTCTGTGTTCCGTTAATTCATCTCACAGAGTTACATCTTTCCCTTCAAGAAGCCTTTCGCTAAGGCTGTTCTTGTGGAATTGGCAAAGGGATAATTGGAAGCCCATAGAGGGCTATGGTGAAAAAGGAAGTATCTTCCGTTAAAAACTGGAAAGAAGCTTTCTGAGAAACTGCTCTGTGTTCTGTTAAATCATCTCACAGAGTTACATCTTCCCCATCGAGAAGCGTTTCGCTAAGACTGTTCTTCTGGAATTGGCAAAGGGATATTTGGAAGCCCATAGAGGGCTATGGTGAAAAAGGAAATATCTTTCTCTCAAAACTGGAAAAAATCTTTCTGAGAAACTGCTCTGTGTTCTGTTAATTCATCTCACAGAGTTAAATCTTTCCCCTCAAGAAGCCTTTCGCTAAGGCTGTTCTTGTGGAACTGGCAAAGGGATATTTGGAAGCCCATTGAGGGCTATGGTGAAAAAGGAAATATCTTCCGTTCAAAACTGGAAAGAAGCTTTCTGAGAAACTGCTCTGTGTCTGTTAAATCATCTCTCAGAGTTACATCTTCCCCTTCAAGAAGCGTTTGGCTAAGGCTGTTCTTGTGGAATTGGCACAGTGATATTTGGAAGCCCATAGAGGGCCATGGTGAAAAAGGAAGTATCTTCCGTTCAAAACTGGAAAGAAGCTTTCTGAGAAACTGCTCTGTCTTCTGTTAATTCATCTCACAGAGTTCCATCTTTCCCCTCAAGAAGCCTTTCGCTAAGGCTGTTCTTGTGGAACTGGCAAAGGGATATTTGGAAGCCCATTGAGGGCTATGGTGAAAAAGGAAATATCTTCCGTTCAAAACTGGAAAGAAGCTTTCTGAGAAACTGCTCTGTGTCTGTTAAATCATCTCTCAGAGTTACATCTTCCCCTTCAAGAAGCGTTTGGCTAAGGCTGTTCTTGTGGAATTGGCAAAGGGATATTTGGAAGCCCATAGAGGGCTATGGTGAAAAAGGAAATATCTTCCGTTCAAAACTGGAAAGAAGCTTTCTGAGAAACTGCTCTGTGTTCTGTTAATTCTTCTCACAGAGTTACATCTTTCCCTTCAAGAAGCCTTTCGCTAAGGCTGTTCTTGTGAATTGTCAAAGGGATATTTGGACGCCCATAGTGGGCTATGTTGAAAAAGGAAATATCTTCCGTTCAAAACTGGAAAGAAGCTTTCTGAGAAACTGCTCTGTGTTCTGTTAAATCATCTCACAGAGTTATTTCTTTCCCTTCAAGAAGCCTTTCGCTAAATCTGTTCTTGTGGAATTGGCAAAGGGATATTTGGAAGCCCATAGAGGGCTATGGTGAAAAAGGAAATATCTTCAGTTCAAAACTGGAAAGAAGCTTTCTGAGAAACTGCTCTGTGTTCTGTTAATTCATCTCACAGAGTTACATCTTTCCCTTCAAGAAGCCTTTCGCTAAGGCTGTTCTTGTGAAATTGGCAAAGGGATATTTGGAAGCCCATAGAGGGCTATGGTGAAAAATGAAATATCTTCCGTTCAAAACTGGAAAGAAGCTTTCTGTGAAACTGCTCTGTGTTCTGTTAAATCATCTCACAGAGTTACATCTCCCCATTTAGAAGCGTTTCGCTAAGGCTGTTCTTGTGGAATTGGCAAAGGGATATTTGGAAGCCCATAGGTTGCTATTGTGAAAAAGGAAATATCTTCCGTTCAAAACTGGAAAGAAGCATTCTGAGAAACTGCTCTGTGTTCTGTTAAATAATCTCACAGAGTTACATCTTTCCCTTCAAGGAGCCTTTCGCTAAGGCTGTTCTTGTGGAATTGGCAAAGGGATATTTGGAAGCCCATAGAGGGCTATGGTGAAAAAGGAAATATCTTCCGTCCAAAACTGGAAAGAAGGTTTCTGAGAAACTGCTCTGTGTTCTGTTAATTCATCTCACAGAGTTACATCTTTCCCTTCAAGAAGCCTTTCGCTAAGGCTGTTCTTGTGGAATTCGCAAAGTGATATTTGGACGCACTTAGAGGGCTAAGGTGAAAAAGGAAATATCTTCCGTTCAAAACTGGAAAGAAGGTTTCTGAGAACCTGCTCTGTGTTCTGTTAATTCATCTCACAGAGTTACATCTTTCCCTTCAAGAAGCCTTTCGCTAAGGCTGTTCTTGTGGAATTCGCAAAGGGATATTTGGACGCCCATAGAGGGCTATGGTGAAAAAGGAAATATCTTCCCTTCAAAATTGGAAAGAAGCTTTCTGAGAAACTGCTCTGTGTTCTGTTAATTCATCTCACAGAGTTACATCTTCCCCTTCAGGAAGCGTTTCGCTAAGGCTGTTCTTCTGGAATTGGCAAAGGGATATTTAGAAGCCCCTAGAGGGCTATGGTGAAAAAGGAAATATCTTCCGTTCAAAACTGGAAAGAAACTTTCTGAGAAACTGCTCTGTGTTCTGTTAATTCATCTCACAGAGTTACATCTTTCCCTTCAAAAAGACTTTCGCTAAGGCTGTTCTTGTGGAATTGGCAAAGGGATATTTGGAGGCCCATAGAGGGCTATGGTGAAAAAGGAAATATCTTCCGTTCAAAACTGGAAAGAAGCTTTCTGAGAAACTGCTCTGTGTTCTCTTATTCATCTCACAGAGTTACATCTTTCCCTTCAAGAATGCTTTCGCTAAGGCTGTTCTTGAGGAATTGGCAAAGGGATATTTGGAAGCCCATTGAGGGCCACGGTGAAAAAGGAAATATCTTCCGTTCAAAACTGGAAAGAAGCTTTCTGAGAAACTGCTCTGTGTTCTGTTAATTCATCTCACAGAGTTACATCTCTCACTTCAAGAAGCCTTTCGCTAAGGCTGTTCTTGTGGAATTGGCAAAGAGATATTTGGAAGCCCATAGAGGGCTATGTTGAAAAAGGAAATATCTTCCGTTCAAAACTGGAAAGAAGCTTTCTGTGAAACTGCTCTGTGTTCTGTTAAATCATCTCACAGAGTTACATCTTCCCCATCGAGAAGCGTTTCGCTAAGACTGTTCTTCTGGAATTGGCAAAGGGATATTTGGAAGCCCATAGAGGGCTATGGTGAAAAAGGAAATATCTTTCTCTCAAAACTGGAAAAAATCTTTCTGAGAAACTGCTCTGTGTTCTGTTAATTCATCTCACAGAGTTAAATCTTTCCCCTCAAGAAGCCTTTCGCTAAGGCTGTTCTTGTGGAACTGGCAAAGGGATATTTGGAAGCCCATTGAGGGCTATGGTGAAAAAGGAAATATCTTCCGTTCAAAACTGGAAAGAAGCTTTCTGAGAAACTGCTCTGTGTCTGTTAAATCATCTCTCAGAGTTACATCTTCCCCTTCAAGAAGCGTTTGGCTAAGGCTGTTCTTGTGGAATTGGCACAGTGATATTTGGAAGCCCATAGAGGGCCATGGTGAAAAAGGAAGTATCTTCCGTTCAAAACTGGAAAGAAGCTTTCTGAGAAACTGCTCTGTCTTCTGTTAATTCATCTCACAGAGTTCCATCTTTCCCCTCAAGAAGCCTTTCGCTAAGGCTGTTCTTGTGGAACTGGCAAAGGGATATTTGGAAGCCCATTGAGGGCTATGGTGAAAAAGGAAATATCTTCCGTTCAAAACTGGAAAGAAGCTTTCTGAGAAACTGCTCTGTGTCTGTTAAATCATCTCTCAGAGTTACATCTTCCCCTTCAAGAAGCGTTTGGCTAAGGCTGTTCTTGTGGAATTGGCAAAGGGATATTTGGAAGCCCATAGAGGGCTATGGTGAAAAAGGAAATATCTTCCGTTCAAAACTGGAAAGAAGCTTTCTGAGAAACTGCTCTGTGTTCTGTTAATTCTTCTCACAGAGTTACATCTTTCCCTTCAAGAAGCCTTTCGCTAAGGCTGTTCTTGTGAATTGTCAAAGGGATATTTGGACGCCCATAGTGGGCTATGGTGAAAAAGGAAATATCTTCCGTTCAAAACTGGAAAGAAGCTTTCTGAGAAACTGCTCTGTGTTCTGTTAAATCATCTCACAGAGTTATTTCTTTCCCTTCAAGAAGCCTTTCGCTAAATCTGTTCTTGTGGAATTGGCAAAGGGATATTTGGAAGCCCATAGAGGGCTATGGTGAAAAAGGAAATATCTTCAGTTCAAAACTGGAAAGAAGCTTTCTGAGAAACTGCTCTGTGTTCTGTTAATTCATCTCACAGAGTTACATCTTTCCCTTCAAGAAGCCTTTCGCTAAGGCTGTTCTTGTGAAATTGGCAAAGGGATATTTGGAAGCCCATAGAGGGCTATGGTGAAAAATGAAATATCTTCCGTTCAAAACTGGAAAGAAGCTTTCTGTGAAACTGCTCTGTGTTCTGTTAAATCATCTCACAGAGTTACATCTCCCCATTTAGAAGCGTTTCGCTAAGGCTGTTCTTGTGGAATTGGCAAAGGGATATTTGGAAGCCCATAGGTTGCTATTGTGAAAAAGGAAATATCTTCCGTTCAAAACTGGAAAGAAGCATTCTGAGAAACTGCTCTGTGTTCTGTTAAATAATCTCACAGAGTTACATCTTTCCCTTCAAGGAGCCTTTCGCTAAGGCTGTTCTTGTGGAATTGGCAAAGGGATATTTGGAAGCCCATAGAGGGCTATGGTGAAAAAGGAAATATCTTCCGTCCAAAACTGGAAAGAAGCTTTCTGAGAAACTGCTCTGTGTTCTGTTAATTCATCTCACAGAGTTACATCTTTCCCTTCAAGAAGCCTTTCGCTAAGGCTGTTCTTGTGGAATTCGCAAAGTGATATTTGGACGCACTTAGAGGGCTAAGGTGAAAAAGGAAATATCTTCCGTTCAAAACTGGAAAGAAGGTTTCTGAGAACCTGCTCTGTGTTCTGTTAATTCATCTCACAGAGTTACATCTTTCCCTTCAAGAAGCCTTTCGCTAAGGCTGTTCTTGTGGAATTCGCAAAGGGATATTTGGACGCCCATAGAGGGCTATGGTGAAAAAGGAAATATCTTCCCTTCAAAATTGGAAAGAAGCTTTCTGAGAAACTGCTCTGTGTTCTGTTAATTCATCTCACAGAGTTACATCTTCCCCTTCAGGAAGCGTTTCGCTAAGGCTGTTCTTCTGGAATTGGCAAAGGGATATTTAGAAGCCCCTAGAGGGCTATGGTGAAAAAGGAAATATCTTCCGTTCAAAACTGGAAAGAAACTTTCTGAGAAACTGCTCTGTGTTCTGTTAATTCATCTCACAGAGTTACATCTTTACCTTCAAAAAGACTTTCGCTAAGGCTGTTCTTGTGGAATTGGCAAAGGGATATTTGGAGGCCCATAGAGGGCTATGGTGAAAAAGGAAATATCTTCCGTTCAAAACTGGAAAGAAGCTTTCTGAGAAACTGCTCTGTGTTCTCTTATTCATCTCACAGAGTTACATCTTTCCCTTCAAGAATGCTTTCGCTAAGGCTGTTCTTGAGGAATTGGCAAAGGGATATTTGGAAGCCCATTGAGGGCCACGGTGAAAAAGGAAATATCTTCCGTTCAAAACTGGAAAGAAGCTTTCTGAGAAACTGCTCTGTGTTCTGTTAATTCATCTCACAGAGTTACATCTCTCACTTCAAGAAGCCTTTCGCTAAGGCTGTTCTTGTGGAATTGGCAAAGGGATATTTGGAAGCCCATAGAGGGCTATGTGAAAAAGGAAATATTTTCCGTTCAAAACTGGAAAGAAGCTTTCTGAGAAACTGCTCTGTGTTCTGTTAATTCATCTCACAGAGTTACATCTTTCCCTTCAAGAAGCCTTTCGCTAAGGCTGTTCTTGTGGAATTGGAAAAGGGATATTTGGACGCCCATAGTGGGCTATGGTGAAAAAGGAAATATCTTCCGTTCAAAACTGTAAAGAAGCTTTCTGAGAAACTGCTCTGTGTTATGTTAATTCATCTCACAGAGTTACATCTTTCCCTTCAAGAAGCCTTTCGCTAAGTCTGTTCTTGTGGAATTGGCAAAGGGATAATTGGAAGCCCATAGAGGGCTATGGTGAAAAAGGAAATATCTTCCGGTAAAAACTGGAAAGAAGCTTTCTTAGAAACTGCTCTGTGTTCTGTTAAATCATCTCACAAAGTTACATCTTCCCCATCGAGAAGCGTTTCGCTAAGACTGTTCTTCTGGAATTGGCAAAGGGATATTTGGAAGCCCATAGAGGGCTATGGTGAAAAAGGAAATATCTTCCGTTCAAAACTGGAAAGAAGCTTTCTGAGAAACTGCTCTGTGTTCTGTTAATTCATCTCACGGAGTTACATATTTCCCTTCAAGAAGACTTTCGCTAAGGCTGTTCTTGTGGAATTGGCAAAGTGATATTTGGAAGCCCATAGAGGGCCATGGTGAAAAAGGAAGTATCTTTCGTTCAAAACTGGAAAGAAGCTTTCTGAGAAACTGCTCTGTCTTCTGTTAATTCATCTCACAGATTTCCATCTTTCCCCTCAAGGAGCCTTTCGCTAAGGCTGTTCTTGTGGAACTGGCAAAGGGATATTTGGAAGCCCATTGAGGGCTATGGTGAAAAAGGAAATATCTTCCTTTCAAAACTGGAAAGAAGCTTTCTGAGAAACTGCTCTGTGTCTGTTAAATCATCTCTCAGAGTTACATCTTCCCCTTCAAGAAGCGTTTGGCTAAGGCTGTTCTTGTGGAATTGGCAAAGGGATATTTGGAAGCCCATAGAGGGCTATGGTGAAAAAGGAAATATCTTCCGTTCAAAACTGGAAAGAAGCTTTCTGAGAAACTGCTCTGTGTTCTGTTAATTCATCTCACAGAGTTACATCTTTCCCTTCAAGAAGCCTTTCGCTAAGGCTGTTCTTGTGAATTGTCAAAGGGATATTTGGACGCCCATAGTGGGCTATGGTGAAAAAGGAAATATCTTCCGTTCAAAACTGGAAAGAAGCTTTCTGTGAAACTGCTCTGTGTTCTGTTAAATCATCTCACAGAGTTACTTCTTTCCCTTCAAGAAGCCTTTCGCTAAGGCTGTTCTTGTGGAATTGGCAAAGGGATATTTGGAAGCCCATAGAGGGCTAATGTGAAAAAGGAAATATCTTCCGTTCAAAACTGGAAAGAAGCTTTCTGAGAAACTGCTCTGTGTTCTGTTAATTCATTTCACAGAGTTACATCTTTCCCTTCAAGAAGCCTTTCGCTAAGGCTGTTCTTGTGGAATTGGCAAAGGGATAATTGGAAGCCCATAGAGGGCTATGGTGAAAAAGGAAGTATCTTCCGTTAAAAACTGGAAAGAAGCTTTCTGAGAAACTGCTCTGTGTTCTGTTAAATCATCTCACAGAGTTACATCTTCCCCATCGAGAAGCGTTTCGCTAAGACTGTTCTTCTGGAATTGGCAAAGGGATATTTGGAAGCCCATAGAGGGCTATGGTGAAAAAGGAAATATCTTTCTCTCAAAACTGGAAAAAATCTTTCTGAGAAACTGCTCTGTGTTCTGTTAATTCATCTCACAGAGTTAAATCTTTCCCCTCAAGAAGCCTTTCGCTAAGGCTGTTCTTGTGGAACTGGCAAAGGGATATTTGGAAGCCCATTGAGGGCTATGGTGAAAAAGGAAATATCTTCCGTTCAAAACTGGAAAGAAGCTTTCTGAGAAACTGCTCTGTGTCTGTTAAATCATCTCTCAGAGTTACATCTTCCCCTTCAAGAAGCGTTTGGCTAAGGCTGTTCTTGTGGAATTGGCAAAGTGATATTTGGAAGCCCATAGAGGGCCATGGTGAAAAAGGAAGTATCTTCCGTTCAAAACTGGAAAGAAGCTTTCTGAGAAACTGCTCTGTCTTCTGTTAATTCATCTCACAGAGTTCCATCTTTCCCCTCAAGAAGCCTTTCGCTAAGGCTGTTCTTGTGGAACTGGCAAAGGGATATTTGGAAGCCCATTGAGGGCTATGGTGAAAAAGGAAATATCTTCCGTTCAAAACTGGAAAGAAGCTTTCTGAGAAACTGCTCTGTGTCTGTTAAATCATCTCTCAGAGTTACATCTTCCCCTTCAAGAAGCGTTTGGCTAAGGCTGTTCTTGTGGAATTGGCAAAGGGATATTTGGAAGCCCATAGAGGGCTATGGTGAAAAAGGAAATATCTTCCGTTCAAAACTGGAAAGAAGCTTTCTGAGAAACTGCTCTGTGTTCTGTTAATTCTTCTCACAGAGTTACATCTTTCCCTTCAAGAAGCCTTTCGCTAAGGCTGTTCTTGTGAATTGTCAAAGGGATATTTGGACGCCCATAGTGGGCTATGGTGAAAAAGGAAATATCTTCCGTTCAAAACTGGAAAGAAGCTTTCTGAGAAACTGCTCTGTGTTCTGTTAAATCATCTCACAGAGTTATTTCTTTCCCTTCAAGAAGCCTTTCGCTAAATCTGTTCTTGTGGAATTGGCAAAGGGATATTTGGAAGCCCATAGAGGGCTATGGTGAAAAAGGAAATATCTTCAGTTCAAAACTGGAAAGAAGCTTTCTGAGAAACTGCTCTGTGTTCTGTTAATTCATCTCACAGAGTTACATCTTTCCCTTCAAGAAGCCTTTCGCTAAGGCTGTTCTTGTGAAATTGGCAAAGGGATATTTGGAAGCCCATAGAGGGCTATGGTGAAAAATGAAATATCTTCCGTTCAAAACTGGAAAGAAGCTTTCTGTGAAACTGCTCTGTGTTCTGTTAAATCATCTCACAGAGTTACATCTCCCCATTTAGAAGCGTTTCGCTAAGGCTGTTCTTGTGGAATTGGCAAAGGGATATTTGGAAGCCCATAGGTTGCTATTGTGAAAAAGGAAATATCTTCCGTTCAAAACTGGAAAGAAGCATTCTGAGAAACTGCTCTGTGTTCTGTTAAATAATCTCACAGAGTTACATCTTTCCCTTCAAGGAGCCTTTCGCTAAGGCTGTTCTTGTGGAATTGGCAAAGGGATATTTGGAAGCCCATAGAGGGCTATGGTGAAAAAGGAAATATCTTCCGTCCAAAACTGGAAAGAAGCTTTCTGAGAAACTGCTCTGTGTTCTGTTAATTCATCTCACAGAGTTACATCTTTCCCTTCAAGAAGCCTTTCGCTAAGGCTGTTCTTGTGGAATTCGCAAAGTGATATTTGGACGCACTTAGAGGGCTAAGGTGAAAAAGGAAATATCTTCCGTTCAAAACTGGAAAGAAGGTTTCTGAGAACCTGCTCTGTGTTCTGTTAATTCATCTCACAGAGTTACATCTTTCCCTTCAAGAAGCCTTTCGCTAAGGCTGTTCTTGTGGAATTCGCAAAGGGATATTTGGACGCCCATAGAGGGCTATGGTGAAAAAGGAAATATCTTCCCTTCAAAATTGGAAAGAAGCTTTCTGAGAAACTGCTCTGTGTTCTGTTAATTCATCTCACAGAGTTACATCTTCCCCTTCAGGAAGCGTTTCGCTAAGGCTGTTCTTCTGGAATTGGCAAAGGGATATTTAGAAGCCCCTAGAGGGCTATGGTGAAAAAGGAAATATCTTCCGTTCAAAACTGGAAAGAAACTTTCTGAGAAACTGCTCTGTGTTCTGTTAATTCATCTCACAGAGTTACATCTTTCCCTTCAAAAAGACTTTCGCTAAGGCTGTTCTTGTGGAATTGGCAAAGGGATATTTGGAGGCCCATAGAGGGCTATGGTGAAAAAGGAAATATCTTCCGTTCAAAACTGGAAAGAAGCTTTCTGAGAAACTGCTCTGTGTTCTCTTATTCATCTCACAGAGTTACATCTTTCCCTTCAAGAATGCTTTCGCTAAGGCTGTTCTTGAGGAATTGGCAAAGGGATATTTGGAAGCCCATTGAGGGCCACGGTGAAAAAGGAAATATCTTCCGTTCAAAACTGGAAAGAAGCTTTCTGAGAAACTGCTCTGTGTTCTGTTAATTCATCTCACAGAGTTACATCTCTCACTTCAAGAAGCCTTTCGCTAAGGCTGTTCTTGTGGAATTGGCAAAGGGATATTTGGAAGCCCATAGAGGGCTATGGTGAAAAAGGAAATATTTTCCGTTCAAAACTGGAAAGAAGCTTTCTGAGAAACTGCTCTGTGTTCTGTTAATTCATCTCACAGAGTTACATATTTCCCTTCAAGAAGCCTTTCGCTAAGGCTGTTCTTGTGGAATTGGAAAAGGGATATTTGGACGCCCATAGTGGGCTATGGTGAAAAAGGAAATATCTTCCGTTCAAAACTGTAAAGAAGCTTTCTGAGAAACTGCTCTGTGTTCTGTTAATTCATCTCACAGAGTTACATCTTTCCCTTCAAGAAGCCTTTCGCTAAGGCTGTTCTTGTGGAATTGGCAAAGGGATAATTGGAAGCCCATATAGGGCTATGGTGAAAAAGGAAATATCTTCCGTTAAAAACTGGAAAGAAGCTTTCTGAGAAACTGCTCTGTGTTCTGTTAAATCATCCCACAGAGTTACATCTTCCCCATCGAGAAGCGTTTCGCTAAGACTGTTCTTCTGGAATTGGCAAAGGGATATTTGGAAGCCCATAGAGGGCTATGGTGAAAAAGGAAATATCTTCCGTTCAAAACTGAAAAGAAGCTTTCTGAGAAACTGCTCTGTGTTCTGTTAATTCGTCTCACAGAGTTACATCTTTCCCTTCAAGAAACCTTTCGCTAAGGCTGTTCTTGTGGAATTGGAAAAGGGATATTTTTAAGCCCATAGAGGGCTATGGTGAAAAAGGAAATATCTTCCGTTCAAAACTGGAAAGAAGCTTTCTGAGAAACTGTTCTGTGTTCTGTTAAATCATCTCACAGAGTTACATCTTCCCCATCGAGAAGCGTTTCGCTAAGACTGTTCTTCTGGAATTGGCAAAAGGATATTTGGAAGCCCATAGAGGGCTATGGTGAAAAAGGAAATAACTTCCGTTCAAAACTGGAAAGAAGCTTTCTGAGAAACTGCTCTGTGTTCTGTTAATTCATCTCCAGAGTTACATCTTTCCTTTGAAGAAACCTTTCGCTAAGGCTGTTCTTGTGGAATTGGCAAAGGGATATTTGGAAGCCCATAGAGGGCTATGGTGAAAAAGGAAATATCTTCCTTTCAAAACTGGAAAGAAGCTTTCGGAGTAACTTCTCTGTGTTCTGTTAATTTATCTCACAGAGTTACATCTTTTCCTTCAGGAAGCCTTTCGCTAAGTCTGTTCTTGTGGAATTGGCAAAGGGATATTTGGAAGCCCATAGAGGGCTATGCTGAAAAAGGAAATATCTTCCGTTCAAAACTGGAAAAAATCTTTCTGAGAAACTGCTCTGTGTTCTGTTGATTCATCTCACAGAGTTACATCTTTCCCTTCAGGAAACCTCTCGCTAAGGCTGCTCTTTTGGAATTGGCAAAGTGATATTTGGAAGCCCATAGAGGGCTAATGTGAAAAAGGAAATATCTTCCGTTAAAAACTGGAAAGAAGCTTTCTGAGAAACTGCTCTGTGTTCTGTTAATTCATCTCACAGAGTTACATCTTTCTCTTCAAGAAGCCTTTCGCTAAGGCTGTTCTTGTGGAATTGGCAAAGTGATATTTGGAAGCCCGTAGAGGGCTATGATGAAAAAGGAAATATCTTCCGTTCAAAACTGGAAAGAAGCTTTCTGAGAAACTGCTCTGTGTTCTGTTAATTCATCTCACAGAGTTACATCTTTCCCTTCAAGAAGCCTTTCGCTAAGGCTGTTCTTGTGGAATTGGAAAAGGGATATTTGGACGCCCATAGTGGGCTATGGTGAAAAAGGAAATATCTTCCGTTCAAAACTGGAAAGAAGCCTTCTGAGAAACTGCTCTGTGTTCCGTTAATTCATCTCACAGAGTTACATCTTTCCCTTCAAGAAGCCTTTCGCTAAGGCTGTTCTTGTGGAATTGGCAAAGGGATAATTGGAAGCCCATAGAGGGCTATGGTGAAAAAGGAAGTATCTTCCGTTAAAAACTGGAAAGAAGCTTTCTGAGAAACTGCTCTGTGTTCTGTTAAATCATCTCACAGAGTTACATCTTCCCCATCGAGAAGCGTTTCGCTAAGACTGTTCTTCTGGAATTGGCAAAGGGATATTTGGAAGCCCATAGAGGGCTATGGTGAAAAAGGAAATATCTTTCTCTCAAAACTGGAAAAAATCTTTCTGAGAAACTGCTCTGTGTTCTGTTAATTCATCTCACAGAGTTAAATCTTTCCCCTCAAGAAGCCTTTCGCTAAGGCTGTTCTTGTGGAACTGGCAAAGGGATATTTGGAAGCCCATTGAGGGCTATGGTGAAAAAGGAAATATCTTCCGTTCAAAACTGGAAAGAAGCTTTCTGAGAAACTGCTCTGTGTCTGTTAAATCATCTCTCAGAGTTACATCTTCCCCTTCAAGAAGCGTTTGGCTAAGGCTGTTCTTGTGGAATTGGCACAGTGATATTTGGAAGCCCATAGAGGGCCATGGTGAAAAAGGAAGTATCTTCCGTTCAAAACTGGAAAGAAGCTTTCTGAGAAACTGCTCTGTCTTCTGTTAATTCATCTCACAGAGTTCCATCTTTCCCCTCAAGAAGCCTTTCGCTAAGGCTGTTCTTGTGGAACTGGCAAAGGGATATTTGGAAGCCCATTGAGGGCTATGGTGAAAAAGGAAATATCTTCCGTTCAAAACTGGAAAGAAGCTTTCTGAGAAACTGCTCTGTGTCTGTTAAATCATCTCTCAGAGTTACATCTTCCCCTTCAAGAAGCGTTTGGCTAAGGCTGTTCTTGTGGAATTGGCAAAGGGATATTTGGAAGCCCATAGAGGGCTATGGTGAAAAAGGAAATATCTTCTGTTCAAAACTGGAAAGAAGCTTTCTGAGAAACTGCTCTGTGTTCTGTTAATTCTTCTCACAGAGTTACATCTTTCCCTTCAAGAAGCCTTTCGCTAAGGCTGTTCTTGTGAATTGTCAAAGGGATATTTGGACGCCCATAGTGGGCTATGGTGAAAAAGGAAATATCTTCCGTTCAAAACTGGAAAGAAGCTTTCTGAGAAACTGCTCTGTGTTCTGTTAAATCATCTCACAGAGTTATTTCTTTCCCTTCAAGAAGCCTTTCGCTAAATCTGTTCTTGTGGAATTGGCAAAGGGATATTTGGAAGCCCATAGAGGGCTATGGTGAAAAAGGAAATATCTTCAGTTCAAAACTGGAAAGAAGCTTTCTGAGAAACTGCTCTGTGTTCTGTTAATTCATCTCACAGAGTTACATCTTTCCCTTCAAGAAGCCTTTCGCTAAGGCTGTTCTTGTGAAATTGGCAAAGGGATATTTGGAAGCCCATAGAGGGCTATGGTGAAAAATGAAATATCTTCCGTTCAAAACTGGAAAGAAGCTTTCTGTGAAACTGCTCTGTGTTCTGTTAAATCATCTCACAGAGTTACATCTCCCCATTTAGAAGCGTTTCGCTAAGGCTGTTCTTGTGGAATTGGCAAAGGGATATTTGGAAGCCCATAGGTTGCTATTGTGAAAAAGGAAATATCTTCCGTTCAAAACTGGAAAGAAGCATTCTGAGAAACTGCTCTGTGTTCTGTTAAATAATCTCACAGAGTTACATCTTTCCCTTCAAGGAGCCTTTCGCTAAGGCTGTTCTTGTGGAATTGGCAAAGGGATATTTGGAAGCCCATAGAGGGCTATGGTGAAAAAGGAAATATCTTCCGTCCAAAACTGGAAAGAAGGTTTCTGAGAAACTGCTCTGTGTTCTGTTAATTCATCTCACAGAGTTACATCTTTCCCTTCAAGAAGCCTTTCGCTAAGGCTGTTCTTGTGGAATTCGCAAAGTGATATTTGGACGCACTTAGAGGGCTAAGGTGAAAAAGGAAATATCTTCCGTTCAAAACTGGAAAGAAGGTTTCTGAGAACCTGCTCTGTGTTCTGTTAATTCATCTCACAGAGTTACATCTTTCCCTTCAAGAAGCCTTTCGCTAAGGCTGTTCTTGTGGAATTCGCAAAGGGATATTTGGACGCCCATAGAGGGCTATGGTGAAAAAGGAAATATCTTCCCTTCAAAATTGGAAAGAAGCTTTCTGAGAAACTGCTCTGTGTTCTGTTAATTCATCTCACAGAGTTACATCTTCCCCTTCAGGAAGCGTTTCGCTAAGGCTGTTCTTCTGGAATTGGCAAAGGGATATTTAGAAGCCCCTAGAGGGCTATGGTGAAAAAGGAAATATCTTCCGTTCAAAACTGGAAAGAAACTTTCTGAGAAACTGCTCTGTGTTCTGTTAATTCATCTCACAGAGTTACATCTTTCCCTTCAAAAAGACTTTCGCTAAGGCTGTTCTTGTGGAATTGGCAAAGGGATATTTGGAGGCCCATAGAGGGCTATGGTGAAAAAGGAAATATCTTCCGTTCAAAACTGGAAAGAAGCTTTCTGAGAAACTGCTCTGTGTTCTCTTATTCATCTCACAGAGTTACATCTTTCCCTTCAAGAATGCTTTCGCTAAGGCTGTTCTTGAGGAATTGGCAAAGGGATATTTGGAAGCCCATTGAGGGCCACGGTGAAAAAGGAAATATCTTCCGTTCAAAACTGGAAAGAAGCTTTCTGAGAAACTGCTCTGTGTTCTGTTAATTCATCTCACAGAGTTACATCTCTCACTTCAAGAAGCCTTTCGCTAAGGCTGTTCTTGTGGAATTGGCAAAGAGATATTTGGAAGCCCATAGAGGGCTATGTTGAAAAAGGAAATATCTTCCGTTCAAAACTGGAAAGAAGCTTTCTGTGAAACTGCTCTGTGTTCTGTTAAATCATCTCACAGAGTTACATCTTCCCCATCGAGAAGCGTTTCGCTAAGACTGTTCTTCTGGAATTGGCAAAGGGATATTTGGAAGCCCATAGAGGGCTATGGTGAAAAAGGAAATATCTTTCTCTCAAAACTGGAAAAAATCTTTCTGAGAAACTGCTCTGTGTTCTGTTAATTCATCTCACAGAGTTAAATCTTTCCCCTCAAGAAGCCTTTCGCTAAGGCTGTTCTTGTGGAACTGGCAAAGGGATATTTGGAAGCCCATTGAGGGCTATGGTGAAAAAGGAAATATCTTCCGTTCAAAACTGGAAAGAAGCTTTCTGAGAAACTGCTCTGTGTCTGTTAAATCATCTCTCAGAGTTACATCTTCCCCTTCAAGAAGCGTTTGGCTAAGGCTGTTCTTGTGGAATTGGCACAGTGATATTTGGAAGCCCATAGAGGGCCATGGTGAAAAAGGAAGTATCTTCCGTTCAAAACTGGAAAGAAGCTTTCTGAGAAACTGCTCTGTCTTCTGTTAATTCATCTCACAGAGTTCCATCTTTCCCCTCAAGAAGCCTTTCGCTAAGGCTGTTCTTGTGGAACTGGCAAAGGGATATTTGGAAGCCCATTGAGGGCTATGGTGAAAAAGGAAATATCTTCCGTTCAAAACTGGAAAGAAGCTTTCTGAGAAACTGCTCTGTGTCTGTTAAATCATCTCTCAGAGTTACATCTTCCCCTTCAAGAAGCGTTTGGCTAAGGCTGTTCTTGTGGAATTGGCAAAGGGATATTTGGAAGCCCATAGAGGGCTATGGTGAAAAAGGAAATATCTTCCGTTCAAAACTGGAAAGAAGCTTTCTGAGAAACTGCTCTGTGTTCTGTTAATTCTTCTCACAGAGTTACATCTTTCCCTTCAAGAAGCCTTTCGCTAAGGCTGTTCTTGTGAATTGTCAAAGGGATATTTGGACGCCCATAGTGGGCTATGGTGAAAAAGGAAATATCTTCCGTTCAAAACTGGAAAGAAGCTTTCTGAGAAACTGCTCTGTGTTCTGTTAAATCATCTCACAGAGTTATTTCTTTCCCTTCAAGAAGCCTTTCGCTAAATCTGTTCTTGTGGAATTGGCAAAGGGATATTTGGAAGCCCATAGAGGGCTATGGTGAAAAAGGAAATATCTTCAGTTCAAAACTGGAAAGAAGCTTTCTGAGAAACTGCTCTGTGTTCTGTTAATTCATCTCACAGAGTTACATCTTTCCCTTCAAGAAGCCTTTCGCTAAGGCTGTTCTTGTGAAATTGGCAAAGGGATATTTGGAAGCCCATAGAGGGCTATGGTGAAAAATGAAATATCTTCCGTTCAAAACTGGAAAGAAGCTTTCTGTGAAACTGCTCTGTGTTCTGTTAAATCATCTCACAGAGTTACATCTCCCCATTTAGAAGCGTTTCGCTAAGGCTGTTCTTGTGGAATTGGCAAAGGGATATTTGGAAGCCCATAGGTTGCTATTGTGAAAAAGGAAATATCTTCCGTTCAAAACTGGAAAGAAGCATTCTGAGAAACTGCTCTGTGTTCTGTTAAATAATCTCACAGAGTTACATCTTTCCCTTCAAGGAGCCTTTCGCTAAGGCTGTTCTTGTGGAATTGGCAAAGGGATATTTGGAAGCCCATAGAGGGCTATGGTGAAAAAGGAAATATCTTCCGTCCAAAACTGGAAAGAAGCTTTCTGAGAAACTGCTCTGTGTTCTGTTAATTCATCTCACAGAGTTACATCTTTCCCTTCAAGAAGCCTTTCGCTAAGGCTGTTCTTGTGGAATTCGCAAAGTGATATTTGGACGCACTTAGAGGGCTAAGGTGAAAAAGGAAATATCTTCCGTTCAAAACTGGAAAGAAGGTTTCTGAGAACCTGCTCTGTGTTCTGTTAATTCATCTCACAGAGTTACATCTTTCCCTTCAAGAAGCCTTTCGCTAAGGCTGTTCTTGTGGAATTCGCAAAGGGATATTTGGACGCCCATAGAGGGCTATGGTGAAAAAGGAAATATCTTCCCTTCAAAATTGGAAAGAAGCTTTCTGAGAAACTGCTCTGTGTTCTGTTAATTCATCTCACAGAGTTACATCTTCCCCTTCAGGAAGCGTTTCGCTAAGGCTGTTCTTCTGGAATTGGCAAAGGGATATTTAGAAGCCCCTAGAGGGCTATGGTGAAAAAGGAAATATCTTCCGTTCAAAACTGGAAAGAAACTTTCTGAGAAACTGCTCTGTGTTCTGTTAATTCATCTCACAGAGTTACATCTTTCCCTTCAAAAAGACTTTCGCTAAGGCTGTTCTTGTGGAATTGGCAAAGGGATATTTGGAGGCCCATAGAGGGCTATGGTGAAAAAGGAAATATCTTCCGTTCAAAACTGGAAAGAAGCTTTCTGAGAAACTGCTCTGTGTTCTCTTATTCATCTCACAGAGTTACATCTTTCCCTTCAAGAATGCTTTCGCTAAGGCTGTTCTTGAGGAATTGGCAAAGGGATATTTGGAAGCCCATTGAGGGCCACGGTGAAAAAGGAAATATCTTCCGTTCAAAACTGGAAAGAAGCTTTCTGAGAAACTGCTCTGTGTTCTGTTAATTCATCTCACAGAGTTACATCTCTCACTTCAAGAAGCCTTTCGCTAAGGCTGTTCTTGTGGAATTGGCAAAGGGATATTTGGAAGCCCATAGAGGGCTATGGTGAAAAAGGAAATATTTTCCGTTCAAAACTGGAAAGAAGCTTTCTGAGAAACTGCTCTGTGTTCTGTTAATTCATCTCACAGAGTTACATAT
This sequence comes from Chlorocebus sabaeus, assembly GCF_047675955.1. NCBI lineage: Eukaryota > Metazoa > Chordata > Mammalia > Primates > Cercopithecidae > Chlorocebus > Chlorocebus sabaeus. The sequence goes on from NC_132911.1 coordinate 49,216,378, forward strand.
TTCCCTTCAAGAAGCCTTTCGCTAAGGCTGTTCTTGTGGAATTGGAAAAGGGATATTTGGACGCCCATAGTGGGCTATGGTGAAAAAGGAAATATCTTCCGTTCAAAACTGTAAAGAAGCTTTCTGAGAAACTGCTCTGTGTTCTGTTAATTCATCTCACAGAGTTACATCTTTCCCTTCAAGAAGCCTTTCGCTAAGGCTGTTCTTGTGGAATTGGCAAAGGGATAATTGGAAGCCCATAGAGGGCTATGGTGAAAAAGGAAATATCTTCCGTTAAAAACTGGAAAGAAGCTTTCTGAGAAACTGCTCTGTGTTCTGTTAAATCATCTCACAGAGTTACATCTTCCCCATCGAGAACCGTTTCGCTAAGACTGTTCTTCTGGAATTGGCAAAGGGATATTTGGAAGCCCATAGAGGGCTATGGTGAAAAAGGAAATATCTTCCGTTCAAAACTGAAAAGAAGCTTTCTGAGAAACTGCTCTGTGTTCTGTTAATTCGTCTCACAGAGTTACATCTTTCCCTTCAAGAAACCTTTCGCTAAGGCTGTTCTTGTGGAATTGGAAAAGGGATATTTTTAAGCCCATAGAGGGCTATGGTGAAAAAGGAAATATCTTCCGTTCAAAACTGGAAAGAAGCTTTCTGAGAAACTGTTCTGTGTTCTGTTAAATCATCTCACAGAGTTACATCTTCCCCATCGAGAAGCGTTTCGCTAAGACTGTTCTTCTGGAATTGGCAAAAGGATATTTGGAAGCCCATAGAGGGCTATGGTGAAAAAGGAAATAACTTCCGTTCAAAACTGGAAAGAAGCTTTCTGAGAAACTGCTCTGTGTTCTGTTAATTCGTCTCACAGAGTTACATCTTTCCCTTCAAGAAACCTTTCGCTAAGGCTGTTCTTTTGGAATTGGCAAAGGGATATTTGGAAGCCCATAGAGGGCTGTGGTGAAAAAGGAAATATCTTCCGTCCAAAACTGGAAAGAAGCTTTCTGAGAAACTGCTCTGTGTTCTGTTAATTCATCTCACAGAGTTACATCTTTCCCTTCAAGAAGCCTTTCGCTAAGGCTGTTCTTGTGGAATTCGCAAAGTGATATTTGGACGCACTTAGAGGGCTAAGGTGAAAAAGGAAATATCTTCCGTTCAAAACTGGAAAGAAGCTTTCTGAGAACCTGCTCTGTGTTCTGTTAATTCATCTCACAGAGTTACGTCTTTCCCTTCAAGAAGCCTTTCGCTAAGGCTGTTCTTGTGGAATTGGCAAAGGGATATTTGGAGGCCCATAGAGGGCTATGGTGAAAAAGGAAATATCTTCCGTTCAAAACTGGAAAGAAGCTTTCTGAGAAACTGCTCTGTGTTCTCTTATTCATCTCACAGAGTTACATCTTTCACTTCAAGAAGCCTTTCGCTAAGGCTGTTCTTGTGGAATTTTCAAAGTGATATTTGGAAGCCCATAGAGGGCCATGGTGAAAAAGGAAGTATCTTCCGTTCAAAACTGGAAAGAAGCTTTCTGAGAAACTGCTCTGTGTTCTGTTAATACATCTCACAGAGTTACATCTTTCCCTTCAAGAATGCTTTCGCTAAGGCTGTTCTTGAGGGATTGGCAAAGGGATATTTGGAAGCCCATTGAGGGCCATGGTGAAAAAGGAAGTATCTTCCGTTCAAAACTGGAAAGAAGCTTTCTGAGAAACTGCTCTGTGTTCTGTTAAATCATGTCTCAGAGTTACATCTTCCCCTTCAAGAAGCGTTTGGCTAAGGCTGTTCTTGTGGAATTGGCAAAGGGATATTTGGAAGCCCGTAGAGGGCTAATGTGAAAAAGGAAATATCTTCCGTTCAAAACTGGAAAGAAGCTTTCTGAGAAACTGCTCTGTGTTCTGTTAATTCATCTCACAGAGTTACATCTTCCCCTTAAGGAAGCGTTTCGCTAAGGCTGTTCTTGTGGAATTGGCAAAGGGATATTTAGAAGCCCCTAGAGGGCTATGGTGAAAAAGGAAATATCTTCTGTTCAAAACTGGAAAGAAGCGTTCTGTGAAACTGCTCTGTGTTCTGTTAATTCATCTCACAGAGTTACATCTTTCCCTTCAAGAAGCCTTTCGCTAAGGCTGTTCTTGTGAATTGTCAAAGGGATATTTGGACGCCCATAGTGGGCTATGGTGAAAAAGGAAATATCTTCCGTTCAAAACTGGAAAGAAGCTTTCTGTGAAACTGCTCTGTGTTCTGTTAAATCATCTCACAGAGTTACTTCTTTCCCTTCAAGAAGCCTTTCGCTAAGGCTGTTCTTGTGGAATTGGCAAAGGGATATTTGGAAGCCCATAGAGGGCTATGGTGAAAAAGGAAATATCTTCCGTTCAAAACTGGAAAGAAGCTTTCTGAGAAACTGCTCTGTGTTCTGTTAATTCGTCTCACAGAGTTACATCTTTCCCTTCAAGAAGCCTTTCGCTAAGGCTGTTCTTGTGAAATTGGCAAAGGGATATTTGGAAGCCCATAGAGGGCTATGGTGAAAAAGGAAATATCTTTCTCTCAAAACTGGAAAAAATCTTTCTGAGAAACTGCTCTGTGTTCTGTTAATTCATCTCACAGAGTTAAATCTTTCCCTTCAAGAAGCCTCTCGCTAAGGCTGTTCTTGTGGAATTGGCAAAGTGATATTTGGAAGCCCATAGAGGGCTATGGTTAAAAAGGAAATATCTTCCGTTCAAAACTGGAAAGAAGCTTTCTGAGAAACTGCTCTGTGTTCTGTTAATTCATCTCACAGAGTTACATATTTCCCTTCAAGAAGACTTTCGCTAAGGCTGTTCTTGTGGAATTGGCAAAGTGATATTTGGAAGCCCATAGAGGGCCATGGTGAAAAAGGAAGTATCTTCCGTTCAAAACTGGAAAGAAGCTTTCTGAGAAACTGCTCTGTCTTCTGTTAATTCATCTCACAGATTTCCATCTTTCCCCTCAAGGAGCCTTTCGCTAAGGCTGTTCTTGTGGAACTGGCAAAGGGATATTTGGAAGCCCATTGAGGGCTATGGTGAAAAAGGAAATATCTTCCTTTCAAAACTGGAAAGAAGCTTTCTGAGAAACTGCTCTGTGTCTGTTAAATCATCTCTCAGAGTTACATCTTCCCCTTCAAGAAGCGTTTGGCTAAGGCTGTTCTTGTGGAATTGGCAAAGGGATATTTGGAAGCCCATAGAGGGCTATGGTGAAAAAGGAAATATCTTCCGTTCAAAACTGGAAAGAAGCTTTCTGAGAAACTGCTCTGTGTTCTGTTAATTCATCTCACAGAGTTACATCTTTCCCTTCAAGAAGCCTTTCGCTAAGGCTGTTCTTGTGAATTGTCAAAGGGATATTTGGACGCCCATAGTGGGCTATGGTGAAAAAGGAAATATCTTCCGTTCAAAACTGGAAAGAAGCTTTCTGTGAAACTGCTCTGTGTTCTGTTAAATCATCTCACAGAGTTACTTCTTTCCCTTCAAGAAGCCTTTCGCTAAGGCTGTTCTTGTGGAATTGGCAAAGGGATATTTGGAAGCCCATAGAGGGCTAATGTGAAAAAGGAAATATCTTCCGTTCAAAACTGGAAAGAAGCTTTCTGAGAAACTGCTCTGTGTTCTGTTAATTCATTTCACAGAGTTACATCTTTCCCTTCAAGAAGCCTTTCGCTAAGGCTGTTCTTGTGGAATTGGCAAAGGGATAATTGGAAGCCCATAGAGGGCTATGGTGAAAAAGGAAGTATCTTCCGTTAAAAACTGGAAAGAAGCTTTCTGAGAAACTGCTCTGTGTTCTGTTAAATCATCTCACAGAGTTACATCTTCCCCATCGAGAAGCGTTTCGCTAAGACTGTTCTTCTGGAATTGGCAAAGGGATATTTGGAAGCCCATAGAGGGCTATGGTGAAAAAGGAAATATCTTCCGTTCAAAACTGGAAAGAAGCTTTCTGAGAAACTGCTCTGTGTTCTGTTAATTCGTCTCACAGAGTTACATCTTTCCCTTCAAGAAACCTTTCGCTAAGGCTGTTCTTGTGGAATTGGCAAAGGGATATTTGGAAGCCCATAGAGGGCTGTGGTGAAAAAGGAAATATCTTCCGTCCAAAACTGGAAAGAAGCTTTCTGAGAAACTGCTCTGTGTTCTGTTAATTCATCTCACAGAGTTACATGTTTCCCTTCAAGAAGCCTTTCGCTAAGGCTGTTCTTGTGGAATTCGCAAAGTGATATTTGGACGCACTTAGAGTGCTAAGGTGAAAAAGGAAATATCTTCGGTTCAAAACTGGAAAGAAGCTTTCTGAGAACCTGCTCTGTGTTCTGTTAATTCATCTCACAGAGTTACGTCTTTCCCTTCAAGAAGCCTTTCGCTAAGGCTGTTCTTGTGGAATTGGCAAAGGGATATTTGGAGGCCCATAGAGGGCTATGTTGAAAAATTAATTATCTTCCGTTCAAAACTGGAAAGAAGCTTTCTGAGAAACTGCTCTGTGTTCTCTTATTCATCTCACAGAGTTACATCTTTCACTTCAAGAAGCCTTTCGCTAAGGCTGTTCTTGTGGAATTTTCAAAGTGATATTTGGAAGCCCATAGAGGGCCATGGTGAAAAAGGAAGTATCTTCCGTTCAAAACTGGAAAGAAGCTTTCTGAGAAACTGCTCTGTGTTCTGTTAATTCATCCCACAGAGTTATATCTTTCCCTTCAAGAATGCTTTCGCTAAGGCTGTTCTTGAGGAATTGGCAAAGGGATATTTGGAAGCCCATTGAGGGCTATGGTGAAAAAGGAAATATCTTCCGTTCAAAACTGGAAAGAAGCTTTCTGAGAAACTGCTCTGTGTTCTGTTAAATCATCTCTCAGAGTTACATCTTCCCCTTCAAGAAGCGTTTGGCTAAGGCTGTTCTTGTGGAATTGGCAAAGGGATATTTGGAAGTCCATAGAGGGCTACGGTGAAAAAGGAAATATCTTCCGTTCAAAACTGGAAAGAAGCTTTCTGAGAAACGGATCTGTGTTCTGTTAATTCATCTCACAGAGTTACATCTTTCCCGTCAAGAAGCCCTTCGCTAAGGCTGTTCTTGTGGAATTGGCAAAGTGATATTTGGAAGCCCATAGAGGGCTATGGTGAAAAAGGAAATATCTTCCGTTCAAAACTGGAAAGAAGCTTTCTGAGAAACTGCTCTGTGTTCTGTTAATTCATCTCCAGAGTTACATCTTTCCTTTCAAGAATCCTTTCGCTAAGGCTGTTCTTGTGGAATTGGCAAAGTGATATTTGGAAGCCCATAGAGGGCTATGATGAAAAAGGAAATATCTTTCGTTCAAAACTGGAAAGAAGCTTTCTGAGAAACTGCTCTGTGTTCTGTTAATTTATCTCACAGAGTTACATCTTTCCCTTCGGGAAGTCTTTCGCTAAGGCTGTTCTTGTTGAATTGGCAAAGGGATATTTGGAAGCCCATAGAGGGCTATGGTGAAAAAGGAAATATCTTCCCTTCAAAACTGGAAAGAATCTTTCTGAGAAACTGCTCTGTGTTCTGTTAATTCATCTCACAGTGTTACATCTTTCCCTTCAAGTAGCCTTTCGCTAAGGCTCTTCTTGTGGAATTGGCAAAGGGATATTTGGAAGCCCTTAGAGGGCTATGGTGAAAAACGAAATATCTTCCGTTCAAAACTGGAAAGAAGCTTTCTGAGAGACTGCTCTGTGTTCTGTTAATTCATCTCACAGAGTTACATCTTCCCCTTCAAAAATCCTTTCGCTAAGGCTGTACTTGTGGAATTCGCAAAGGGATATTTGGAAGCCCATAGAGGGCTATGGTGAAAAAGGAAATATCTTCCGTTGAAAACTGGAAAGAAGCTTTCTGAGAAACTGCTCTGTGTTTTGTTAATTCATCTCACAGAGTTACATCTTTCCCTTCAAGAAGCCTTTCGCTAAGGCTCTTCTTGTGGAATTGGCAAAGGGATATTTGGAAGCCCTTAGTGGGCTATGGTGAAAAACGAAATATCTTCCGTTCAAAACTGGAAAGAAGCTTTCTGAGAGACTGCTCTGTGTTCTGTTAACTCATCTCACAGAGTTACATCTTTCCCTTCAAGAATCCTTTCGCTAAGGCTGTTCTTCTGGAATTCGCAAAGGTTTATTTGGAAGCCCATAGAGGGCTATGGTGAAAAAGGAAATATCTTCCGTTCAAAACTGGAAAGAAGCTTTCTGAGAAACTGCTCTGTGTTCTGTTAATTCATCTCACAGAGTTACAACTTACCCGTCAAGAAGCCTTTTGCTAGGACTGTTCTTGTGGAATTCGCAAAGGGATATTTGGAAGCCCATAGAGGGCTATGGTGAAAAAGGAAATATCTTCCGTTCAAAACTGGAAAGAAGCTTTCTGAGAAACTGCTCTGTGTTCTGTTAATTCATCTTACAGAGTTACATCTTTCTCTTCAAGAATCCTTTTGCTAGGACTGTTCTTGTGGAATTGGCAAAGTGATATTTGGAAGCCCATAGAGGGCTATGGTGAAAAATTAAATATCTTCCTTTCAAAACTGGAAAGAAGCTTTCTGAGAAACTTCTCTGTGTTCTGTTAATTTATCTCACAGAGTTACATCTTTCCCTTCAGGAAGCCTTTCGCTAAGTCTGTTCTTGTGGAATTGGCAAGGGGATATTTGGAAGCCCATAGAGGGCTATGGTGAAAAAGGAAATATCTTCCGTTCAAAACTGGAAAGAAGCTTTCTGAGAGACTGCTCTGCGTTCTGTTAATTCCTCTCATGGAGTTACATCTTTCCCTTCAAGAAGCCTTTCGCTAAGGCTGTTCTTGTGGAATTAGCAAAGTGATATTTGGAAGCCCATAGAGGGCTATGGTGAAAAAGGAAATATCTTTCTCTCAAAACTGGAAAAAATCTTTCTGAGAAACTGCTCTGTGTTCTGTTAATTCATCTCACAGAGTTAAATCTTTCCCTTCAAGAAGCCTCTCGCTAAGGCTGTTCTTGTGGAATTGGCAAAGTGATATTTGGAAGCCCATAGAGGGCCATGGTGAAAAAGGAAGTATCTTCCGTTCAAAACTGGAAAGAAGCTTTCTGAGAAACTGCTCTGTCTTCTGTTAATTCATCTCACAGAGTTCCATCTTTCCCCTCAAGAAGCCTTTCGCTATGGCTGTTCTTGTGGAACTGGCAAAGGGATATTTGGAAGCCCATTGAGGGCTATGGTGTAAAAGGAAATATCTTCCGTTCAAAACTGGAAAGAAGCTTTCTGAGAAACTGCTCTGTGTCTGTTAAATCATCTCTCAGAGTTACATCTTCCCCTTCAAGAAGCTTTTGGCTAAGGCTGTTCTTGTGGAATTGGCAAAGGGATATTTGGAAGCCCATAGAGGGCTATGGTGAAAAAGGAAATATCTTCCGTTCAAAACTGGAAAGAAGCTTTCTGAGAAACTGGTCTGTGTTCTGTTAATTCTTCTCACAGAGTTACATCTTTCCCTTCAAGAAGCCTTTCGCTAAGGCTGTTCTTGTGAATTGTCAAAGGGATATTTGGACGCCCATAGTGGGCTATGGTGAAAAAGGAAATATCTTCCGTTCAAAACTGGAAAGAAGCTTTCTGAGAAACTGCTCTGTGTTCTCTTAAATCATCTCACAGAGTTATTTCTTTTCCTTCAAGAAGCCTTTCGCTAAATCTGTTCTTGTAGAATTGGCAAAGGGATATTTGGAAGCCCATAGAGGGCTATGGTGAAAAAGGAAATATCTTCAGTTCAAAACTGGAAAGAAGCTTTCTGAGAAACTGCTCTGTGTTCTGTTAATTCATCTCACAGAGTTACATCTTTCCCTTCAAGAATGCTTTCGCTAAGGCTGTTCTTGTGAAATTGGCAAAGGGATATTTGGAAGCCCATAGAGGGCTATGGTGAAAAAGGAAATATCTTCCGTTCAAAACTGGAAAGAAGCTTTCTGAGAAACTGCTCTGTGTTCTGTTAAATCATCTCACAGAGTTACATCTTCCCCATCGAGAAGCGTTTCGCTAAGACTGTTCTTCTGGAATTGGCAAAAGGATATTTGGAAGCCCATAGAGGGCTATGGTGAAAAAGGAAATAACTTCCGTTCAAAACTGGAAAGAAGCTTTCTGAGAAACTGCTCTGTGTTCTGTTAATTCGTCTCACAGAGTTACATCTTTCCCTTCAAGAAACCTTTCGCTAAGGCTGTTCTTGTGGAATTGGCAAAGGGATATTTGGAAGAACATAGAGGGCTGTGGTGAAAAAGGAAATATCTTCCGTGCAAAACTGGAAAGAAGCTTTCTGAGAAACTGCTCTGTGTTCTGTTAATTCATCTCACAGAGTTACATCTTTCCCTTCAAGAAGCCTTTCGCTAAGGCTGTTCTTGTGGAATTCGCAAAGTGATATTTGGACGCACTTAGAGGGCTAAGGTGAAAAAGGAAATATCTTCCGTTCAAAACTGGAAAGAAGCTTTCTGAGAACCTGCTCCGTGTTCTGTTAATTCATCTCACAGAGTTACGTCTTTCCCTTCAAGAAGCCTTTCGCTAAGGCTGTTCTTGTGGAATTGGCAAAGGGATATTTGGAGGCCCATAGGGGGCTATGGTGAAAAAGGAAATATCTTCCGTTCAAAACTGGAAAGAAGCTTTCTGAGAAACTGCTCTGTGTTCTCTTATTCATCTCACAGAGTTACATCTTTCACTTCAAGTAGCCTTTCGCTAAGGCTGTTCTTGTGGAAATTTCAAAGTGATATTTGGAAGCCCATAGAGGGCCATGGTGAAAAAGGAAGTATCTTCCGTTCAAAACTGGAAAGAAGCTTTCTGAGAAACTGCTCTGTGTTCTGTTAAATCATCTCTCAGAGTGACATCTTCCCCTTCAAGAAGCGTTTGGCTAAGGCTGTTCTTGTGGAATTGGCAAAGGGATATTTGGAAGCCCGTAGAGGGCTAATGTGAAAAAGGAAATATCTTCCGTTCAAAACTGGAAAGAAGCTTTCTGAGAAACTGCTCTGTGTTCTGTTAATTCATCTCACAGAGTTACATCTTCCCCTTAAGGAAGCGTTTCGCTAAGGCTGTTCTTGTGGAATTGGCAAAGGGATATTTAGAAGCCCCTAGAGGGCTATGGTGAAAAAGGAAATATCTTCCGTTCAAAACTGGAAAGAAGCATTCTGTGAAACTGCTCTGTGTTCTGTTAATTCATCTCACAGAGTTACATATTTCCCTTCAAGAAGCCTTTCGCTAAGGCTGTTCTTGTGAATTGTCAAAGGGATATTTGGACGCCCATAGTGGGCTATGGTGAAAAAGGAAATATCTTCCGTTCAAAACTGGAAAGAAGTTTTCTGTGAAACTGCTCTGTGTTCTGTTAAATCATCTCACAGAGTTACTTCTTTCCCTTTAAGAAGCCTTTCGCTAAGGCTGTTCTTGTGGAATTGGCAAAGGGATATTTGGAAGCCCATAGGTTGCTATTGTGAAAAAGGAAATATCTTCCGTTCAAAACTGGAAAGAAGCTTTCTGAGAAACTGCTCTGTGTTCTGTTAATTCATCTCTCAGAGTTGCATCTTCCCCTTCAAGAAGCGTTTGGCTAAGGCTGTTCTTGTGGAATTGGCAAAGGGATATTTGGAAGCCCATAGAGGGCTAATGTGAAAAAGGAAATATCTTCCGTTCAAAACTGGAAAGAAGCTTTCTGAGAAACTGCTCTGTGTTCTGTTAATTCATCTCACAGAGTTAAATCTTTCCCTTCAAGAAGCCTCTCGCTAATGCTGTTCTTGTGGAATTGGCAAAGTGATATTTGGAAGCCCATAGAGGGCTATGGTGAAAAAGGAAATATCTTCCGTTCAAAACTGGAAAGAAGCTTTCTGAGAAACTGCTCTGTGTTCTGTTAATTCATCTCACAGAGTTACATATTTCCCTTCAAGAAGACTTTCGCTAAGGCTGTTCTTGTGGAATTGGCAAAGTGATATTTGGAAGCCCATAGAGGGCCATGGTGAAAAAGGAATTATCTTCCGTTCAAAACTGGAAAGAAGCTTTCGGAGAAACTGCTCTGTCTTCTGTTAATTCATCTCACAGAGTTCCATCTTTCGTCTCAAGGAGCCTTTCGCTAAGGCTGTTCTTGTGGAACTGGCAAAGGGATATTTGGAAGCTCATTGAGGGCTAGGGTGAAAAAGGAAATATCTTCCGTTCAAAACTGGAAAGAAGTTTTCGGAGAAACTGCTCTGTGTCTGTTAAATCATCTCTCTGAGTTACATCTTCCCCTTCAAGAATCGTTTGGCTAAGGCTGTTCTTGTGGAATTGGCAAAGGGATATTTGGAAGCCCATAGAGGGCTATGGTGAAAAAGGAAATATCTTCCGTTCAAAACTGGAAAGAAGCTTTCTGAGAAACTGCTCTGTGTTCTGTTAATTCATCTCACAGAGTTACATCTTTCCCTTCAAGAAGCCTTTCGCTAAGGCTGTTCTTGTGAATTGTCAAAGGGATATTTGGACGCCCCTAGTGGGCTATGGTGAAAAAGGAAATATCTTCCGTTCAAAACTGGAAAGAAGCTTTCTGTGAAACTGCTCTGTGTTCTCTTAAATCATCTCACAGAGTTACTTCTTTCCCTTCAATAAGCCTTTCGCTAAGGCTGTTCTTGTGGAATTGGCAAAGGGATATTTGGAAGCCCATAGAGGGCTATGGTGAAAAAGGAAATATCTTCCGTTCAAAACTGGAAAGAAGCTTTCTGAGAAACTGCTCTGTGTTCTGTTAATTCATCTCACAGAGTTACATCTTTCCCTTCAAGAAGCCTTTCGCTAAGGCTGATCTTGTGAAATTGCCAAAGGGATATTTGGAAGCCCATAGAGGGCTATGGTGAAAAAGGAAATATATTCCGTTCAAAACTGGAAAGAAGCTTTCTGAGAAACTGCTCTGTGTTCTGTTAAATCATCTCACAGAGTTACATCTCCCCATGAAGAAGCGTTTCGCTAAGGCTGTTCTTGTGGAATTGGCAAAGGGATATTTGGAAGCCCATTGGTTGCTATTGTGAAAAAGGAAATATCTTCTGTTCAAAACTGGAAAGAAGCATTCTGAGAAACTGCTCTGTGTTCTGTTAAATAATCTCACAGAGTTACATCTTTCCCTTCAAGGAGCCTTTCGCTAAGGCTGTTCTTGTGGAATTGGCAAAGGGATATTTGGAAGCCCATAGAGGGCTATGGTGAAAAAGGAAATATCTTCCGTCCGAAACTGGAAAGAAGCTTTCTGAGAAACTGCTCTGTGTTCTGTTAATTCATCTCACAGAGTTACATCTTTCCCTTCAAGAAGCCTTTCGCTAAGGCTGTTCTTGTGGAATTCGCAAAGTGATATTTGGACGCACTTAGAGGGCTAAGGTGAAAAAGGAAATATCTTCCGTTCAAAACTGGAAAGAAGGTTTCTGAGAACCTGCTCTGTGTTCTGTTAATTCATCTCACAGAGTTACATCTTTCCCTTCAAGAAGCCTTTCGCTAAGGCTGTTCTTGTGGAATTCGCAAAGGGATATGTGGACGCCCATAGAGGGCTATGGTGAAAAAGGAAATATCTTCCGTTCAAAATTGGAAAGAAGCTTTCTGAGAAACTGCTCTGTGTTCTGTTAATTCATCTCACAGAGTTACATCTTCCCCTTCAGGAAGCGTTTCGCTAAGGCTGTTCTTGTGGAATTGGCAAAGGGATATTTAGAAGCCCCTAGAGGGCTATGGTGAAAAAGGAAATATCTTCCGTTCAAAACTGGAAAGAAGCTTTCTGAGAAACTGCTCTGTGTTCTGTTAATTCATCTCCCAGAGTTACATCTTTCCCTTCAAAAAGACTTTCGCTAAGGCTGTTCTTGTGGAATTGGCAAAGGGATATTTGGAGGCCCATAGAGGGCTATGGTGAAAAAGGAAATATCTTCCGTTCAAAACTGGAAAGAAGCTTTCTGAGAAACTGCTCTGTGTTCTCTTATTCATCTCACAGAGTTACATCTTTCACTTCAAGAAGCCTTTCGCTAAGGCTGTTCTTGTGGAATTTTCAAAGTGATAGTTGGAAGCCCATAGAGGGCCATGGTGAAAAAGGAAGTATCTTCCTTTCAAAACTGGAAAGAAGCTTTCTGAGAAACTGCTCTGTGTTCTGTTAATTCATCTCACAGAGTTACATCTTTCCCTTCAAGAATGCTTTCGCTAAGGCTGTTCTTGAGGAATTGGCAAAGGGATATTTCGAAGCCCATTGATGGCTACGGTGAAAAAGGAAATATCTTCCGTTCAAAACTGGAAAGAAGCTTTCTGAGAAACTGCTCTGTGTTCTGTTAAATCATCTCTCAGAGTTGCATCTTCCCCTTCAAGAAGCGTTTGGCTAAGGCTGTTCTTGTGGAATTGGCAAAGGGATATTTGGAAGCCCATAGAGGGCTAATGTGAAAAAGGAAATATCTTCCGTTCAAAACTGGAAAGAAGCTTTCTGAGAAACTGCTCTGTGTTCTGTTAATTCATCTCACAGAGTTACATCTTTCCCTTCAAGAAGCCTTTCGCTAAGGCTGTTCTTGTGGAATTGGCAAAGGGATATTTGGAAGCCCATAGAGGGCTATGGTGAAAAAGGAAATATCTTCCGTTCAAAACTGGAAAGAAGCTTTCTGAGAAACTGCTCTGTGTTCTGTTAATTCATCTCACAGAGTTACATCTTTCCCTTCAAGAAGCCTTTCGCTAAGGCTGTTCTTGTGGAATTGGAAAAGGGATATTTGGACGCCCATAGTGGGCTATGGTGAAAAAGGAAATATCTTCCGTTCAAAACTGGAAAAACGCTTTCTGAGAAACTGCTCTGTGTTCTGTTAATTCATCTCACAGAGTTACATCTTTCCCTTCAAGAAGCCTTTCGCTAAGGCTGTTCTTGTGGAATTGGCAAAGGGATAATTGGAAGCCCATAGAGGGCTATGGTGAAAAAGGAAATATCTTCCGTTAAAAACTGGAAAGAAGCTTTCTGAGAAACTGCTCTGTGTTCTGTTAAATCATCTCACAGAGTTACATCTTCCCCATCGAGAAGCGTTTCGCTAAGACTGTTCTTCTGGAATTGGCAATGGGATATTTGGAAGCCCATAGAGGGCTATGGTGAAAAAGGAAATATCTTCCGTTCAAAACTGGAAAGAAGCTTTCTGAGAAACTGCTCTGTGTTCTGTTAATTCGTCTCACAGAGTTACATCTTTCCCTTCAAGAAACCTTTCGCTAAGGCTGTTCTTGTGGAATTGGCAAAGGGATATTTGGAAGCCCATAGAGGGCTGTGGTGAAAAAGGAAATATCTTCCGTCCAAAACTGGAAAGAAGCTTTCTGAGAAACTGCTCTGTGTTGTGTTAATTCGTCTCACAGAGTTACATCTTTCCCTTCAGGAAGCCTTTCGCTAAGGCTGTTCTTGTGGAATTGGAAAAGGGATATTTGGACGCCCATAGTGGGCTATGGTGAAAAAGGAAATATCTTCCGTTCAAAACTGGAAAGAAGCTTTCTGAGAAACTGCTCTGTGTTCTGTTAATTTATCTCACAGAGTTGCATCTTTCCCATCAAGAAGCCTTTCGCTAAGGCTGTTCTTGCGGAATTGGCAAAGGGATATTTGGAAGCCCATAGAGGGCTATGGTGAAAAAGGAAATATCTTCCGTTAAAAACTGGAAAGAAGCTTTCTGAGAAACTGCTCTGTGTTCTGTTAAATCATCTCACAGAGTTACATCTTCCCCATCGAGAAGCGTTTCGCTAAGACTGTTCTTCTGGAATTGGCAAAGGGATATTTGGAAGACCATAGAGGGCTATGGTGAAAAAGGAAATATCTTCCGTTCAAAACTGGAAAGAAGCTTTCTGAGAAACTGCTCTGTGTTCTGTTAATTCATCTCACAGAGTTACATCTTTCCCTTCAAGAAAACTTTCGCAAAGGCTGTTCTTGTGGAATTGGAAAAGGGATATTTGGAAGCCCATAGAGGGCTATGGTGAAAAAGGAAATATCTTCCGTTCAAAACTGGAAAGAAGCTTTCTGAAAAACTGCTCTGTATTCTGTTAAATCATCTCACAGAGTTACATCTTCCCCATCGAGAAGCATTTCGCTAAGACTGTTCTTCTGGAATTGGCAAAAGGATATTTGGAAGCCCATAGAGGGCTATGGTGAAAAAGGAAATAACTTCCGTTCAAAACTGTAAAGAAGCTTTCTGAGAAACTGCTCTGTCTTCTGTTAATTCGTCTCACAGAGTTACATCTTTCCCTTCAAGAAACCTTTCGCTAAGGCTGTTCTTGTGGAATTGGCAAAGGGATATTTGGAAGCCCATAGAGGGCTGTGGTGAAAAAGGAAATATCTTCCGTCCAAAACTGGAAAGAAGCTTTCTGAGAAACTGCTCTGTGTTCTGTTAATTCATCTCACAGAGTTACATCTTTCCCTTCAAGAAGCCTTTCGCTAAGGCTGTTCTTGAGGAATTCGCAAAGTGATATTTGGACGCACTTAGAGGGCTAAAGTGAAAAAGGAAATATCTTCCGTTCAAAACTGGAAAGAAGCTTTCTGAGAACCTGCTCTGTGTTCTGTTAATTCATCTCACAGAGTTACGTCTTTCCCTTCAAGAAGCCTTTCGCTAAGGCTGTTCTTGTGGAATTGGCAAAGGGATATTTGGAGGCCCATAGAGGGCTATGGTGAAAAAGGAAATATCTTCCGTTCAAAACTGGAAAGAAGCTTTCTGAGAAACTGCTCTGTGTTCTCTTATTCATCTCATAGAGTTACATCTTTCACTTCAAGAAGCCTTTCGCTAAGGCTGTTCTTGTGGAATTTTCAAAGTGATATTTGGAAGCCCATAGAGGGCCATGGTGAAAAAGGAAGTATCTTCCGTTCAAAACTGGAAAGAAGCTTTCTGAGAAACTGCTCTGTGTTCTGTTAATTCATCTCACAGAGTTACATCTTTCCCTTCAAGAATGCTTTCGCTAAGGCTGTTCTTGAGAAATTGGCAAAGGGATATTTGGAAGCCCATTGAGGGCTATGGTGAAAAAGGAAATATCTTCCGTTCAAAACTGGAAAGAAGCTTTCTGAGAAACTGCTCTGTGTTCTGTTAAATCATCTCTCAGAGTTACATCTTCCCCTTCAAGAAGCGTTTGGCTAAGGCTGTTCTTGTGGAATTGGCAAAGGGATATTTGGAAGCCCGTAGAGGGCTAATGTGAAAAAGGAAATATCTTCCGTTCAAAACTGGAAAGAAGCTTTCTGAGAAACTGCTCTGTGTTCCGTTAATTCATCTCACAGAGTTACATCTTCCCCTTCAGGAAGCGTTTCGCTAAGGCTGTTCTTGTGGAATTGGCAAAGGGATATTTAGAAGCCCCTAGAGGGCTATGGTGAAAAAGGAAATATCTTCCGTTCAAAACTGGAAAGAAGCTTTCTGTGAAACTGCTCTGTGTTCTGTTAATTCATCTCACAGAGTTACATTTTTCCCTTCAAGAAGCCTTTCGCTAAGGCTGTTCTTGTGAATTGTCAAAGGGATATTTGGACGCCCATAGTGGGCTATGGTGAAAAAGGAAATATCTTCTGTTCAAAACTGGAAAGAAGCTTTCTGTGAAACTGCTCTGTGTTCTGTTAAATCATCTCACAGAGTTACTTCTTTCCCTTCAAGAAGCCTTTCGCTAAGGCTGTTCTTGTGGAATTGGCAAAGGGATATTTGGAAGCCCCTAGAGGGCTATGGTGATAAAGGAAATATCTTCCGTTCAAAACTGGAAAGAAGCTTTCTGAGAAACTGCTCTGTGTTCTGTTAATTCATCTCACAGAGTTACATCTTTCCCTTCAAGAAGCCTTTCGCTAAGGCTGTTCTTTTGAAATTGGCAAAGGAATATTTGGAAGCCCATAGAGGGCTAGGGTGAAAAAGGAAATATCTTCCGTTCAAAACTGGAAAGAAGCTTTCTGTGAAACTGCTTGTGTTCTGTTAAATCATCTCACAGAGTTACATCTCCCCATGAAGAAGCGTTTCGCTAAGGCTGTTCTTGTGGAATTCGCAAAGGGATATTTGGAAGCCCATAGGATGCTATTGTGAAAAAGGAAATATCTTCCGTTCAAAACTGGAAAGAAGCATTCTGAGAAACTGCTCTGTGTTCTGTTAAATAATCTCACAGAGTTACATCTTTCCCTTCAAGGAGCCTTTCGCTAAGGCTGTTCTTGTGGAATTGGCAAAGGGATATTTGGAAGCCCATAGAGGGCTATGGTGAAAAAGGAAATATCTTCCGTCCAAAACTGGAAAGAAGCTTTCTGGGAAACTACTCTGTGTTCTGTTAATTCATCTCACAGAGTTACATCTTTCCCTTCAAGAAGCCTTTCGCTAAGTCTGTTCTTGTGGAATTCGCAAAGTGATATTTGGACGCACTTAGAGGGCTAAGGTGAAAAAGGAAATATCTTCCGTTCAAAACTGGAAAGAAGGTTTCTGAGAACCTGCTCTGTGTTCTGCTAATTCATCTCACAGAGTTACATCTTTCCCTTCAAGAAGCCTTTCGCTAAGGCTGTTCTTGTGGAATTCGCAAAGGGATATTTGGACGCCCATAGAGGGCTATGGTGAAAAAGGAAATATCTTCCGTTCAAAATTGGAAAGAAGCTTTCTGAGAAACTGCTCTGTGTTCTGTTAATTCATCTCACAGAGTTACATCTTCCCCTTCAGGAAGCGTTTCGCTAAGGCTGTTCTTGTGGAATTGGCAAAGGGATGTTTAGAAGCCCCTAGAGGGCTATGGTGAAAAAGGAAATATCTTCCGTTCAAAACTGGAAAGAAGCTTTCTGAGAAACTGCTCTGTGTTCTGTTAATTCATCTCCTAGAGTTACATCTTTCCCTTCAAAAAGACTTTCGCTAAGGCTGTTCTTGTGGAATTGGCAAAGGGATATTTGGAGGCCCATAGAGGGCTATGGTGAAAAAGGAAATATCTTCCGTTCAAAACTGGAAAGAAGCTTTCTGAGAAACTGGTCTGTGTTCTCTTATTCATCTCACAGAGTTACATCTTTCACTTCAAGAAGCCTTTCGCTAAGGCTGTTCTTGTGGAATTTTCAAAGTGATATTTGGAAGCCCATAGAGGGCCATTTTGAAAAAGGAAGTATCCTCCGTTCAAAACTGGAAAGAAGCTTTCTGAGAAACTGCTCTGTGTTCTGTTAATTCATCTCACAGAGTTACATCTTTCCCTTCAAGAATGCTTTCGTTAAGGCTGTTCTTGGGGAATTGGCAAAGGGATATTTGGAAGCCCATTGAGGGCTATGGTGAAAAAGGAAATATCTTCCGTTCAAAACTGGAAAAAAGCTTTCTGAGAAACTGCTCTGTGTTCTGTTAAATCATCTCTCAGAGTTACATCTTCCCCTTCAAGAAGCCTTTCGCTAAGGCTATTCTTGTGGAATTGGCAAAGGGATATTTGGAAGCCCATAGAGGGCAATGGTGAAAACGGAAATATCTTTCGTTCAAAACTGGAAAGAAGCTTTCTGAGAAACTGCTCTGTGATCTGTTAATTCATCTCACAGAGTTACATCTTTCCTTTCAAGAAGCCTTTCGCTAAGGCTGTTCTTGTGGAATTGGCAAAGGGATATATGGACGCCCATAGTGGGCTATGGTGAAAAAGGAAATATCTTCCGTTCAAAACTGGAAAGAAGCTTTCTGAGAAACTGCTCTGTGTTATGTTAATTCATCTCACAGAGTTACATCTTTCCCTTCAAGAATCCTTTCGCTAAGTCTGTTCTTGTGGAATTGGCAAAGGGATAATTGGAAGCCCATAGAGGGCTATGGTGAAAAAGGAAATATCTTCCGGTAAAAACTGGAAAGAAGCTTTCTTAGAAACTGCTCTGTGTTCTGTTAAATCATCTCACAGAGTTACATCTTCCCCATCGAGAAGCGTTTCGCTAAGACTGTTCTTCTGGAATTGGCAAAGGGATATTTGGAAGCCCATAGAGGGCTATGGTGAAAAAGGAAATATCTTCCGTTCAAAACTGTAAAGAAGCTTTCTGAGAAACTGCTCTGTGTTCTGTTAATTCGTCTCACAGAGTTACATCTTTCCCTTCAAGAAACCTTTCGCTAAGGCTGTTCTTGTGGAATTTGCAACGTGATATTTGGAAGCCCGTAGGGGGCTATGGTGAAAAAGGAAATATCTTCCGTTCAAAACTGGAAAGAAGCATTCTGAGAATCTGCTCTGTGTTCTGTTAAATCATCTCAGAGAGTTACATCTTTCCCTTCAAGGAGCCTTTCGCTAAGGCTGTTCTTGTGGAATTGGCATAGGCATATTTGGAAGCCCATAGAGGGCTATGGTGAAAAAGGAAATATCTTCCGTTCAAAACTGGAAAGAAGCTTTCTGAGAAACTGCTCTGTGTTCTGTTAATTCATCTCACAGAGTTACATCTTTCCCTTCAAGAATGCTTTCGCTAAGGCTGTTCTTGTGTAATTGGCAAAGGGATATTTGGAAGCCCATAGAGGGCTAGGTTGAAAAAGGAAATATCTTCCGTTCAAAACCGGAAAGAAGCTTTCTGAGAAACTGCTCTGTGTTCTGTTAATTCATCTCACAGAGTTATATCTTTCCCTTCAAGAAGCCTTTCGCTAAGGCTGTTCTTGTGGAATTCGCAAAGGGGTAATTGGACGCCCATAGAGGGCTATGCTGAAAAAGGAAATATCTTCCGTTCAAAATTGGAAAGAAGATTTCTGAGAAACTGCTCTGTGTTCTGTTAATTCATCTCACAGGGTTACATCTTCCCCTTCAAGAAGCTTTTCGCTAAGGCTGTTCTTGTGGAATTGGCAAAGGGATATTTGGAAGCCCCTAGAGGGCTATGGTGAAAAAGGAAATATCTTCCGTTCAAAACTGGAAAGAAGCTTTCTGAGAAACTGCTCTGTGTTCTGTTAATTCATCTCCCAGAGTTACATCTTTCCCTTCAAGAATCCTTTCGCTAAGGCTGTTCTTGTGGAATTGGCAAAGGGATATTTGGAATCCCATAGAGGGCTATGGTGAAAAAGGAAATATCTTCCGTTCAAAACTGGAAAGAAGCTTTCTGAGAAACTGCTCTGTGTTCTGTTAATTCATCTCACAGAGTTACATCTTTCCCTTCAAGAAGCCTTACGCTAAGGCTGTTCTTTTGTAATTCGCAAAGGGATATTTGGACGCCCATAGAGGGCTATGGTGAAAAAGGAAATATCTTCCGTTCAAAACTGGAAAGAAGCTTTCTGAGAAACTGCTCTGTGTTCTGTTAATTCATCTCACAGAGTTAAATCTTTCCCTTCAAGAAGCCTTTCGCTAAGGCTGTTCTTGTGTAATTGGCAAAGGGATATTTGGAAGCCCATAGAGGGCTACGGTGAAAAAGGAAATATCTTCCGTTCAAAACTGGAAAGAATCTTTCTGAGAAACTGCTCTGTGTTCTGTGAATTCATCTCACAGAGTTACATCTTTCCCTTCAAGAAGACTTTCGCTAAGGCTCTTCTTGTGGAATTGGCAAAGGGATATTTGGAAGCCCTTAGAAGGCTATGGTGAAAAACGAAATATCTTCCGTTCAAAACGGGAAAGAAGCTTTCTGAGGGACTGCTCTGTGTTCTGTTAATTCATCTCACAGAGTTACATCTTTCCCTTCAAGAATCCTTTCGCTAAGGCTGTACTTGTGGAATTGGCAAAGGGATATTTGGAAGCCCCTAGAGGGCTATGGTGAAAAAGGAAATATCTTCCATTCAAAACTGGAAAGAAGCTTTCTGAGGAACTGCTCTGTGTTCTGTTAATTCATCTCACAGAGTTACATCTTTCCCTTCAAGAAGCCTTTCTCTAAGGCTCTTCTTGTGGAATTGGCAAAGGGATATTTGGAAGCCCTTAGAGGGCTATGGTGAAAAACGAAATATCTTCCGTTCAAAACTGGAAAGAAGCTTTCTGAGAGACTGCTCTGTGTTCTGTTAATTCATCTCACAGAGTTACATCTTTCCCTTCAAGAATCCTTTCGCTAAGGCTTTTCTTGTGGAATTCGCAAAGGGATATTTGGAAGCCCTTAGAGGGCTATGGTGAAAAAGGAAATAACTTCCGTTCAAAAGTGGAAAGAAGCTTTCTGAGAGACTGCTCTGTGTTCTGTTAATGCATCTCACAGAGTTACATCTTTCCCTTCAAGAAGCCTTTTGCTAGGACTGTTCTTGTGGAATTCACAAAGGGATATTTGAAAGCCCATAGAGGGCTATGGTGAAAAAGGAAATATCTTCCTTTCAAAACTGGAAAGTTCTTTCTGAGAAACTGCTCTGTGTTCTGTTAATTCATCTCACAGAGTTACATCTTTCTCTTCAAGAAGCCTTTTGCTAGGACTGTTCTTGTGGAATTTGCAAAGTGGTATTTGGAAGCCCATAGAGGGTTATGGTAAAAAAGGAAATATCTTCCGTTCAAAACTGGAAAGAAGGTTTTTGAGAAACTGCTCTGTGTTCTGTTAATTCATCTCACAGAGTTACATCATTCCCTTCAGGATTCCTTTCGCTAAGGCTGTTCTTGTGGATTTGGCAAAGGGATATTTGGAAGCCCATAGAGGGCTAGGGTGAAAAAGGAAATATCTTCCGTTCAAAACTGGAAAGAAGCTTTCTGAGAAACTGCTCAGTGTCTGTTAATTCATCTCACAGAGTTACAGCTTTCCCTTCAAGAAGCCTTTCGCTAAGGCTGTTCTTGTGGAATTCGCAAAGGGATATTTGGACGCCCATAGAGGGCCCTGGTGAAAAAGGAAATATCTTCCGTTCAAAATTGGAAAGAATCTTTCTGAGAAACTGCTCTGTGTTCTGTTAATTCATCTCACAGAGTTACATCTTCCCCTTCAAGAAGCGTTTCGCTAAGTCTGTTCTTGTGGAAATGGCAAATGGATATTTGGAAGCTCCTAGAGGGCTATGGTGAAAAAGGAAATATCTTCCGTTCAAAACTGGAAAGAAGCTTTCTGAGAAACTGCTCTGTGTTCTGTTAATTCATCTCACAGAGTTACGTCTTTCCCTTCAAGAAGCCTTTCGCTAAGGCTGTTCTTGTGGAATTGGCAAAGGGATATTTGGAGGCCCATAGAGGGCTATGGTGAAAAAGGAAATATCTTCCGTTCAAAACTGGAAAGAAGCTTTCTGAGAAACTGCTCTGTGTTCTCTTATTCATCTCACAGAGTTACATCTTTCTCTTCAAGAAGCCATTCGCTAAGGCTGTTCTTGTGGAATTTTCAAAGTGATATTTGGAAGCCCATAGAGGGCCATGGTGAAAAAGGAACTATCTTCCGTTCAAAACTGGAAAGAAGCTTTCTGAGAAACTGCTCTGTGTTCTATTAATTCATCTCACAGAGTTACATCTTTCCCTTCAAGAATGCTTTCGCTAAGGCTGTTCTTGAGGAATTGGCAAAGGGATATTTGGAAGCCCATTGAGGGCTAAGGTGAAAAAGGAAATATCTTCCGTTCAAAACTGGAAAGAAGCTTTCTGAGAAACTGCTCTGTGTTCTGTTAAATCATCTCTCAGAGTTACATCTTCCCCTTCAAGAAGCGTTTGGCTAAGGCTGTTCTTGTGGAATTGGCAAAGGGATATTGGGAAGTCCGTAGAGGGCTAATGTGAAAAAGGAAATATCTTCCGTTCAAAACTGGAAAGAAGCTTTCTGAGAAACTGCTCTGTGTTCTGTTAATTCATCTCACAGAGTTACATCTTTCCCTTCAAGAAGCCTTTCGCTAAGGCTGTTCTTGTGGAATTGGCAAAGGGATATTTGGAAGCCCATAGAGGGCAATGGTGAAAACGGAAATATCTTTCGTTCAAAACTGGAAAGAAGCTTTCGGAGAAACTGCTCTGTCTTCTGTTAATTCATCTCACAGAGTTCCATCTTTCCCCTCAAGGAGCCTTTCGCTAAGGCTGTTCTTGTGGAACTGGCAAAGGGATATTTGGAAGCCCATTGAGGGCTATGGTGAAAAAGGAAATATCTTCCGTTCAAAACTGGAAAGAAGTTTTCGGAGAAACTGCTCTGTGTCTGTTAAATCATCTCTCTGAGTTACATCTTCCCCTTCAAGAATCGTTTGGCTAAGGCTGTTCTTGTGGAATTGGCAAAGGGATATTTGGAAGCCCATAGAGGGCTATGGTGAAAAAGGAAATATCTTCCGTTCAAAACTGGAAAGAAGCTTTCTGAGAAACTGCTCTGTGTTCTGTTAATTCATCTCACAGAGTTACATCTTTCCCTTCAAGAAGCCTTTCGCTAAGGCTGTTCTTGTGAATTGTCAAAGGGATATTTGGACGCCCCTAGTGGGCTATGGTGAAAAAGGAAATATCTTCCGTTCAAAACTGGAAAGAAGCTTTCTGTGAAACTGCTCTGTGTTCTCTTAAATCATCTCACAGAGTTACTTCTTTCCCTTCAATAAGCCTTTCGCTAAGGCTGATCTTGTGGAATTGGCAAAGGGATATTTGGAAGCCCATAGAGGGCTATGGTGAAAAAGGAAATATCTTCCGTTCAAAACTGGAAAGAAGCTTTCTGAGAAACTGCTCTGTGTTCTGTTAATTCATCTCACAGAGTTACATCTTTCCCTTCAAGAAGCCTTTCGCTAAGGCTGATCTTGTGAAATTGCCAAAGGGATATTTGGAAGCCCATAGAGGGCTATGGTGAAAAAGGAAATATATTCCGTTCAAAACTGGAAAGAAGCTTTCTGAGAAACTGCTCTGTGTTCTGTTAAATCATCTCACAGAGTTACATCTCCCCATGAAGAAGCGTTTCGCTAAGGCTGTTCTTGTGGAATTGGCAAAGGGATATTTGGAAGCCCATTGGTTGCTATTGTGAAAAAGGAAATATCTTCTGTTCAAAACTGGAAAGAAGCATTCTGAGAAACTGCTCTGTGTTCTGTTAAATAATCTCACAGAGTTACATCTTTCCCTTCAAGGAGCCTTTCGCTAAGGCTGTTCTTGTGGAATTGGCAAAGGGATATTTGGAAGCCCATAGAGGGCTATGGTGAAAAAGGAAATATCTTCCGTCCGAAACTGGAAAGAAGCTTTCTGAGAAACTGCTCTGTGTTCTGTTAATTCATCTCACAGAGTTACATCTTTCCCTTCAAGAAGCCTTTCGCTAAGGCTGTTCTTGTGGAATTCGCAAAGTGATATTTGGACGCACTTAGAGGGCTAAGGTGAAAAAGGAAATATCTTCCGTTCAAAACTGGAAAGAAGGTTTCTGAGAACCTGCTCTGTGTTCTGTTAATTCATCTCACAGAGTTACATCTTTCCCTTCAAGAAGCCTTTCGCTAAGGCTGTTCTTGTGGAATTCGCAAAGGGATATGTGGACGCCCATAGAGGGCTATGGTGAAAAAGGAAATATCTTCCGTTCAAAATTGGAAAGAAGCTTTCTGAGAAACTGCTCTGTGTTCTGTTAATTCATCTCACAGAGTAACATCTTCCCCTTCAGGAAGCGTTTCGCTAAGGCTGTTCTTGTGGAATTGGCAAAGGGATATTTAGAAGCCCCTAGAGGGCTATGGTGAAAAAGGAAATATCTTCCGTTCAAAACTGGAAAGAAGCTTTCTGAGAAACTGCTCTGTGTTCTGTTAATTCATCTCCCAGAGTTACATCTTTCCCTTCAAAAAGACTTTCGCTAAGGCTGTTCTTGTGGAATTGGCAAAGGGATATTTGGAGGCCCATAGAGGGCTATGGTGAAAAAGGAAATATCTTCCGTTCAAAACTGGAAAGAAGCTTTCTGAGAAACTGCTCTGTGTTCCCTTATTCATCTCACAGAGTTACATCTTTCACTTCAAGAAGCCTTTCGCTAAGGCTGTTCTTGTGGAATTTTCAAAGTGATAGTTGGAAGCCCATAGAGGGCCATGGTGAAAAAGGAAGTATCTTCCTTTCAAAACTGGAAAGAAGCTTTCTGAGAAACTGCTCTGTGTTCTGTTAATTCATCTCACAGAGTTACATCTTTCCCTTCAAGAATGCTTTCGCTAAGGCTGTTCTTGAGGAATTGGCAAAGGGATATTTGGAAGCCCATTGAGGGCTACGGTGAAAAAGGAAATATCTTCCGTTCAAAACTGGAAAGAAGCTTTCTGAGAAACTGCTCTGTGTTCTGTTAAATCATATCTCAGAGTTGCATCTTCCCCTTCAAGAAGCGTTTGGCTAAGGCTGTTCTTGTGGAATTGGCAAAGGGATATTTGGAAGCCCATAGAGGGCTAATGTGAAAAAGGAAATATCTTCCGTTCAAAACTGGAAAGAAGCTTTCTGAGAAACTGCTCTGTGTTCTGTTAATTCATCTCACAGAGTTACATCTTTCCCTTCAAGAAGCCTTTCGCTAAGGCTGTTCTTGTGGAATTGGCAAAGGGATATTTGGAAGCCCATAGAGGGCTATGGTGAAAAAGGAAATATCTTCCGTTCAAAACTGGAAAGAAGCTTTCTGAGAAACTGCTCTGTGTTCTGTTAATTCATCTCACAGAGTTACATCTTTCCCTTCAAGAAGCCTTTCGCTAAGGCTGTTCTTGTGGAATTGGAAAAGGGATATTTGGACGCCCATAGTGGGCTATGGTGAAAAAGGAAATATCTTCCGTTCAAAACTGGAAAAACGCTTTCTGAGAAACTGCTCTGTGTTCTGTTAATTCATCTCACAGAGTCACATCTTTCCCTTCAAGAAGCCTTCGCTAAGGCTGTTCTTGTGGAATTGGCAAAGGGATAATTGGAAGCCCATAGAGGGCTATGGTGAAAAAGGAAATATCTTCCGTTAAAAACTGGAAAGAAGCTTTCTGAGAAACTGCTCTGTGTTCTGTTAAATCATCTCACAGAGTTACATCTTCCCCATCGAGAAGCGTTTCGCTAAGACTGTTCTTCTGGAATTGGCAATGGGATATTTGGAAGCCCATAGAGGGCTATGGTGAAAAAGGAAATATCTTCCGTTCAAAACTGGAAAGAAGCTTTCTGAGAAACTGCTCTGTGTTCTGTTAATTCGTCTCACAGAGTTACATCTTTCCCTTCAAGAAACCTTTCGCTAAGGCTGTTCTTGTGGAATTGGCAAAGGGATATTTGGAAGCCCATAGAGGGCTGTGGTGAAAAAGGAAATATCTTCCGTCCAAAACTGGAAAGAAGCTTTCTGAGAAACTGCTCTGTGTTGTGTTAATTCGTCTCACAGAGTTACATCTTTCCCTTCAGGAAGCCTTTCGCTAAGGCTGTTCTTGTGGAATTGGAAAAGGGATATTTGGACGCCCATAGTGGGCTATGGTGAAAAAGGAAATATCTTCCGTTCAAAACTGGAAAGAAGCTTTCTGAGAAACTGCTCTGTGTTCTGTTAATTTATCTCACAGAGTTGCATCTTTCCCATCAAGAAGCCTTTCGCTAAGGCTGTTCTTGCGGAATTGGCAAAGGGATATTTGGAAGCCCATAGAGGGCTATGGTGAAAAAGGAAATATCTTCCGTTAAAAACTGGAAAGAAGCTTTCTGAGAAACTGCTCTGTGTTCTGTTAAATCATCTCACAGAGTTACATCTTCCCCATCGAGAAGCGTTTCGCTAAGACTGTTCTTCTGGAATTGGCAAAGGGATATTTGGAAGCCCATAGAGGGCTATGGTGAAAAAGGAAATATCTTCCGTTCAAAACTGGAAAGAAGCTTTCTGAGAAACTGCTCTGTGTTCTGTTAATTCATCTCACAGAGTTACATCTTTCCCTTCAAGAAAACTTTCGCAAAGGCTGTTCTTGTGGAATTGGAAAAGGGATATTTGGAAGCCCATAGAGGGCTATGGTGAAAAAGGAAATATCTTCCGTTCAAAACTGGAAAGAAGCTTTCTGAAAAACTGCTCTGTATTCTGTTAAATCATCTCACAGAGTTACATCTTCCCCATCGAGAAGCATTTCGCTAAGACTGTTCTTCTGGAATTGGCAAAAGGATATTTGGAAGCCCATAGAGGGCTATGGTGAAAAAGGAAATAACTTCCGTTCAAAACTGTAAAGAAGCTTTCTGAGAAACTGCTCTGTCTTCTGTTAATTCGTCTCACAGAGTTACATCTTTACCTTCAAGAAACCTTTCGCTAAGGCTGTTCTTGTGGAATTGGCAAAGGGATATTTGGAAGCCCATAGAGGGCTGTGGTGAAAAAGGAAATATCTTCCGTCCAAAACTGGAAAGAAGCTTTCTGAGAAACTGCTCTGTGTTCTGTAAATTCATCTCACAGAGTTACATCTTTCCCTTCAAGAAGCCTTTCGCTAAGGCTGTTCTTGTGGAATTCGCAAAGTGATATTTGGACGCACTTAGAGGGCTAAAGTGAAAAAGGAAATATCTTCCGTTCAAAACTGGAAAGAAGCTTTCTGAGAACCTGCTCTGTGTTCTGTTAATTCAACTCACAGAGTTACGTCTTTCCCTTCAAGAAGCCTTTCGCTAAGGCTGTTCTTGTGGAATTGGCAAAGGGATATTTGGAGGCCCCTAGAGGGCTATGGTGAAAAAGGAAATATCTTCCGTTCAAATCTGGAAAGAAGCTTTCTGAGAAACTGCTCTGTGTTCTCTTATTCATCTCATAGAGTTACATCTTTCACTTCAAGAAGCCTTTCGCTAAGGCTGTTCTTGTGGAATTTTCAAAGTGATATTTGGAAGCCCATAGAGGGCCATGGTGAAAAAGGAAGTATCTTCCGTTCAAAACTGGAAAGAAGCTTTCTGAGAAACTGCTCTGTGTTCTGTTAATTCATCTCACAGAGTTACATCTTTCCCTTCAAGAATGCTTTCGCTAAGGCTGTTCTTGAGAAATTGGCAAAGGGATATTTGGAAGCCCATTGAGGGCTATGGTGAAAAAGGAAATATCTTCCGTTCAAAACTGGAAAGAAGCTTTCTGAGAAACTGCTCTGTGTTCTGTTAAATCATCTCTCAGAGTTACATCTTCCCCTTCAAGAAGCGTTTGGCTAAGGCTGTTCTTGTGGAATTGGCAAAGGGATATTTGGAAGCCCGTAGAGGGCTAATGTGAAAAAGGAAATATCTTCCGTTCAAAACTGGAAGGAAGCTTTCTGAGAAACTGCTCTGTGTTCCGTTAATTCATCTCACAGAGTTACATCTTCCCCTTCAGGAAGCGTTTCGCTAAGGCTGTTCTTGTGGAATTGGCAAAGGGATATTTAGAAGCCCCTAGAGGGCTATGGTGAAAAAGGAAATATCTTCCGTTCAAAACTGGAAAGAAGCTTTCTGTGAAACTGCTCTGTGTTCTGTTAATTCATCTCACAGAGTTACATTTTTCCCTTCAAGAAGCCTTTCGCTAAGGCTGTTCTTGTGAATTGTCAAAGGGATATTTGGACGCCCATAGTGGGCTATGGTGAAAAAGGAAATATCTTCTGTTCAAAACTGGAAAGAAGCTTTCTGTGAAACTGCTCTGTGTTCTGTTAAATCATCTCACAGAGTTACTTCTTTCCCTTCAAGAAGCCTTTCGCTAAGGCTGTTCTTGTGGAATTGGCAAAGGGATATTTGGAAGCCCCTAGAGGGCTATGGTGAAAAAGGAAATATCTTCCGTTCAAAACTGGAAAGAAGCTTTCTGAGAAACTGCTCTGTGTTCTGTTAATTCATCTCACAGAGTTACATCTTTCCCTTCAAGAAGCCTTTCGCTAAGGCTGTTCTTTTGAAATTGGCAAAGGAATATTTGGAAGCCCATAGAGGGCTAGGGTGAAAAAGGAAATATCTTCCGTTCAAAACTGGAAAGAAGCTTTCTGTGAAACTGCTTGTGTTCTGTTAAATCATCTCACAGAGTTACATCTCCCCATGAAGAAGCGTTTCGCTAAGGCTGTTCTTGTGGAATTGGCAAAGGGATATTTGGAAGCCCATAGGATGCTATTGTGAAAAAGGAAATATCTTCCGTTCAAAACTGGAAAGAAGCATTCTGAGAAACTGCTCTGTGTTCTGTTAAATAATCTCACAGAGTTACATCTTTCCCTTCAAGGAGCCTTTCGCTAAGGCTGTTCTTGTGGAATTGGCAAAGGGATATTTGGAAGCCCATAGAGGGCTATGGTGAAAAAGGAAATATCTTCCGTCCAAAACTGGAAAGAAGCTTTCTGGGAAACTACTCTGTGTTCTGTTAATTCATCTCACAGAGTTACATCTTTCCCTTCAAGAAGCCTTTCGCTAAGTCTGTTCTTGTGGAATTCGCAAAGTGATATTTGGACGCACTTAGAGGGCTAAGGTGAAAAAGGAAATATCTTCCGTTCAAAACTGGAAAGAAGGTTTCTGAGAACCTGCTCTGTGTTCTGCTAATTCATCTCACAGAGTTACATCTTTCCCTTCAAGAAGCCTTTCGCTAAGGCTGTTCTTGTGGAATTCGCAAAGGGATATTTGGACGCCCATAGAGGGCTATGGTGAAAAAGGAAATATCTTCCGTTCAAAATTGGAAAGAAGCTTTCTGAGAAACTGCTCTGTGTTCTGTTAATTCATCTCACAGAGTTACATCTTCCCCTTCAGGAAGCGTTTCGCTAAGGCTGTTCTTGTGGAATTGGCAAAGGGATGTTTAGAAGCCCCTAGAGGGCTATGGTGAAAAAGGAAATATCTTCCGTTCAAAACTGGAAAGAAGCTTTCTGAGAAACTGCTCTGTGTTCTGTTAATTCATCTCCTAGAGTTACATCTTTCCCTTCAAAAAGACTTTCGCTAAGGCTGTTCTTGTGGAATTGGCAAAGGGATATTTGGAGGCCCATAGAGGGCTATGGTGAAAAAGCAAATATCTTCCGTTCAAAACTGGAAAGAAGCTTTCTGAGAAACTGGTCTGTGTTCTCTTATTCATCTCACAGAGTTACATCTTTCACTTCAAGAAGCCTTTCGCTAAGGCTGTTCTTGTGGAATTTTCAAAGTGATATTTGGAAGCCCATAGAGGGCCATTTTGAAAAAGGAAGTATCCTCCGTTCAAAACTGGAAAGAAGCTTTCTGAGAAACCGCTCTGTGTTCTGTTAATTCATCTCACAGAGTTACATCTTTCCCTTCAAGAATGCTTTCGTTAAGGCTGTTCTTGGGGAATTGGCAAAGGGATATTTGGAAGCCCATTGAGGGCTATGGTGAAAAAGGAAATATCTTCCGTTCAAAACTGGAAAAAAGCTTTCTGAGAAACTGCTCTGTGTTCTGTTAAATCATCTCTCAGAGTTACATCTTCCCCTTCAAGAAGCCTTTCGCTAAGGCTATTCTTGTGGAATTGGCAAAGGGATATTTGGAAGCCCATAGAGGGCAATGGTGAAAACGGAAATATCTTTCGTTCAAAACTGGAAAGAAGCTTTCTGAGAAACTGCTCTGTGATCTGTTAATTCATCTCACAGAGTTACATCTTTCCTTTCAAGAAGCCTTTCGCTAAGGCTGTTCTTGTGGAATTGGCAAAGGGATATTTGGACGCCCATAGTGGGCTATGGTGAAAAAGGAAATATCTTCCGTTCAAAACTGGAAAGAAGCTTTCTGAGAAACTGCTCTGTGTTATGTTAATTCATCTCACAGAGTTACATCTTTCCCTTCAAGAAGCCTTTCGCTAAGTCTGTTCTTGTGGAATTGGCAAAGGGATAATTGGAAGCCCATAGAGGGCTATGGTGAAAAAGGAAATATCTTCCGGTAAAAACTGGAAAGAAGCTTTCTTAGAAACTGCTCTGTGTTCTGTTAAATCATCTCACAGAGTTACATCTTCCCCATCGAGAAGCGTTTCGCTAAGACTGTTCTTCTGGAATTGGCAAAGGGATATTTGGAAGCCCATAGAGGGCTATGGTGAAAAAGGAAATATCTTCCGTTCAAAACTGTAAAGAAGCTTTCTGAGAAACTGCTCTGTGTTCTGTTAATTCGTCTCACAGAGTTACATCTTTCCCTTCAAGAAACCTTTCGCTAAGGCTGTTCTTGTGGAATTTGCAACGTGATATTTGGAAGCCCGTAGGGGGCTATGGTGAAAAAGGAAATATCTTCCGTTCAAAACTGGAAAGAAGCATTCTGAGAATCTGCTCTGTGTTCTGTTAAATCATCTCACAGAGTTACATCTTTCCCTTCAAGGAGCCTTTCGCTAAGGCTGTTCTTGTGGAATTGGCATAGGCATATTTGGAAGCCCATAGAGGGCTATGGTGAAAAAGGAAATATCTTCCGTTCAAAACTGGAAAGAAGCTTTCTGAGAAACTGCTCTGTGTTCTGTTAATTCATCTCACAGAGTTACATCTTTCCCTTCAAGAAGCCTTTCGCTAAGGCTGTTCTTGTGTAATTGGCAAAGGGATATTTGGAAGCCCATAGAGGGCTAGGTTGAAAAAGGAAATATCTTCCGTTCAAAACCGGAAAGAAGCTTTCTGAGAAACTGCTCTGTGTTCTGTTAATTCATCTCACAGAGTTATATCTTTCCCTTCAAGAAGCCTTTCGCTAAGGCTGTTCTTGTGGAATTCGCAAAGGGGTAATTGGACGCCCATAGAGGGCTATGCTGAAAAAGGAAATATCTTCCGTTCAAAATTGGAAAGAAGCTTTCTGAGAAACTGCTCTGTGTTCTGTTAATTCATCTCACAGGGTTACATCTTCCCCTTCAAGAAGCTTTTCGCTAAGGCTGTTCTTGTGGAATTGGCAAAGGGATATTTGGAAGCCCCTAGAGGGCTATGGTGAAAAAGGAAATATCTTCCGTTCAAAACTGGAAAGAAGCTTTCTGAGAAACTGCTCTGTGTTCTGTTAATTCATCTCCCAGAGTTACATCTTTCCCTTCAAGAATCCTTTCGCTAAGGCTGTTCTTGTGGAATTGGCAAAGGGATATTTGGAATCCCATAGAGGGCTATGGTGAAAAAGGAAATATCTTCCGTTCAAAACTGGAAAGAAGCTTTCTGAGAAACTGCTCTGTGTTCTGTTAATTCATCTCACAGAGTTACATCTTTCCCTTCAAGAAGCCTTACGCTAAGGCTGTTCTTTTGTAATTCGCAAAGGGATATTTGGACGCCCATAGAGGGCTATGGTGAAAAAGGAAATATCTTCCGTTCAAAACTGGAAAGAAGCTTTCTGAGAAACTGCTCTGTGTTCTGTTAATTCATCTCACAGAGTTAAATCTTTCCCTTCAAGAAGCCTTTCGCTAAGGCTGTTCTTGTGTAATTGGCAAAGGGATATTTGGAAGCCCATAGAGGGCTACGGTGAAAAAGGAAATATCTTCCGTTCAAAACTGGAAAGAATCTTTCTGAGAAACTGCTCTGTGTTCTGTGAATTCATCTCACAGAGTTACATCTTTCCCTTCAAGAAGACTTTCGCTAAGGCTCTTCTTGTGGAATTGGCAAAGGGATATTTGGAAGCCCTTAGAAGGCTATGGTGAAAAACGAAATATCTTCCGTTCAAAACTGGAAAGAAGCTTTCTGAGGGACTGCTCTGTGTTCTGTTAATTCATCTCACAGAGTTACATCTTTCCCTTCAAGAATCCTTTCGCTAAGGCTGTACTTGTGGAATTGGCAAAGGGATATTTGGAAGCCCCTAGAGGGCTATGGTGAAAAAGGAAATATCTTCCATTCAAAACTGGAAAGAAGCTTTCTGAGGAACTGCTCTGTGTTCTGTTAATTCATCTCACAGAGTTACATCTTTCCCTTCAAGAAGCCTTTCTCTAAGGCTCTTCTTGTGGAATTGGCAAAGGGATATTTGGAAGCCCTTAGAGGGCTATGGTGAAAAACGAAATATCTTCCGTTCAAAACTGGAAAGCAGCTTTCTGAGAGACTGCTCTGTGTTCTGTTAATTCATCTCACAGAGTTACATCTTTCCCTTCAAGAATCCTTTCGCTAAGGCTTTTCTTGTGGAAAAGGGATATTTGGAAGCCCTTAGAGGGCTATCGTGAAAAAGGAAATAACTTCCGTTCAAAAGTGGAAAGAAGCTTTCTGAGAGACTGCTCTGTGTTCTGTTAATGCATCTCACAGAGTTACATCTTTCCCTTCAAGAAGCCTTTTGCTAGGACTGTTCTTGTGGAATTCACAAAGGGATATTTGAAAGCCCATAGAGGGCTATGGTGAAAAAGGAAATATCTTCCTTTCAAAACTGGAAAGTTCTTTCTGAGAAACTGCTCTGTGTTCTGTTAATTCATCTCACAGAGTTACATCTTTCTCTTCAAGAAGCCTTTTGCTAGGACTGTTCTTGTGGAATTTGCAAAGTGGTATTTGGAAGCCCATAGAGGGTTATGGTAAAAAAGGAAATATCTTCCGTTCAAAACTGGAAAGAAGGTTTTTGAGAAACTGCTCTGTGTTCTGTTAATTCATCTCACAGAGTTACATCATTCCCTTCAGGATTCCTTTCGCTAAGGCTGTTCTTGTGGATTTGGCAAAGGGATATTTGGAAGCCCATAGAGGGCTAGGGTGAAAAAGGAAATATCTTCCGTTCAAAACTGGAAAGAAGCTTTCTGAGAAACTGCTCAGTGTCTGTTAATTCATCTCACAGAGTTACAGCTTTCCCTTCAAGAAGCCTTTCGCTAAGGCTGTTCTTGTGGAATTCGCAAAGGGATATTTGGACGCCCATAGAGGGCCCTGGTGAAAAAGGAAATATCTTCCGTTCAAAATTGGAAAGAATCTTTCTGAGAAACTGCTCTGTGTTCTGTTAATTCATCTCACAGAGTTACATCTTCCCCTTCAAGAAGCGTTTCGCTAAGTCTGTTCTTGTGGAAATGGCAAAGGGATATTTGGAAGCCCATAGAGGGCTATGGTGAAAAAGGAAATATCTTCCGTTCAAAACTGGAAAGAAGCTTTCTGAGAAACTGCTCTGTGTTCTGTTAATTCATCTCACAGAGTTACATCTTTCCCTTCAAGAAGCCTTTCGCTAAGGCTGTTCTTGTGTAATTGGCAAAGGGATATTTGGAAGCCCATAGAGAGCTAGGTTGAAAAAGGAAATATCTTCCGTTCAAAACCGGAAAGAAGCTTTCTGAGAAACTGCTCTGTGTTCTGTTAATTCATCTCACAGAGTTATATCTTTCCCTTCAAGAAGCCTTTCGCTAAGGCTGTTCTTGTGGAATTCGCAAAGGGATATTTGGACGCCCATAGAGGGCTATGGTGAAAAAGGAAATAACTTCCGTTCAAAATTGGAAAGAAGCTTTCTGAGAAACTGCTCTGTGTTCTGTTAATTCATCTCACAGGGTTACATCTTCCCCTTCAAGAAGCTTTTCGCTAAGGCTGTTCTTGTGGAATTGGCAGAGGGATATTTGGAAGCCCCTAGAGGGCTATGGTGAAAAAGGAAATATCTTCCGTTCAAATCTGGAAAGAAGCTTTCTGAGAAACTGCTCGGTGTTCTGTTAATTCATCTCCCAGAGTTACATCTTTCCCTTCAAGAATCCTTTCGCTAAGGCTGTTCTTGTGGAATTGGCAAAGGGATA
This sequence comes from Chlorocebus sabaeus, assembly GCF_047675955.1. Classification (NCBI taxonomy): domain Eukaryota; kingdom Metazoa; phylum Chordata; class Mammalia; order Primates; family Cercopithecidae; genus Chlorocebus; species Chlorocebus sabaeus. The sequence goes on from NC_132911.1 coordinate 49,249,417, forward strand.
TTTGGAATCCCATAGAGGGCTATGGTGAAAAAGGAAATATCTTCCGTTCAAAACTGGAAAGAAGCTTTCTGAGAAACTGCTCTGTGTTCTGTTAATTCATCTCCCAGAGTTACATCTTTCCCTTCAAGAAGCCTTTCGCTAAGGCTGTTCTTATGGAAATGGCAAAGGGATATTTGGAAGCCCATAGAGGGCTATGGTGAAAAAGGAAATATTTTCAGTTCAAAACTGGAAAGAAGCTTTCTGAGAAACTGCTCTGTGTTCTGTTAATTCATCTCACAGAGTTACATCTTCAACTTCAAGAATCCTTTCACTAAGGCTGTTCTTGTGGAATTGGCAAGGGGATATTTGGAAGCCCATAGAGGGCTATGGTGATAAAGGAAATATCTTCCGTTCAAAACTGGAAAGAAGCTTTCTGAGAAACTGCTCTGTGTTCTGTTAATTCATCTCACAGAGTTACATCTTCCCCTTCAAGAAGGGTTTCGCTAAGGCTGTTCTTGTGGAATTGGCAAAGGGATATTTGGAAGCACATAGAGGGCTATGGTGAAAAAGGAAATATCTACCGTTCAAAACTGGAAAGAAGCTTTCTGAGAAACGGCTCTGTGTTCTGTTAATTCATCTCACATAGTTACATCTTTCCCTTCAAGAAGCCTTTCGCTAATACTGTTCTTGTGGAATTGGCAAAGTGATATTTGGAAGCCCATGGAGGGCTATGGTGAAAAAGGAAATATCTTCCTTTCAAAACTGGAAAAAAGCTTTCTGAGAAACTGCTCTGTGTTCTGTTAATTCATCTCACAGAGTTGCATCTTTCCCTTTAGGAAGCCTTTCGCTAAGGCTGTTCTTGTTGAATTGGCAAAGGGATATTTGGAAGCCCATAGAGGGCTATTGTGAAAAAGGAAATATCTTCCTTTCAAAACTGGAAAGTTCTTTCTGAGAAACTGCTCTGTGTTCTGTTAATTCATCTCACAGAGTTACATCTTTCTCTTCAAGAAGCCTTTTGCTAGGACTGTTCTTGTGGAATTTGCAAAGTGGTATTTGGAAGCCCATAGAGGGTTATGGTAAAAAAGGAAATATCTTCCGTTCAAAACTGGAAAGAAGCTTTTTGAGAAACTGCTCTGTGTTCTGTTAATTCACCTCACAGAGTTACATCTTTCCCTTCAAGAATCCTTTCGCTAAGGCTGTTCTTGTGGATTTGGCAAAGGGATATTTGGAAGCCCATAGAGGGCTATGGTGAAAAAGGAAATATCTTCCGTTCAAAACTGGAAACAAGCTTTCTGAGAAACTGCTCTGTGTTCTGTTAATTCATCTCACAGAGTTACATCTTTCCCTTCAAGAAGCCTTTTGCTAAGGCTGTTCTTGTGGAATTCGCAAAGCGATATTTGCAAGCCCATAGAGTGCTACGGTGAAAAAAGGAAATATTTTCCGTTCAAAACTGGAAAGGATCTTTCCGAGAAACTGCTCTGTGTTCTGTTAATTCATCTGACAGAGTTACATCTTTCCCTTCAGGAAGCCTTTCGCTAAGGCTGTTCTTGTGGAATTGGCAAAGTGATATTTGGAAGCCCATTGAGGGCTATGGTGAAAAAGGAACTATCTTCCTTTCAAAACTGGAAAAAAGCTTTCTGAGAAACTGCTCTGTGTTCTGTTAATTCATCTCACAGAATTACATCTTTCCCTTCAGGAAGCCTTTCGCTAAGGCTGTTCTTCTTGAATTGGCAAAGGGATATTTGGAAGCCCATAGAGGGCTATGGTGAAAAAGTAAATATCTTCCGTTCACAACTGGAAAGAAGCTTTCTGAGAAACTGCTCTGTGTTCTGTTAATTCATCTCACAGAGTTACATCGTTCCCTTCAAGAAGCCTTTCGCTAAGGCTCTTCCTATGGAATTGGCAAAGGGATACTAGGAAGCCCTTAGAGGGCTGTGGTGAAAAACGAAATATCTTCCGTTCAAAACTGGAAAGAAGCTTTCTGAGAAACTGCTCTGTGTTCTGTTAAATAATCTCACAGAGTTACATCTTCCCCATCAAGAAGCGTTTCGCTAAGACTGTTCTTCTGGAATTGGCAAAGGGATATTTGGAAGCCCATAGAGGGCTATGGTGAAAAAGGAAATATCTTCCGTTCAAGAGTGGAAAGAAGCTTTCTGAGAAACTGCTCTGTGTTCTGTTAATTCATCTCACAGAGTTACATCTTTCCCTTCAGGAAGCCTCTCGCTAAGGCTGTTCTTGTGGAATTGGCAAAGGGATATTTGGAAGCCCATAGAGGGCTATGGTGAATAAGGAAATATCTTCCGTTCAAAACTGCAAAGAAGCTTTCTGAGAAACTACTCTGTGTTCTGTTAATTCATCTCACAGAGTTACCTCTTTCCCTTCAAGGATCCTTTCGCTAAGGCTGTTCTTGTGTAATTGGCAAAGGGATATATGGAAGCCCTTAGAGGGCTATGGTGAAAAAGGAAATATCTTCCGTTCAAACCTGGAAAGAAGCTTTCTGAGAAACTGCTCTGTGTTATGTTAATTCATCTCACAGAGTTACATCTTTCTCTTCAAGAAGCCTTTTGCTAGGACTGTTCTTGTGGAATTTGCAAAGTGGTATTTAGAAGCCCATAGAGGGTTATGGTAAAAAAGGAAATATCTTCCGTTCAAAACTGGAAAGAAGCTTTTTGAGAAACTACTCTGTGTTCTGTTAATTCATCTCACAGAGTTACATCTTTCCCTTCAGGAATCCTTTCGCTAAGGCTGTTCTTGTGGATTTGGCAAAGGGATATTTGGAAGCCCATAGAGGGCTATGGTGAAAAAGGAAATATCTTCCGTTCAAAACTGGAAAGAAGCTTTCTGAGAAAATGCTCTGTGTTCTGTTAATTCATCTCACATAGTTACATCTTTCCCTTCAAGAAGCCTTTCGCTAATACTGTTCTTGTGGAATTGGCAAAGTGATATTTGGAAGCCCATGGAGGGCTATGGTGAAAAAGGAAATATCTTCCTTTCAAAACTGGAAAAAAGCTTTCTGAGAAACTGCTCTGTGTTCTGTTAATTCATCTCACAGAGTTGCATCTTTCCCTTTAGGAAGCCTTTCGCTAAGGCTGTTCTTGTTGAATTGGCAAAGGGATATTTGGAAGCATATAGAGGGCTATGGTGAAAAAGGAAATATCTTCCGTTCAAAACTGGAAAAAAGTTTTCTGAGAAACTGCTCTGTGATCTGTTAATTCATCTCACAGAGTTATATCTTTCCCTTCAAGAAGCCTTTCGCTAAGGCTGTTCTTGTGGAATTCGCAAAGGGATATTTGAAAGCCCATAGAGGGCTATGGTGAAAAAGGAAATATCTTCCGTTCAAAACTGGAAAGAAGCTTTCTGAGAAACTGCTCTGTGTTCTGTTAATTCATCTCACAGAGTTACATCTTTCCCTTCAAGAAGCCTTTCGCTAAGGCTGTTCTTGTGTAATTGGCAAAGGGATATTTGGAAGCCCATAGAGGGCTAGGTTGAAAAAGGAAATATCTTCCGTTCAAAACCGGAAAGAAACTTTCTGAGAAACTGCTCTGTGTTCTGTTAATTCATCTCACAGAGTTATATCTTTCCCTTCAAGAAGCCTTTCGCTAAGGCTGTTCTTGTGGAATTCGCAAAGGGATATTTGGACGCCCATAGAGGGCTATGGTGAAAAAGGAAATATCTTCCGTTCAAAATTGGAAAGAAGCTTTCTGAGAAACTGCTCTGTGTTCTGTTAATTCATCTCACAGGGTTACATCTTCCCCTTCAAGAAGCTTTTCGCTAAGGCTGTTCTTGTGGAATTGGCAAAGGGATATTTGGAAGCCCCTAGAGGGCTATGGTGAAAAAGGAAATATCTTCCGTTCAAATCTGGAAAGAAGCTTTCTGAGAAACTGCTCGGTGTTCTGTTAATTCATCTCCCAGAGTTACATCTTTCCCTTCAAGAATCCTTTCGCTAAGGCTGTTCTTGTGGAATTGGCAAAGGGATATTTGGAATCCCATAGAGGGCTATGGTGAAAAAGGAAATATCTTCCGTTCAAAACTGGAAAGAAGCTTTCTGAGAAACTGCTCTGTGTTCTGTTAATTCATCTCACAGAGTTACATCTTTCCCTTCAAGAAGCCTTACGCTAAGGCTGTTCTTTTGTAATTCGCAAAGGGATATTTGGACGCCCATAGAGGGCTATGGTGAAAAACGAAATATCTTCCGTTCAAAACTGGAAAGAAGCTTTCTGAGAGACTGCTCTGTGTTCTGTTAATTCATCTCACAGAGTTACATCTTTCCCTTCAAGAATCCTTTCGCTAAGGCTATTCTTGTGGAATTCGCAAAGGGATATTTGGAAGCCCTTAGAGGGCTATGGTGAAAAAGGAAATAACTTCCGTTCAAAAGTGGAAAGAAGCTTTCTGAGAGACTGCTCTGTGTTCTGTTAATGCATCTCACAGAGTTACATCTTTCCCTTCAAGAAGCCTTTTGCTAGGACTGTTCTTGTGGAATTCACAAAGGGATATTTGAAAGCCCATAGAGGGCTATGGTGAAAAAGGAAATATCTTCCTTTCAAAACTGGAAAGTTCTTTCTGAGAAACTGCTCTGTGTTCTGTTAATTCATCTCACAGAGTTACATCTTTCTCTTCAAGAAGCCTTTTGCTAGGACTGTTCTTGTGGAATTTGCAAAGTGGTATTTGGAAGCCCATAGAGGGTTATGGTAAAAAAGGAAATATCTTCCATTCAAAACTGGAAAGAAGCTTTTTGAGAAACTGCTCTGTGTTCTGTTAATTCATCTCACAGAGTTACATCATTCCCTTCAGGATTCCTTTCGCTAAGGCTGTTCTTGTGGATTTGGCAAAGGGATATTTGGAAGCCCATAGAGGGCTAGGGTGAAAAAGGAAATATCTTCCGTTCAAAACTGGAAAGAATCTTTCTGAGAAACTGCTCTGTGTTCTGTTAATTCATCTCACAGAGTTACATCTTCCCCTTCAAGAAGCGTTTCGCTAAGTCTGTTCTTGTGGAATTGGCAAAGGGATATTTGGAAGCTCCTAGAGGGCTATGGTGAAAAAGGAAATATCTTCCGTTCAAAACTGGAAAGAAGCTTTCTGAGAAACTGCTCTGTGTTCTGTTAATTCATCTCCCAGAGTTACATCTTTCCCTTCAAGAAGCCTTTCGCTAAGGCTGTTCTTATGGAAATGGCAAAGGGATATTTGGAAGCCCATAGAGGGCTATGGTGAAAAAGGAAATATTTTCAGTTCAAAACTGGAAAGAAGCTTTCTGAGAAACTGCTCTGTGTTCTGTTAATTCATCTCACAGAGTTACATCTTTCCTTTCAAGAAGCCTTTCGCTAAGGCTGTTCTTGTGGAATTGGCAAAGGGATATTTGGACGCCCATAGTGGGCTATGGTGAAAAAGGAAATATCTTCCGTTCAAAACTGGAAAGAAGCTTTCTGAGAAACTGCTCTGTGTTATGTTAATTCATCTCACAGAGTTACATCTTTCCCTTCAAGAAGCCTTTCGCTAAGTCTGTTCTTGTGGAATTGGCAAAGGGATAATTGGAAGCCCATAGAGGGCTATGGTGAAAAAGGAAATATCTTCCGGTAAAAACTGGAAAGAAGCTTTCTTAGAAACTGCTCTGTGTTCTGTTAAATCATCTCACAGAGTTACATCTTCCCCATCGAGAAGCGTTTCGCTAAGACTGTTCTTCTGGAATTGGCAAAGGGATATTTGGAAGCCCATAGAGGGCTATGGTGAAAAAGGAAATATCTTCCGTTCAAAACTGTAAAGAAGCTTTCTAAGAAACTGCTCTGTGTTCTGTTAATTCGTCTCACAGAGTTACATCTTTCCCTTCAAGAAACCTTTCGCTAAGGCTGTTCTTGTGGAATTTGCAACGTGATATTTGGAAGCCCGTAGGGGGCTATGGTGAAAAAGGAAATATCTTCCGTTCAAAACTGGAAAGAAGCATTCTGAGAATCTGCTCTGTGTTCTGTTAAATCATCTCACAGAGTTACATCTTTCCCTTCAAGGAGCCTTTCGCTAAGGCTGTTCTTGTGGAATTGGCATAGGCATATTTGGAAGCCCATAGAGGGCTATGGTGAAAAAGGAAATATCTTCCGTTCAAAACTGGAAAGAAGCTTTCTGAGAAACTGCTCTGTGTTCTGTTAATTCATCTCACAGAGTTACATCTTTCCCTTCAAGAAGCCTTTCGCTAAGGCTGTTCTTGTGTAATTGGCAAAGGGATATTTGGAAGCCCATAGAGGGCTAGGTTGAAAAAGGAAATATCTTCCGTTCAAAACCGGAAAGAAGCTTTCTGAGAAACTGCTCTGTGTTCTGTTAATTCATCTCACAGAGTTATATCTTTCCCTTCAAGAAGCCTTTCGCTAAGGCTGTTCTTGTGTAATTGGCAAAGGGATATTTGGAAGCCCATAGAGGGCTACGGTGAAAAAGGAAATATCTTCCGTTCAAAACTGGAAAGAATCTTTCTGAGAAACTGCTCTGTGTTCTGTGAATTCATCTCACAGAGTTACATCTTTCCCTTCAAGAAGACTTTCGCTAAGGCTCTTCTTGTGGAATTGGCAAAGGGATATTTGGAAGCCCTTAGAAGGCTATGGTGAAAAACGAAATATCTTCCGTTCAAAACTGGAAAGAAGCTTTCTGAGGGACTGCTCTGTGTTCTGTTAATTCATCTCACAGAGTTACATCTTTCCCTTCAAGAATCCTTTCGCTAAGGCTGTACTTGTGGAATTGGCAAAGGGATATTTGGAAGCCCCTAGAGGGCTATGGTGAAAAAGGAAATATCTTCCATTCAAAACTGGAAAGAAGCTTTCTGAGGAACTGCTCTGTGTTCTGTTAATTCATCTCACAGAGTTACATCTTTCCCTTCAAGAAGCCTTTCTCTAAGGCTCTTCTTGTGGAATTGGCAAAGGGATATTTGGAAGCCCTTAGAGGGCTATGGTGAAAAACGAAATATCTTCCGTTCAAAACTGGAAAGAAGCTTTCTGAGAGACTGCTCTGTGTTCTGTTAATTCATCTCACAGAGTTACATCTTTCCCTTCAAGAATCCTTTCGCTAAGGCTTTTCTTGTGGAATTCGCAAAGGGATCTTTGGAAGCCCTTAGAGGGCTATGGTGAAAAAGGAAATAACTTCCGTTCAAAAGTGGAAAGAAGCTTTCTGAGAGACTGCTCTGTGTTCTGTTAATGCATCTCACAGAGTTACATCTTTCCCTTCAAGAAGCCTTTTGCTAGGACTGTTCTTGTGGAATTCACAAAGGGATATTTGAAAGCCCATAGAGGGCTATGGTGAAAAAGGAAATATCTTCCTTTCAAAACTGGAAAGTTCTTTCTGAGAAACTGCTCTGTGTTCTGTTAATTCATCTCACAGAGTTACATCTTTCTCTTCAAGAAGCCTTTTGCTAGGACTGTTCTTGTGGAATTTGCAAAGTGGTATTTGGAAGCCCATAGAGGGTTATGGTAAAAAAGGAAATATCTTCCGTTCAAAACTGGAAAGAAGGTTTTTGAGAAACTGCTCTGTGTTCTGTTAATTCATCTCACAGAGTTACATCATTCCCTTCAGGATTCCTTTCGCTAAGGCTGTTCTTGTGGATTTGGCAAAGGGATATTTGGAAGCCCATAGAGGGCTAGGGTGAAAAAGGAAATATCTTCCGTTCAAAACTGGAAAGAAGCTTTCTGAGAAACTGCTCAGTGTCTGTTAATTCATCTCACAGAGTTACAGCTTTCCCTTCAAGAAGCCTTTCGCTAAGGCTGTTCTTGTGGAATTCGCAAAGGGATATTTGGACGCCCATAGAGGGCCCTGGTGAAAAAGGAAATATCTTCCGTTCAAAATTGGAAAGAATCTTTCTGAGAAACTGCTCTGTGTTCTGTTAATTCATCTCACAGAGTTACATCTTCCCCTTCAAGAAGCGTTTCGCTAAGTCTGTTCTTGTGGAAATGGCAAAGGGATATTTGGAAGCTCCTAGAGGGCTATGGTGAAAAAGGAAATATCTTCCGTTCAAAACTGGAAAGAAGCTTTCTGAGAAACTGCTCTGTGTTCTGTTAATTCATCTCACAGGGTTACGTCTTTCCCTTCAAGAAGCCTTTCGCTAAGGCTGTTCTTGTGGAATTGGCAAAGGGATATTTGGAGGCCCATAGAGGGCTATGGTGAAAAAGGAAATATCTTCCGTTCAAAACTGGAAAGAAGCTTTCTGAGAAACTGCTCTGTGTTCTCTTATTCATCTCACAGAGTTACATCTTTCTCTTCAAGAAGCCTTTCGCTAAGGCTGTTCTTGTGGAATTTTCAAAGTGATATTTGGAAGCCCATAGAGGGCCATGGTGAAAAAGGAACTATCTTCCGTTCAAAACTGGAAAGAAGCTTTCTGAGAAACTGCTCTGTGTTCTATTAATTCATCTCACAGAGTTACATCTTTCCCTTCAAGAATGCTTTCGCTAAGGCTGTTCTTGAGGAATTGGCAAAGGGATATTTGGAAGCCCATTGAGGGCTAAGGTGAAAAAGGAAATATCTTCCGTTCAAAACTGGAAAGAAGCTTTCTGAGAAACTGCTCTGTGTTCTGTTAAATCATCTCTCAGAGTTACATCTTCCCCTTCAAGAAGCGTTTGGCTAAGGCTGTTCTTGTGGAATTGGCAAAGGGATATTGGGAAGCCCGTAGAGGGCTAATGTGAAAAAGGAAATATCTTCCGTTCAAAACTGGAAAGAAGCTTTCTGAGAAACTGCTCTGTGTTCTGTTAATTCATCTCACAGAGTTACATCTTTCCGTTCAAGAAGCCTTTCGCTAAGGCTGTTCCTGTGGAATTGGCAAAGGGATATTTGGAAGCCCATAGAGGGCTATGGTGAAAAAGGAAATATATTCCGTTCAAAACTGGAAAGAAGCTTTCTGAGAAACTGCTCTGTGTTCTGTTAATTCATCTCACAGAGTTACATCTTTCCCCTCAAGAAGCCTTTCGCTAAGGCTGTTCTTGTGGAATTGGCAAAGGGATATTTGGACGCCCATAGTGGGCTATGGTGAAAAAGGAAATATCTTCCGTTCAAAACTGGAAAGAAGCTTTCTGAGAAACTGCTCTGTGTTATGTTAATTCATCTCACAGAGTTACATATTTCCCTTCAAGAAGCCTTTCGCTAAGGCTGTTCTTGTGGAATTGACAAAGGGATAATTGGATGCCCATAGAGGGCTATGGTGAAAAAGGAAATATCTTCCGTTAAAAACTGGAAAGAAGCTTTCTGAGAAACTGCTCTGTGTTCTGTTAAATCATCTCACAGATTTACATCTTCCCCATCGAGAAGCGTTTCGCTAAGACTGTTCTTCTGGAATTGGCAAAGGGATATTTGGAAGCCCATAGAGGGCTATGGTGAAAAAGGAAATATCTTCCGTTCAAAACTGGAAAGAAGCTTTCTGAGAAACTGCTCTGTGTTCTGTTAATTCGTCTCACAGATTTATATCTTTCCCTTCAAGAAACCTTTCGCTAAGGCTGTTCTTGTGGAATTGGCAAAGGGATATTTGGAAGCCCATAGAGGGCTATGGTGAAAAAGGAAATATCTTCCGTTCAAAACTGGAAAGAAGCTTTCTGAGAAACTGCTCTGTGTTCTCTTATTCATCTCACAGAGTTACATCTTTCACTTCAAGAAGCCTTTCGCTAAGGCTGTTCTTGTGGAATTTTCAAAGTGATATTTGGAAGTCCATAGAGGGCCATGGTGAAAAAGGAAGTATCTTCCGTTCAAAACTGGAAAGAACCTTTCTGAGAACCTGCTCTGTGTTCTGTTAATTCATCTCACAGAGTTACATCTTTCCCTTCAAGAATGCTTTCGCTAAGGCTGTTCTTGGGGAATTGGCAAAGGGATATTTGGAAGCCCATTGAGGGCTATGGTGAAAAAGGAAATATCTTCCGTTCAAAACTGGAAAAAAGCTTTCTGAGAAACTGCTCTCTGTTCTGTTAAATCATCTCTCAGAGTTACATCTTCCCCTTCAAGAAGCCTTTCGCTAAGGCTATTCTTGTGGAATTGGCAAAGGGATATTTGGAAGCCCATAGAGGGCAATGGTGAAAACGGAAATATCTTTCGTTCAAAACTGGAAAGAAGCTTTCTGAGAAACTGCTCTGTGATCTGTTAATTCATCTCACAGAGTTACATCTTTCCTTTCAAGAAGCCTTTCGCTAAGGCTGTTCTTGTGGAATTGGCAAAGGGATATTTGGACGCCCATAGTGGGCTATGGTGAAAAAGGAAATATCTTCCATTCAAAACTGGAAAGAAGCTTTCTGAGAAACTGCTCTGTGTTATGTTAATTCATCTCACAGAGTTACATCTTTCCCTTCAAGAAGCCTTTCGCTAAGTCTGTTCTTGTGGAATTGGCAAAGGGATAATTGGAAGCCCATAGAGGGCTATGGTGAAAAAGGAAATATCTTCCGGTAAAAACTGGAAAGAAGCTTTCTTAGAAACTGCTCTGTGTTCTGTTAAATCATCTCACAAAGTTACATCTTCCCCATCGAGAAGCGTTTCGCTAAGACTGTTCTTCTGGAATTGGCAAAGGGATATTTGGAAGCCCATAGAGGGCTATGGTGAAAAAGGAAATATCTTCCGTTCAAAACTGTAAAGAGGCTTTCTGAGAAACTGCTCTGTGTTCTGTTAATTCGTCTCACAGAGTTACATCTTTCCCTTCAAGAAACCTTTCGCTAAGGCTGTTCTTGTGGAATTTGCAAAGTGATATTTGGAAGCCCGTAGGGGGCTATGGTGAAAAAGGAAATATCTTCCGTTCAAAACTGGAAAGAAGCATTCTGAGAATCTGCTCTGTGTTCTGTTAAATCATCTCACAGAGTTACATCTTTCCCTTCAAGGAGCCTTTCGCTAAGGCTGTTCTTGTGGAATTGGCATAGGGATATTTGGAAGCCCATAGAGGGCTATGGTGAAAAAGGAAATATCTTCCGTTCAAAACTGGAAAGAAGCTTTCTGAGAAACTGCTCTGTGTTCTGTTAATTCATCTCACAGAGTTACATCTTTCCCTTCAAGAAGCCTTTCGCTAAGGCTGTTCTTGTGTAATTGGCAAAGGGATATTTGGAAGCCCATAGAGAGCTAGGTTGAAAAAGGAAATATCTTCCGTTCAAAACCGGAAAGAAGCTTTCTGAGAAACTGCTCTGTGTTCTGTTAATTCATCTCACAGAGTTATATCTTTCCCTTCAAGAAGCCTTTCGCTAAGGCTGTTCTTGTGGAATTCGCAAATTGATATTTGGACGCCCATAGAGGGCTATGGTGAAAAAGGAAATAACTTCCGTTCAAAATTGGAAAGAAGCTTTCTGAGAAACTGCTCTGTGTTCTGTTAATTCATCTCACAGGGTTACATCTTCCCCTTCAAGAAGCTTTTCGCTAAGGCTGTTCTTGTGGAATTGGCAAAGGGATATTTGGAAGCCCCTAGAGGGCTATGGTGAAAAAGGAAATATCTTCCGTTCAAATCTGGAAAGAAGCTTTCTGAGAAACTGCTCGGTGTTCTGTTAATTCATCTCCCAGAGTTACATCTTTCCCTTCAAGAATCCTTTCGCTAAGGCTGTTCTTGTGGAATTGGCAAAGGGATATTTGGAATCCCATAGAGGGCTATGGTGAAAAAGGAAATATCTTCCGTTCAAAACTGGAAAGAAGCTTTCTGAGAAACTGCTCTGTGTTCTGTTAATTCATCTCACAGAGTTACATCTTTCCCTTCAAGAAGCCTTACGCTAAGGCTGTTCTTTTGTAATTCGCAAAGGGATATTTGGACGCCCATAGAGGGCTATGGTGAAAAAGGAAATATCTTCCGTTCAAAACTGGAAAGAAGCTTTCTGAGAAACTGCTCTGTGTTCTGTTACTTCATCTCACAGAGTTAAATCTTTCCATTCAAGAAGCCTTTCGCTAAGGCTGTTCTTGTGTAATTGGCAAAGGGATATTTGGAAGCCCATAGAGGGCTACGGTGAAAAAGGAAATATCTTCCGTTCAAAACTGGAAAGAATCTTTCTGAGAAACTGCTCTGTGTTCTGTTAATTCATCTCACAGAGTTACATCTTTCCCTTCAAGAAGCCTTTCGCTAAGGCTCTTCTTGTGGAATTGGCAAAGGGATATTTGGAAGCCCTTAGAAGGCTATGGTGAAAAACGAAATATCTTCCGTTCAAAACTGGAAAGAAGCTTTCTGAGGGACTGCTCTGTGTTCTGTTAATTCATCTCACAGAGTTACATCTTTCCCTTCAAGAATCCTTTCGCTAAGGCTGTACTTGTGGAATTGGCAAAGGGATATTTGGAAGCCCCTAGAGGGCTATGGTGAAAAAGGAAATATCTTCCATTCAAAACTGGAAAGAAGCTTTCTGAGGAACTGCTCTGTGTTCTGTTAATTCATCTCACAGAGTTACATCTTTCCCTTCAAGAAGCCTTTCTCTAAGGCTCTTCTTGTGGAATTGGCAAAGGGATATTTGGAAGCCCTTAGAGGGCTATGGTGAAAAACGAAATATCTTCCGTTCAAAACTGGAAAGAAGCTTTCTGAGAGACTGCTCTGTGTTCTGTTAATTCATCTCACAGAGTTACATCTTTCCCTTCAAGAATCCTTTCGCTAAGGCTATTCTTGTGGAATTCGCAAAGGGATATTTGGAAGCCCTTAGAGGGCTATGGTGAAAAAGGAAATAACTTCCGTTCAAAAGTGGAAAGAAGCTTTCTGAGAGACTGCTCTGTGTTCTGTTAATGCATCTCACAGAGTTACATCTTTCCCTTCAAGAAGCCTTTTGCTAGGACTGTTCTTGTGGAATTCACAAAGGGATATTTGAAAGCCCATAGAGGGCTATGGTGAAAAAGGAAATATCTTCCTTTCAAAACTGGAAAGTTCTTTCTGAGAAACTGCTCTGTGTTCTGTTAATTCATCTCACAGAGTTACATCTTTCTCTTCAAGAAGCCTTTTGCTAGGACTGTTCTTGTGGAATTTGCAAAGTGGTATTTGGAAGCCCATAGAGGGTTATGGTAAAAAAGGAAATATCTTCCGTTCAAAACTGGAAAGAAGCTTTTTGAGAAACTGCTCTGTGTTCTGTTAATTCATCTCACAGAGTTACATCATTCCCTTCAGGATTCCTTTCGCTAAGGCTGTTCTTGTGGATTTGGCAAAGGGATATTTGGAAGCCCATAGAGGGCTAGGGTGAAAAAGGAAATATCTTCCGTTCAAAACTGGAAAGAAGCTTTCTGAGAAACTGCTCAGTGTTCTGTTAACTCATCTCACAGAGTTACAGCTTTCCCTTCAAGAAGCCTTTCGCTAAGGCTGTTCTTGTGGAATTCGCAAAGGATATTTGGACGCCCATAGAGGGCCCTGGTGACAAAGGAAATATCTTCCGTTCAAAATTGGAAAGAATCTTTCTGAGAAACTGCTCTGTGTTCTGTTAATTCATCTCACAGAGTTACATCTTCCCCTTCAAGAAGCGTTTCGCTAAGTCTGTTCTTGTGGAATTGGCAAAGGGATATTTGGAAGCTCCTAGAGGGCTATGGTGAAAAAGGAAATATCTTCCGTTCAAAACTGGAAAGAAGCTTTCTGAGAAACTGCTCTGTGTTCTGTTAATTCATCTCCCAGAGTTACATCTTTCCCTTCAAGAAGCCTTTCGCTAAGGCTGTTCTTATGGAAATGGCAAAGGGATATTTGGAAGCCCATAGAGGGCTATGGTGAAAAAGGAAATATTTTCAGTTCAAAACTGGAAAGAAGCTTTCTGAGAAACTGCTCTGTGTTCTGTTAATTCATCTCACAGAGTTACATCTTCAACTTCAAGAATCCTTTCACTAAGGCTGTTCTTGTGGAATTGGCAAGGGGATATTTGGAAGCCCATAGAGGGCTATGGTGAAAAAGGAAATATCTTCCGTTCAAAACTGGAAAGAAGCTTTCTGAGAAACTGCTCTGTGTTCTGTTAATTCATCTCACAGAGTTACATCTTCCCCTTCAAGAAGGGTTTCGCTAAGGCTGTTCTTGTGGAATTGGCAAAGGGATATTTGGAAGCACATAGAGGGCTATGGTGAAAAAGGAAATATCTACCGTTCAAAACTGGAAAGAAGCTTTCTGAGAAACGGCTCTGTGTTCTGTTAATTCATCTCACATAGTTACATCTTTCCCTTCAAGAAGCCTTTCGCTAATACTGTTCTTGTGGAATTGGCAAAGTGATATTTGGAAGCCCATGGAGGGCTATGGTGAAAAAGGAAATATCTTCCTTTCAAAACTGGAAAAAAGCTTTCTGAGAAACTGCTCTGTGTTCTGTTAATTCATCTCACAGAGTTGCATCTTTCCCTTTAGGAAGCCTTTCGCTAAGGCTGTTCTTGTTGAATTGGCAAAGGGATATTTGGAAGCCCATAGAGGGCTATTGTGAAAAAGGAAATATCTTCCTTTCAAAACTGGAAAGTTCTTTCTGAGAAACTGCTCTGTGTTCTGTTAATTCATCTCACAGAGTTACATCTTTCTCTTCAAGAAGCCTTTTGCTAGGACTGTTCTTGTGGAATTTGCAAAGTGGTATTTGGAAGCCCATAGAGGGTTATGGTAAAAAAGGAAATATCTTCCCTTCAAAACTGGAAAGAAGCTTTTTGAGAAACTGCTCTGTGTTCTGTTAATTCATCTCACAGAGTTACATCTTTCCCTTCAAGAATCCTTTCGCTAAGGCTGTTCTTGTGGATTTGGCAAAGGGATATTTGGAAGCCCATAGAGGGCTATGGTGAAAAAGGAAATATCTTCCGTTCAAAACTGGAAACAAGCTTTCTGAGAAACTGCTCTGTGTTCTGTTAATTCATCTCACAGAGTTACATCTTTCCCTTCAAGAAGCCTTTTGCTAAGGCTGTTCTTGTGGAATTCGCAAAGCGATATTTGCAAGCCCATAGAGTGCTACGGTGAAAAAAGGAAATATTTTCCGTTCAAAACTGGAAAGGATCTTTCCGAGAAACTGCTCTGTGTTCTGTTAATTCATCTGACAGAGTTACATCTTTCCCTTCAGGAAGCCTTTCGCTAAGGCTGTTCTTGTGGAATTGGCAAAGTGATATTTGGAAGCCCATTGAGGGCTATGGTGAAAAAGGAACTATCTTCCTTTCAAAACTGGAAAAAAGCTTTCTGAGAAACTGCTCTGTGTTCTGTTAATTCATCTCACAGAATTACATCTTTCCCTTCAGGAAGCCTTTCGCTAAGGCTGTTCTTCTTGAATTGGCAAAGGGATATTTGGAAGCCCATAGAGGGCTATGGTGAAAAAGTAAATATCTTCCGTTCACAACTGGAAAGAAGCTTTCTGAGAAACTGCTCTGTGTTCTGTTAATTCATCTCACAGAGTTACATCGTTCCCTTCAAGAAGCCTTTCGCTAAGGCTCTTCCTATGGAATTGGCAAAGGGATACTTGGAAGCCCTTAGAGGGCTGTGGTGAAAAACGAAATATCTTCCGTTCAAAACTGGAAAGAAGCTTTCTGAGAAACTGCTCTGTGTTCTGTTAAGTAATCTCACAGAGTTACATCTTCCCCATCAAGAAGCGTTTCGCTAAGACTGTTCTTCTGGAATTGGCAAAGGGATATTTGGAAGCCCATAGAGGGCTATGGTGAAAAAGGAAATATCTTCCGTTCAAGAGTGGAAAGAAGCTTTCTGAGAAACTGCTCTGTGTTCTGTTAATTCATCTCACAGAGTTACATCTTTCCCTTCAAGAAGCCTTTCGCTAAGGCTGTTCTTGTGGAATTGGCAAAGGGATATTTGGAAGCCCATAGAGGGCTATGGTGAAAAAGGAAATATCTTCCGTTCAAAACTGGAAAGAAGGTTCTGAGAAACTGCTCTGTGTTCGGTTAATTCATCTCACAGAGTTACATCTTTCCCTTCAGGAAGCCTCTCGCTAAGGCTGTTCTTGTGGAATTGGCAAAGGGATATTTGGAAGCCCATAGAGGGCTATGGTGAATAAGGAAATATCTTCCGTTCAAAACTGCAAAGAAGCTTTCTGAGAAACTACTCTGTGTTCTGTTAATTCATCTCACAGAGTTACCTCTTTCCCTTCAAGGATCCTTTCGCTAAGGCTGTTCTTGTGTAATTGGCAAAGGGATATATGGAAGCCCTTAGAGGGCTATGGTGAAAAAGGAAATATCTTCCGTTCAAACCTGGAAAGAAGCTTTCTGAGAAACTGCTCTGTGTTATGTTAATTCATCTCACAGAGTTACATCTTTCTCTTCAAGAAGCCTTTTGCTAGGACTGTTCTTGTGGAATTTGCAAAGTGGTATTTAGAAGCCCATAGAGGGTTATGGTAAAAAAGGAAATATCTTCCGTTCAAAACTGGAAAGAAGCTTTTTGAGAAACTACTCTGTGTTCTGTTAATTCATCTCACAGAGTTACATCTTTCCCTTCAGGAATCCTTTCGCTAAGGCTGTTCTTGTGGATTTGGCAAAGGGATATTTGGAAGCCCATAGAGGGCTATGGTGAAAAAGGAAATATCTTCCGTTCAAAACTGGAAAGAAGCTTTCTGAGAAACTGCTCTGTGTTCTGTTAATTCATCTCACATAGTTACATCTTTCCCTTCAAGAAGCCTTTCGCTAATACTGTTCTTGTGGAATTGGCAAAGTGATATTTGGAAGCCCATGGAGGGCTATGGTGAAAAAGGAAATATCTTCCTTTCAAAACTGGAAAAAAGCTTTCTGAGAAACTGCTCTGTGTTCTGTTAATTCATCTCACAGAGTTGCATCTTTCCCTTTAGGAAGCCTTTCGCTAAGGCTGTTCTTGTTGAATTGGCAAAGGGATATTTGGAAGCATATAGAGGGCTATGGTGAAAAAGGAAATATCTTCCGTTCAAAACTGGAAAGAAGTTTTCTGAGAAACTGCTCTGTGATCTGTTAATTCATCTCACAGAGTTATATCTTTCCCTTCAAGAAGCCTTTCGCTAAGGCTGTTCTTGTGGAATTCGCAAAGGGATATTTGAAAGCCCATAGAGGGCTATGGTGAAAAAGGAAATATCTTCCGTTCAAAACTGGAAAGAAGCTTTCTGAGAAACTGCTCTGTGTTCTGTTAATTCATCTCACAGAGTTACATCTTTCCCTTCAAGAAGCCTTTCGCTAAGGCTGTTCTTGTGTAATTGGCAAAGGGATATTTGGAAGCCCATAGAGGGCTAGGTTGAAAAAGGAAATATCTTTCGTTCAAAACCGGAAAGAAGCTTTCTGAGAAACTGCTCTGTGTTCTGTTAATTCATCTCACAGAGTTATATCTTTCCCTTCAAGAAGCCTTTCGCTAAGGCTGTTCTTGTGGAATTCGCAAAGGGATATTTGGACGCCCATAGAGGGCTATGGTGAAAAAGGAAATATCTTCCGTTCAAAATTGGAAAGAAGCTTTCTGAGAAACTGCTCTGTGTTCTGTTAATTCATCTCACAGGGTTACATCTTCCCCTTCAAGAAGCTTTTCGCTAAGGCTGTTCTTGTGGAATTGGCAAAGGGATATTTGGAAGCCCCTAGAGGGCTATGGTGAAAAAGGAAATATCTTCCGTTCAAATCTGGAAAGAAGCTTTCTGAGAAACTGCTCGGTGTTCTGTTAATTCATCTCCCAGAGTTACATCTTTCCCTTCAAGAATCCTTTCGCTAAGGCTGTTCTTGTGGAATTGGCAAAGGGATATTTGGAATCCCATAGAGGGCTATGGTGAAAAAGGAAATATCTTCCGTTCAAAACTGGAAAGAAGCTTTCTGAGAAACTGCTCTGTGATCTGTTAATTCATCTCACAGAGTTACATCTTTCCCTTCAAGAAGCCTTACGCTAAGGCTGTTCTTTTGTAATTCGCAAAGGGATATTTGGACGCCCATAGAGGGCTATGGTGAAAAAGGAAATATCTTCCGTTCAAAACTGGAAAGAAGCTTTCTGAGAAACTGCTCTGTGTTCTGTTAATTCATCTCACAGAGTTAAATCTTTCCATTCAAGAAGCCTTTCGCTAAGGCTGTTCTTGTGTAATTGGCAAAGGGATATTTGGAAGCCCATAGAGGGCTACGGTGAAAAAGGAAATATCTTCCGTTCAAAACTGGAAAGAATCTTTCTGAGAAACTGCTCTGTGTTCTGTTAATTCATCTCACAGAGTTACATCTTTCCCTTCAAGAAGCCTTTCGCTAAGGCTCTTCTTGTGGAATTGGCAAAGGGATATTTGGAAGCCCCTAGAGGGCTATGGTGAAAAAGGAAATATCTTCCATTCAAAACTGGAAAGAAGCTTTTTGAGAAACTGCTCTGTGTTCTGTTAATTCATCTCACAGAGTTACATCATTCCCTTCAGGATTCCTTTCGCTAAGGCTGTTCTTGTGGATTTGGCAAAGGGATATTTGGAAGCCCATAGAGGGCTAGGGTGAAAAAGGAAATATCTTCCGTTCAAAACTGGAAAGAATCTTTCTGAGAAACTGCTCTGTGTTATGTTAATTCATCTCACAGAGTTACATCTTCCCCTTCAAGAAGCGTTTCGCTAAGTCTGTTCTTGTGGAATTGGCAAAGGGATATTTGGAAGCTCCTAGAGGGCTATGGTGAAAAAGGAAATATCTTCCGTTCAAAACTGGAAAGAAGCTTTCTGAGAAACTGCTCTGTGTTCTGTTAATTCATCTCCCAGAGTTACATCTTTCCCTTCAAGAAGCCTTTCGCTAAGGCTGTTCTTATGGAAATGGCAAAGGGATATTTGGAAGCCCATAGAGGGCTATGGTGAAAAAGGAAATATTTTCAGTTCAAAACTGGAAAGAAGCTTTCTGAGAAACTGCTCTGTGTTCTGTTAATTCATCTCACAGAGTTACATCTTCAACTTCAAGTATCCTTTCACTAAGGCTGTTCTTGTGGAATTGGCAAGGGGATATTTGGAAGCCCATAGAGGGCTATGGTGAAAAAGGAAATATCTTCCGTTCAAAACTGGAAAAAAGCTTTCTGAGAAACTGCTCTGTGTTCTGTTAATTCATCTCACAGAGTTGCATCTTTCCCTTTAGGAAGCCTTTCGCTAAGGCTGTTCTTGTTGAATTGGCAAAGGGATATTTGGAAGCCCATAGAGGGCTATGGTGAAAAAGGAAATATCTTCCGTTCAAAACTGGAAAGAAGTTTTCTGAGAAACTGCTCTGTGATCTGTTAATTCATCTCACAGAGTTACATCTTTCCCTTCAAGAAGCCTTTCGCTAAGGCTCTACTTTTGGAATTGGCAAAGGCATATTTGGAAGCCCTTAGAGGGCTATGGTGAAAAACGAAATATCTTCCGTTCAAAACTGGAAAGAAGCTTTCTGAGAGACTGCTCTGTGTTCTGTTAATGCATCTCACAGAGTTACATCTTTCCCTTCAAGAAGCCTTTTGCTAGGACTGTTCTTGTGGAATTCGCAAAGGGATATTTGAAAGCCCATAGAGGGCTATGGTGAAAAAGGAAATATCTTCCTTTCAAAACTGGAAAGTTCTTTCTGAGAAACTGCTCTGTGTTCTGTTAATTCATCTCACAGAGTTACATCTTTCTCTTCAAGAAGCCTTTTGCTAGGACTGTTCTTGTGGAATTTGCAAAGTGGTATTTGGAAGCCCATAGAGGGTTATGGTAAAAAAGGAAATATCTTCCGTTCAAAACTGGAAAGAAGCTTTTTGAGAAACTGATCTGTGTTCTGTTAATTCATCTCACAGAGTTACATCTTTCCCTTCAAGGATCCTTTCGCTAAGGCTGTTCTTGTGGATTTGGCAAAGGGATATTTGGAAGCCCATAGAGGGCTATGGTGAAAAAGGAAATATCTTCCGTTCAAAACTGGAAAGAAGCTTTCTGAGAAACTGCTCTGTGTTCTGTTAATTCATCTCACAGAGTTACATCTTTCCCTTCAAGAAGCCTTTTGCTAAGGCTGTTCTTGTGGAATTCGCAAAGCGATATTTGCAAGCCCATAGAGTGCTACGGTGAAAAAAGGAAATATTTTCCGTTCAAAACTGGAAAGAATCTTTCCGAGAAACTGCTCTGTGTTCTGTTAATTCATCTGACAGAGTTACATCTTTCCCTTCAGGAAGCCTTTCGCTAAGGCTGTTCTTGTGGAATTGGCAAAGTGATATTTGGAAGCCCATTGAGGGCTATGGTGAAAAAGGAACTATCTTCCTTTCAAAACTGGAAAAAAGCTTTCTGAGAAACTGCTCTGTGTTCTGTTAATTCATCTCACAGAATTACATCTTTCCCTTCAGGAAGCCTTTCGCTAAGGCTGTTCTTCTTGAATTGGCAAAGGGATATTTGGAAGCCCTTAGAGGGCTGTGGTGAAAAACGAAATATCTTCCGTTCAAAACAGGAAAGAAGCTTTCTGAGAAACTGCTCTGTGTTCTGTTAAGTAATCTCACAGAGTTACACCTTCCCCATCAAGAAGCGTTTCGCTAAGACTGTTCTTCTGGAATTGGCAAAGGGATATTTGGAAGCCCATAGAGGGCTATGGTGAAAAAGGAAATATCTTCCGTTCAAGAGTGGAAAGAAGCTTTCTGAGAAACTGCTCTGTGTTCTGTTAATTCATCTCACAGAGTTACATCTTTCCCTTCAAGAAGCCTTTCGCTAAGGCTGTTCTTGTGGAATTGGCAAAGGGATATTTGGAAGCCCATAGAGGGCTATGGTGAAAAAGGAAATATCTTCCGTTCAAAACTGGAAAGAAGGTTCTGAGAAACTGCTCTGTGTTCGGTTAATTCATCTCACAGAGTTACATCTTTCCCTTCAGGAAGCCTCTCGCTAAGGCTGTTCTTGTGGAATTGGCAAAGGGATATTTGGAAGCCCATAGAGGGCTATGGTGAATAAGGAAATATCTTCCGTTCAAAACTGCAAAGAAGCTTTCTGAGAAACTACTCTGTGTTCTGTTAATTCATCTCACAGAGTTACCTCTTTCCCTTCAAGAATCCTTTCGCTAAGGCTGTTCTTGTGTAATTGGCAAAGGGATATATGGAAGCCCTTAGAGGGCTATGGTGAAAAAGGAAATATCTTCCGTTCAAAACTGGAAAGAAGCTTTCTGAGAAACTGCTCTGTGTTATGTTAATTCATCTCACAGAGTTACATCTTTCTCTTCAAGAAGCCTTTTGCTAGGACTGTTCTTGTGGAATTTGCAAAGTGGTATTTAGAAGCCCATAGATGGTTATGGTAAAAAAGGAAATATCTTCCGTTCAAAACTGGAAAGAAGCTTTTTGAGAAACTACTCTGTGTTCTGTTAATTCATCTCACAGAGTTACATCTTTCCCTTCAGGAATCCTTTCGCTAAGGCTGTTTTTGTGGATTTGGCAAAGGGATATTTGGAAGCTCCTAGAGGGCTATGGTGAAAAAGGAAATATCTTCCGTTCAAAACTGGAAAGAAGCTTTCTGAGAAACTGCTCTGTGTTCTGTTAATTCATCTCACAGAGTTACGTCTTTCCCTTCAAGAAGCCTTTCGCTAAGGCTGTTCTTGTGGAATTGGCAAAGGAATATTTGGAGGCCCATAGAGGGCTATGGTGAAAAAGGAAATATCTTCCGTTCAAAACTGGAAAGAAGCTTTCTGAGAAACTGCTCTGTGTTCTCTTATTCATCTCACAGAGTTACATCATTCTCTTCAAGAAGCCTTTCGCTAAGGCTGTTCTTGTGGAATTTTCAAAGTGATATTTGGAAGCCCATAGAGGGCCATGGTGAAAAAGGAACTATCTTCCGTTCAAAACTGGAAAGAAGCTTTCTGAGAAACTGCTCTGGGTTCTGTTAATTCATCTCACAGAGTTACATCTTTCCCTTCAAGAATGCTTTCGCTAAGGCTGTTCTTGAGGAACTGGCAAAGGGATATTTGGAAGCCCATTGAGGGCTAAGGTGAAAAAGGAAATATCTTCCGTTCAAAACTGGAAAGAAGCTTTCTGAGAAACTGCTCTGTGTTCTGTTAAATCATCTCTCAGAGTTACATCTTCCCCTTCAAGAAGCGTTTGGCTAAGGCTGTTCTTGTGGAATTGGCAAAGGGATATTTGGAAGCCCGTAGAGGGCTAATGTGAAAAAGGAAATATCTTCCGTTCAAAACTGGAAAGAAGCTTTCTGAGAAACTGCTCTGTGTTCTGTTAATTCATCTCACAGAGTTACATCTTTCCCTTCAAGAAGCCTTTCGCTAAGGCTGTTCTTGTGGAATTGGCAAAGGGATATTTGGAAGCCCATAGAGGACAATGGTGAAAACGGAAATATCTTTCGTTCAAAACTGGAAAGAAGCTTTCTGAGAAACTGCTCTGTGTTCTGTTAAATCATCTCACAGATTTACATCTTCCCCATCGAGAAGCGTTTCGCTAAGACTGTTCTTCTGGAATTGGCAAAGGGATATTTGGAAACCCATAGAGGGCTATGGTGAAAAAGGAAATATCTTCCGTTCAAAACTGGAAAGAAGCTTTCTGAGAAACTGCTCTGTGTTCTGTTAATTCGTCTCACAGATTTATATCTTTCCCTTCAAGAAACCTTTCGCTAAGGCTCTTCTTGTGGAATTGGCAAAGGGATATTTGGAAGCCCATAGAGGGCTATGGTGAAAAAGGAAATATCTTCCGTTCAAAACTGGAAAGAAGCTTTCTGAGAAACTGCTCTGTGTTCTGTTAAATCATCTCACAGAGTTACATCTTCCCCATCGAGAAGCGTTTCGCTAAGACTGTTCTTCTGGAATTGGCAAAGGGATATTTGGAAGCCCATAGAGGGCTATGGTGAAAAAGGAAATATCTTCCGTTCAAAACTGGAAAGAAGCTTTCTGAGAAACTGCTCTGTGTTCTCTTATTCATCTCACAGAGTTACATCTTTCACTTCAAGAAGCCTTTCGCTAAGGCTGCTCTTGTGGAATTTTCAAAGTGATATTTGGAAGTCCATAGAGGGCCATGGTGAAAAAGGAAGTATCTTCCGTTCAAAACTGGAAAGAAGCTTTCTGAGAAACTGCTCTGTGTTCTGTTAATTCATCTCCCAGAGTTACATCTTTCCCTTCAAGAATCCTTTCGCTAAGGCTGTTCTTGTGGAATTGGCAAAGGGATATTTGGAATCCCATAGAGGGCTATGGTGAAAAAGGAAATATCTTCCGTTCAAAACTGGAAAGAAGCTTTCTGAGAAACTGCTCTGTGTTCTGTTAATTCATCTCACAGAGTTACATCTTTCCCTTCAAGAAGCCTTACGCTAAGGCTGTTCTTTTGTAATTCGCAAAGGGATATTTGGACGCCCATAGAGGGCTATGGTGAAAAAGGAAATATCTTCCGTTCAAAACTGGAAAGAAGCTTTCTGAGAAACTGCTCTGTGTTCTGTTACTTCATCTCACAGAGTTAAATCTTTCCATTCAAGAAGCCTTTCGCTAAGGCTGTTCTTGTGTAATTGGCAAAGGGATATTTGGAAGCCCATAGAGGGCTACGGTGAAAAAGGAAATATCTTCCGTTCAAAACTGGAAAGAATCTTTCTGAGAAACTGCTCTGTGTTCTGTTAATTCATCTCACAGAGTTACATCTTTCCCTTCAAGAAGCCTTTCGCTAAGGCTCTTCTTCTGGAATTGGCAAAGGGATATTTGGAAGCCCTTAGAAGGCTATGGTGAAAAACGAAATATCTTCCGTTCAAAACTGGAAAGAAGCTTTCTGAGGGACTGCTCTGTGTTCTGTTAATTCATCTCACAGAGTTACATCTTTCCCTTCAAGAATCCTTTCGCTAAGGCTGTACTTGTGGAATTGGCAAAGGGATATTTGGAAGCCCCTAGAGGGCTATGGTGAAAAAGGAAATATCTTCCATTCAAAACTGGAAAGAAGCTTTCTGAGGAACTGCTCTGTGTTCTGTTAATTCATCTCACAGAGTTACATCTTTCCCTTCAAGAAGCCTTTCTCTAAGGCTCTTCTTGTGGAATTGGCAAAGGGATATTTGGAAGCCCTTAGAGGGCTATGGTGAAAAACGAAATATCTTCCGTTCAAAACTGGAAAGAAGCTTTCTGAGAGACTGCTCTGTGTTCTGTTAATTCATCTCACAGAGTTACATCTTTCCCTTCAAGAATCCTTTCGCTAAGGCTATTCTTGTGGAATTCGCAAAGGGATATTTGGAAGCCCTTAGAGGGCTATGGTGAAAAAGGAAATAACTTCCGTTCAAAAGTGGAAAGAAGCTTTCTGAGAGACTGCTCTGTGTTCTGTTAATGCATCTCACAGAGTTACATCTTTCCCTTCAAGAAGCCTTTTGCTAGGACTGGACTTGTGGAATTCACAAAGGGATATTTGAAAGCCCATAGAGGGCTATGGTGAAAAAGGAAATATCTTCCTTTCAAAACTGGAAAGTTCTTTCTGAGAAACTGCTCTGTGTTCTGTTAATTCATCTCACAGAGTTACATCTTTCTCTTCAAGAAGCCTTTTGCTAGGACTGTTCTTGTGGAATTTGCAAAGTGGTATTTGGAAGCCCATAGAGGGTTATGGTAAAAAAGGAAATATCTTCCGTTCAAAACTGGAAAGAAGCTTTTTGAGAAACTGCTCTGTGTTCTGTTAATTCATCTCACAGAGTTACATCATTCCCTTCAGGATTCCTTTCGCTAAGGCTGTTCTTGTGGATTTGGCAAAGGGATATTTGGAAGCCCATAGAGGGCTAGGGTGAAAAAGGAAATATCTTCCGTTCAAAACTGGAAAGAAGCTTTCTGAGAAACTGCTCAGTGTTCTGTTAATTCATCTCACAGAGTTACAGCTTTCCCTTCAAGAAGCCTTTCGCTAAGGCTGTTCTTGTGGAATTCGCAAAGGATATTTGGACGCCCATAGAGGGCCCTGGTGAAAAAGGAAATATCTTCCGTTCAAAATTGGAAAGAATCTTTCTGAGAAACTGCTCTGTGTTCTGTTAATTCATCTCACAGAGTTACATCTTCCCCTTCAAGAAGCGTTTCGCTAAGTCTGTTCTTGTGGAATTGGCAAAGGGATATTTGGAAGCTCCTAGAGGGCTATGGTGAAAAAGGAAATATCTTCCGTTCAAAACTGGAAAGAAGCTTTCTGAGAAACTGCTCTGTGTTCTGTTAATTCATCTCCCAGAGTTACATCTTTCCCTTCAAGAAGCCTTTCGCTAAGGCTGTTCTTATGGAAATGGCAAAGGGATATTTGGAAGCCCATAGAGGGCTATGGTGAAAAAGGAAATATTTTCAGTTCAAAACTGGAAAGAAGCTTTCTGAGAAACTGCTCTGTGTTCTGTTAATTCATCTCACAGAGTTACATCTTCAACTTCAAGAATCCTTTCACTAAGGCTGTTCTTGTGGAATTGGCAAGGGGATATTTGGAAGCCCATAGAGGGCTATGGTGAAAAAGGAAATATCTTCCGTTCAAAACTGGAAAGAAGCTTTCTGAGAAACTGCTCTGTGTTCTGTTAATTCATCTCACAGAGTTACATCTTCCCCTTCAAGAAGGGTTTCGCTAAGGCTGTTCTTGTGGAATTGGCAAAGGGATATTTGGAAGCACATAGAGGGCTATGGTGAAAAAGGAAATATCTACCGTTCAAAACTGGAAAGAAGCTTTCTGAGAAACGGCTCTGTGTTCTGTTAATTCATCTCACATAGGTACATCTTTCCCTTCAAGAAGCCTTTCGCTAATACTGTTCTTGTGGAATTGGCAAAGTGATATTTGGAAGCCCATGGAGGGCTATGGTGAAAAAGGAAATATCTTCCTTTCAAAACTGGAAAAAAGCTTTCTGAGAAACTGCTCTGTGTTCTGTTAATTCATCTCACAGAGTTGCATCTTTCCCTTTAGGAAGCCTTTCGCTAAGGCTGTTCTTGTTGAATTGGCAAAGGGATATTTGGAAGCCCATAGAGGGCTATGGTGAAAAAGGAAATATCTTCCGTTCAAAACTGGAAAGAAGTTTTCTGAGAAACTGCTCTGTGATCTGTTAATTCATCTCACAGAGTTACATCTTTCCCTTCAAGAAGCCTTTCGCTAAGGCTCTACTTTTGGAATTGGCAAAGGCATATTTGGAAGCCCTTAGAGGGCTATGGTGAAAAACGAAATATCTTCCGTTCAAAACTGGAAAGAAGCTTTCTGAGAGACTGCTCTGTGTTCTGTTAATGCATCTCACAGAGTTACATCTTTCCCTTCAAGAAGCCTTTTGCTAGGACTGTTCTTGTGGAATTCGCAAAGGGATATTTGAAAGCCCATAGAGGGCTATGGTGAAAAAGGAAATATCTTCCTTTCAAAACTGGAAAGTTCTTTCTGAGAAACTGCTCTGTGTTCTGTTAATTCATCTCACAGAGTTACATCTTTCTCTTCAAGAAGCCTTTTGCTAGGACTGTTCTTGTGGAATTTGCAAAGTGGTATTTGGAAGCCCATAGAGGGTTATGGTAAAAAAGGAAATATCTTCCGTTCAAAACTGGAAAGAAGCTTTTTGAGAAACTGCTCTGTGTTCTGTTAATTCATCACACAGAGTTACATCTTTCCCTTCAACAATCCTTTCGCTAAGGCTGTTCTTGTGGATTTGGCAAAGGGATATTTGGAAGCCCATAGAGGGCTATGGTGAAAAAGGAAATATCTTCCGTTCAAAACTGGAAACAAGCTTTCTGAGAAACTGCTCTGTGTTCTGTTAATTCATCTCACAGAGTTACATCTTTCCCTTCAAGAAGCCTTTTGCTAAGGCTGTTCTTGTGGAATTCGCAAAGCGATATTTGCAAGCCCATAGAGTGCTACGGTGAAAAAAGGAAATATTTTCCGTTCAAAACTGTAAAGGATCTTTCCGAGAAACTGCTCTGTGTTCTGTTAATTCATCTGACAGAGTTACATCTTTCCCTTCAGGAAGCCTTTCGCTAAGGCTGTTCTTGTGGAATTGGCAAAGTGATATTTGGAAGCCCATTGAGGGCTATGGTGAAAAAGGAACTATCTTCCTTTCAAAACTGGAAAAAAGCTTTCTGAGAAACTGCTCTGTGTTCTGTTAATTCATCTCACAGAATTACATCTTTCCCTTCAGGAAGCCTTTCGCTAAGGCTGTTCTTCTTGAATTGGCAAAGGGATATTTGGAAGCCCATAGAGGGCTATGGTGAAAAAGTAAATATCTTCCGTTCACAACTGGAAAGAAGCTTTCTGAGAAACTGCTCTGTGTTCTGTTAATTCATCTCACAGAGTTACATCGTTCCCTTCAAGAAGCCTTTCGCTAAGGCTCTTCCTATGGAATTGGCAAAGGGATACTTGGAAGCCCTTAGAGGGCTGTGGTGAAAAACGAAATATCTTCCGTTCAAAACTGGAAAGAAGCTTTCTGAGAAACTGCTCTGTGTTCTGTTAAGTAATCTCACAGAGTTACATCTTCCCCATCAAGAAGCGTTTCGCTAAGACTGTTCTTCTGGAATTGGCAAAGGGATATTTGGAAGCCCATAGAGGGCTATGGTGAAAAAGGAAATATCTTCCGTTCAAGAGTGGAAAGAAGCTTTCTGAGAAACTGCTCTGTGTTCTGTTAATTCATCTCACAGAGTTACATCTTTCCCTTCAAGAAGCCTTTCGCTAAGGCTGTTCTTGTGGAATTGGCAAAGGGATATTTGGAAGCCCATAGAGGGCTATGGTGAAAAAGGAAATATCTTCCGTTCAAAACTGGAAAGAAGGTTCTGAGAAACTGCTCTGTGTTCGGTTAATTCATCTCACAGAGTTACATCTTTCCCTTCAGGAAGCCTCTCGCTAAGGCTGTTCTTGTGGAATTGGCAAAGGGATATTTGGAAGCCCATAGAGGGCTATGGTGAATAAGGAAATATCTTCCGTTCAAAACTGCAAAGAAGCTTTCTGAGAAACTACTCTGTGTTCTGTTAATTCATCTCACAGAGTTACCTCTTTCCCTTCAAGGATCCTTTCGCCAAGGCTGTTCTTGTGTAATTGGCAAAGGGATATATGGAAGCCCTTAGAGGGCTATGGTGAAAAAGGAAATATCTTCCGTTCAAAACTGGAAAGAAGCTTTCTGAGAAAATGCTCTGTGTTATGTTAATTCATCTCACAGAGTTACATCTTTCTCTTCAAGAAGCCTTTTGCTAGGACTGTTCTTGTGGAATTTGCAAAGTGGTATTTAGAAGCCCATAGAGGGTTATGGTAAAAAAGGAAATATCTTCCGTTCAAAACTGGAAAGAAGCTTTTTGAGATACTACTCTGTGTTCTGTTAATTCATCTCACAGAGTTACATCTTTCCCTTCAGGAATCCTTTCGCTAAGGCTGTTCTTGTGGATTTGGCAAAGGGATATTTGGAAGCCCATAGAGGGCTATGGTGAAAAAGGAAATATCTTCCGTTCAAAACTGGAAAGAAGCTTTCTGAGAAACTGCTCTGTGTTCTGTTAATTCATCTCACAGAGTTACATCTTCCCCTTCAAGAAGCGTTTCGCTAAGTCTGTTCTTGTGGAATTGGCAAAGTGATATTTGGAAGCCCATGGAGGGCTATGGTGAAAAAGGAAATATCTTCCTTTCAAAACTGGAAAAAAGCTTTCTGAGAAACTGCTCTGTGTTCTGTTAATTCATCTCACAGAGTTGCATCTTTCCCTTTAGGAAGCCTTTCGCTAAGGCTGTTCTTGTTGAATTGGCAAAGGGATATTTGGAAGCCCATAGAGGGCTATGGTGAAAAAGGAAATATCTTCCGTTCAAAACTGGAAAGAAGTTTTCTGAGAAACTGCTCTGTGATCTGTTAATTCATCTCACAGAGTTACATCTTTCCCTTCAAGAAGCCTTTCGCTAAGGCTCTACTTTTGGAATTGGCAAAGGCATATTTGGAAGCCCTTAGAGGGCTATGGTGAAAAACGAAATATCTTCCGTTCAAAACTGGAAAGAAGCTTTCTGAGAGACTGCTCTGTGTTCTGTTAATGCATCTCACAGAGTTACATCTTTCTCTTCAAGAAGCCTTTTGCTAGGACTGTTCTTGTGGAATTCGCAAAGGGATATTTGAAAGCCCATAGAGGGCTATGGTGAAAAAGGAAATATCTTCCTTTCAAAACTGGAAAGTTCTTTCTGAGAAACTGCTCTGTGTTCTGTTAATTCATCTCACAGAGTTACATCTTTCTCTTCAAGAAGCCTTTTGCTAGTACTGTTCTTGTGGAATTTGCAAAGTGGTATTTGGAAGCCCATAGAGGGTTATGGTAAAAAAGGAAATATCTTCCGTTCAAAACTGGAAAGAAGCTTTTTGAGAAACTGCTCTGTGTTCTGTTAATTCATCTCACAGAGTTACATCTTTCCCTTCAAGAAGCCTTTTGGTAAGGCTGTTCTTGTGGAATTCGCAAAGCGATATTTGCAAGCCCATAGAGTGCTACGGTGAAAAAAGGAAATATTTTCCGTTCAAAACTGGAAAGGATCTTTCCGAGAAACTGCTCTGTGTTCTGTTAATTCATCTGACAGAGTTACATCTTTCCCTTCAGGAAGCCTTTCGCTAAGGCTGTTCTTGTGGAATTGGCAAAGTGATATTTGGAAGCCCATTGAGGGCTATGGTGAAAAAGGAACTATCTTCCTTTCAAAACTGGAAAAAAGCTTTCTGAGAAACTGCTCTGTGTTCTGTTAATTCATCTCACAGAATTACATCTTTCGCTTCAGGAAGCCTTTCGCTAAGGCTGTTCTTCTTGAATTGGCAAAGGGATATTTGGAAGCCCATAGAGGGCTATGGTGAAAAAGTAAATATCTTCCGTTCACAACTGGAAAGAAGCTTTCTGAGAAACTGCTCTGTGTTCTGTTAATTCATCTCACAGAGTTACATCGTTCCCTTCAAGAAGCCTTTCGCTAAGGCTCTTCCTATGGAATTGGCAAAGGGATACTTGGAAGCCCTTAGAGGGCTGTGGTGAAAAACGAAATATCTTCCGTTCAAAACTGGAAAGAAGCTTTCTGAGAAACTGCTCTGTGTTCTGTTAAGTAATCTCACAGAGTTACATCTTCCCCATCAAGAAGCGTTTCGCTAAGACTGTTCTTCTGGAATTGGCAAAGGGATATTTGGAAGCCCATAGAGGGCTATGGTGAAAAAGGAAATATCTTCCGTTCAAGAGTGGAAAGAAGCTTTCTGAGAAACTGCTCTGTGTTCTGTTAATTCATCTCACAGAGTTACATCTTTCCCTTCAAGAAGCCTTTCGCTAAGGCTGTTCTTGTGGAATTGGCAAAGGGATATTTGGAAGCCCATAGAGGGCTATGGTGAAAAAGGAAATATCTTCCGTTCAAAACTGGAAAGAAGGTTCTGAGAAACTGCTCTGTGTTCGGTTAATTCATCGCACAGAGTTACATCTTTCCCTTCAGGAAGCCTCTCGCTAAGGCTGTTCTTGTGGAATTGGCAAAGGGATATTTGGAAGCCCATAGAGGGCTATGGTGAATAAGGAAATATCTTCCGTTCAAAACTGCAAAGAAGCTTTCTGAGAAACTACTCTGTGTTCTGTTAATTCATCTCACAGAGTTACCTCTTTCCCTTCAAGGATCCTTTCGCTAAGGCTGTTCTTGTGTAATTGGCAAAGGGATATATGGAAGCCCTTAGAGGGCTATGGTGAAAAAGGAAATATCTTCCGTTCAAAACTGGAAAGAAGCTTTCTGAGAAACTGGTCTGTGTTATGTTATTTCATATCACAGAGTTACATCTTTCTCTTCAAGAAGCCTTTTGCTAGGACTGTTCTTTTGGAATTTGCAAAGTGGTATTTAGAAGCCCATAGAGGGTTATGGTAAAAAAGGAAATATCTTCCGTTCAAAACTGGAAAGAAGCTTTTTGAGAAACTACTCTGTGTTCTGTTAATTCATCTCACAGAGTTACATCTTTCCCTTCAGGAATCCTTTCGCTAAGGCTGTTCTTGTGGATTTGGCAAAGGGATATTTGGAAGCCCATAGAGGGCTATGGTGAAAAAGGAAATATATTCCGTTCAAAACTGGAAAGAAGCTTTCTGAGAAACTGCTCTGTGTTCTGTTAATTCATCTCACAGAGTTACATCTTCCCCTTCAAGAAGGGTTTCGCTAAGGCTGTTCTTGTGGAATTGGCAAAGGGATATTTGGAAGCCCATAGAGGGCTAGTGTGAAAAAGGAAATATCTACCGTTCAAAACTGGAAAGAAGCTTTCTGAGAAACGGCTCTGTGTTCTGTTAATACATCTCACAGAGTTACATCTTTCCCTTCAAGAAGGCTTTCGCTAAGGCTGTTCTTGTGGAATTGGCAAAGTGATATTTGGAAGAACATAGAGGGCTATGGTGAAAAAACGAAATATCTTCCGTTGAAAACTGGAAAGAAGCTTTCTGAGAAACTGCTCTGTGTTCTGTTAGTTCATCTCACAGAGTTACATCTTTCCCTTCAAGAAGCCTTTCGCTAATACTGTTCTTGTGGAATTGGCAAAGTGATATTTGGAAGCCCCTAGAGGGCTAGGGTGAAAAAGGAAATATCTTCCGTTCAAAACTGGAAAGAAGCTTTCTGAGAAACCGCTCTGTGTTCTGTTAATTCATCTCACAGAGTTACATCTTTCCCTTCAAGAAGCCTTTCGCTAAGGCTGTTCTTGTGGAATTTGCAAAGGGATATTTGGAAGCCCATAGAGGGCTATGATGAAAACGGAAATATCTTCCGTTCAAAACTGGAAAGAAGCTTTCTGAGAAACTGCTCTGTGTTCTGTTAATTCATCTCACAGTGTTACATCTTTCCCTTCAAGAAGACTTTCGCTAAACTGTTCTTGTGGAATTGGCAAAGGGATATTTGGAAGTCCATAGAGGGCTATGGTGAAAAAGTAAATATCTTCTGTTCAAAACTGGAAAGAAGCTTTCTGAGATACTGCTCTGTGTTCCGTTAATTCATCTCAAAGAGTTACATCTCTCCCTTCAAGAAGCCTTTCGCTAAAACTGTTCTCTTGGAATTGGAAAAGTGATATTTGGAAGCCCATAGAGGGCTACGGTGAAAAAGGAAATATCTTCCGTTCAAAACTGGAAAGAAGCTTTCTGAGAAACTGCTCTGTGTTCTGTTAATTCATCTCACAGAGTTATATCTTTCCCTTCAAGAAGCCTTTCGCTATGGCTGTTCTTGTGGAATTGGCAAAGGGATATTTGGAAGCCCATAGAGGGCTATGGTGAAAAAGGAAATATCTTCCGTTCAAAACTGGAAACAAGCTTTCTGAGAAACTGCTCTGTGTTCTGTTAATTCATCTCACAGAGCTACATCTTTCCCTTCAAGGAGCCTTTCGCTAAGGCTGTTCTTGTGGAATTGGCAAAGGGATATTTGGACGCCGATAGAGGGCTACGGTGAAAAAGGAAATATCTTCCGTTCAAAACTGGAAAGAAGCTTTCTGAGAAACTGCTCTGTGTTCTGTTAATTCATCTCACAGAGTTACATCTTTCCCTTCAAGAAGCCTTTTGCTAAGGCTGTTCTTGTGGAATTCGCAAAGCGATATTTGCAAGCCCATAGAGTGCTACGGTGAAAAAAGGAAATATTTTCCGTTCAAAACTGGAAAGTATCTTTCCGAGAAACTGCTCTGTGTTCTGTTAATTCATCTGACAGAGTTACATCTTTCCCTTCAGGAAGCCTTTCGCTAAGGCTGTTCTTGTGGAATTGGCAAAGTGATATTTGGAAGCCCATTGAGGGCTATGGTGAAAAAGGAACTATCTTCCTTTCAAAACTGGAAAAAAGCTTTCTGAGAAACTGCTCTGTGTTCTGTTAATTCATCTCACAGAATTACATCTTTCCCTTCAGGAAGCCTTTCGCTAAGGCTGTTCTTCTTGAATTGGCAAAGGGATATTTGGAAGCCCATAGAGGGCTATGGTGAAAAAGTAAATATCTTCCGTTCACAACTGGAAAGAAGCTTTCTGTGAAACCGCTCTGTGTCCTGTTAATTCATCTCACAGAGTTACATCTTTCCCTTCAAGAAGCCTTTCGCTAAGGCTGTTCCTGTGGAATTGGCAAACGGATATTTGGAAGCCCATAGAGGGCTATGATGAAAACGGAAATATCTTCTGTTCAAAACTGGAAAGAAGCTTTCTGAGAAACTGCTCTGTGTTCTGTTAATTCATCTCACAGAGTTACATCTTTCCCTTCAAGAAGACTTTCTCTAAGCTGTTCTTGTGGTATTGGCAAAGGGATATTTGGAAGCCCTTAGAGGGCTATGGTGAAAAACGAAATATCTTCCGTTCAAAACTGGAAAGAAGCTTTCTGAGAGACTGCTCTGTGTTCTGTTAATTCATCTCACAGAGTTACATCTTTCCCTTCAAGAATCCTTTCGCTAAGGCTGTTCTTGTGGAATTCGCAAAGTGATATTTGGAAGCCCATAGAGGGCTATGGTGAAAAAAGGATATATCTTCCGTTCAAAACTGGAAAGAAGCTTTCTGAGAAACTGCTCTGTGTTCTGTTAATTCATCTCACAGAGTTACATCTTTCCCTTCAAGAAGCCTTTCGCTAAGGCTGTTCTTGTGGAATTGGAAACGTGATATTTGGAAGTCCATAGAGGGCTATGGTGAAAAAGGAAATATCTTCCTTTCAAAACTGGAAAGAAGCTTTCTGAGAAACTGCTCTGTGTTCTGTTAATTTATCTCAGAGAGTTACATCTTTCCCTTCAGGAAGCCTTTCGCTAAGTCTGTTCTTGTGGAATTGGCAAAGGGATATTTGGAAGCCCATTGAGGGCTATGCTGAAAAAGGAAATATCTTCCGTTCAAAACTGGAAAGAAGCTTTCTGAGAAACTGCTCTGTGTTCTGTTAATTCATCTCACAGAGTTACATCTTTCTCTTCAAGAAGCCTTTCGCTAAGGCTGTTCTTGTGGAATTCGCAAAGGGATATTTGGAAGCCTATAGGGGGCTATGGTGAAAAAGGAAATATCTTCCGTTCAAAACTGGAAAGAAGCTTTCTGTGAAACTGCTCTGTGTTCTGTTAAATCATCTCACAGAGTTACATCTTCCCCATCAAGAAGCGTTTCGCTAAGGCTGTTCTTGTGGAATTGGCAAAGGGATATTTGGAAGTCCATAGGGGGCTATGGTGAAAAAGGAAATATCTTCCGTTCAAAACTGGAAAGAAGCTTTCTGAGAAACTGCTCTGTGTTCTGTTAATTCATATCACAGAGTTACATCTTTCCCTTCTAGAAGCCTTTCCCTAAGGCTGTTCTTGTGGAACTGGCAAAGGGATATTTGGAAGCCCATGGAGGGCTATGGTGAAAAAGGAAATATCTTCCGTTCAAAACTATAAAGAAGCTTTCTGAGAAATTGCTATGTGTTCTGTTAATTCATCTCACAGAATTACATCTTTCCCTTCAGGAAGCCTTTCGCTAAGGCTGTTCTTCTTGAATTGGCAAAGGGATATTTGGAAGCCCATAGAGGACTATGGTGAAAAAGGAAATATCTTCCGTTCACAACTGGAAAGAAGCTTTCTGAGAAACTGCTCTGTGTTCTGTTAATTCATCACACAGAGTTACATCTTTCCCTTCAAGAAGCCTTTCGCTAAGGCTCTTCTTATGGAATTGGCAAAGGGATACTTGGAAGCCCTTAGAGGGCTGTGGTGAAAAACGAAATATCTTACGTTCAAAACTGGAAAGAAGCTTTCTGAGAAACTGCTCTGTGTTCTGTTAAATAATCTCACAGAATTACATCTTCCCCATCAAGAAGCGTTTCGCTAAGACTGTTCTTCTGGAATTGGCAAAGGGATATTTGGAAGCCCATAGTGGGCTATGGTGAAAAAGGAAATATCTTCCGATAAAGAGGGGAAAGAAGCTTTCTGAGAAACTGCTCTGTGTTCTGTTAATTCATCTGACAGAGTTACATCTTTCCCTTCAAGAAGCCTTTCGCTAAGGCTGTTCTTGTGGAATTGGCAAAGAGATATTTGGAAGCCCATAGAGGGCTATGTTGAAATAGGAAATATCTTCCGTTCAAAACTGGAAAG
Organism: Chlorocebus sabaeus; assembly: GCF_047675955.1. Taxonomy (NCBI): domain Eukaryota; kingdom Metazoa; phylum Chordata; class Mammalia; order Primates; family Cercopithecidae; genus Chlorocebus; species Chlorocebus sabaeus. Next base: position 49,284,036 of record NC_132911.1, read on the forward strand.
AAGCTTTCTGTGAAACTGCTCTGTGTTCTGTTAAATCATCTCACAGAGTTACATCTTCCCCATCAAGAAGCGTTTCGCTAAGGCTGTTCTTGTGGAACTGGCAAAGGGATATTTGGAAGCCCATGGAGGGCTATGGTGAAAAAGGAAATATCTTCCGTTCAAAACTGGAAAGAAGCTTTCTGAGAAACTGCTCTGTGTTCTGTTAATTCATCTCACAGAGTTACATCTTTCCCTTCAAGAAGCCTTTCGCTAAGGTTGTTCTTGTGGAATTCGCAAAGTGATATTTGGAAGCCCATAGAGGGCTATGGTGAAAAAGGAAATATCTTCCGTTCAAAAGTGGAAAGAAGCTTTCTGAGAAACTGCTCTGTGTTCTGTTAATTCATCTCACAGAGTTACATATTTCCCTTCAAGAAGCCTTTCCCTAAGGCTGTTCTTGTGGAATTCGCAAAGTGATATTTGGAATCCCATAGAGGGCTATGGTGAAAAAGGAAATATCTTCCGTTCAAAACTGGAAAGAAGCTTTCTGAGAAACTCCTCTGTGTTCTGTTAATTCATCTCACAGAGTTACATCTTTCCCTTCAAGAAGCCTTTCGCTAAGTCTGTTCTTGTGGAATTGGCAAAGGGATATTTGGAAGCCCATAGATTGCTATGGTGAAAAAAGGAAATACCTTCCGTTCAAAACTGGAAAGAAGCTTTCAGAGAAACTGCTGTGTGTTCTGTTAATTCATCTCACAGAGTTACATCTTTCCCTTCAAGAAGCCTTTCGCTAAGGCTGTTCTTGTGGAATTGGCAAGTGATATTTGGAAGCCCATAGAGGGCTACGGTGAAAAAGGAAATATCTTCCTTTCAAAACTGGAAAGAAGCTTTCTGAGAAACTACTCTGTGTTCTGTTAATTTATCTCACAGTGTTACATCTTTCCCTTCAGGAAGCCTTTCGCTGAGTCTCTTCTCGTGGAATTTGCAAAGGGATACTTGGAAGCCCATTGAGGGCTATGCTGAAAAAGGAAATATCTTCCGTTCAAAACTGGAAAGAAACTTTCTGAGAGACTGCTCTGCGTTCCGTTAATTCATCTCACAGAGTTACATCTTTCCTTTCAAGAAACCTTTCGCTAAGGCTGTTCTTGTGGAATTGCCAAAGGGATATTTGGAAGCCCATAGAGGGCTATGGTGAAAAAGGAAATATCTTCCGTTCAATACTGGAAAGAAGCTTTCTGAGAAACTGCTCTGTGTTCTGTTAATTCATCTCACAGTGTTACATCTTACCCTTCAGGAAGCCTTTCGCTAAGGCTGTTCTTGTGGAATCGGCAAAGTGATATTTGGAACCCCTAGAGGGCTATGGTGAAAAAGGAAATATCTTCCGTTCAAAACTGGAAAGAAGCTTTCTGAGAAACTGCTCTGAGTTCTGTTAATTCATCTCACAGAGTTACATATTTCCCTTCAAGAAGCCTTTCGCTAAGGCTGTTCTTGTGGAATTCGCAAAGTGATATTTGGAATCCCATAGAGGGCTATGGTGAAAAAGCAAATATCTTCCGTTCAAAACTGGAAAGAAGCTTTCTGAGAAACTCCTCTGTGTTCTGTTAATTCATCTCACAGAGTTACATCTTTCCCTTCAAGAAGCCTTTCGCTAAGGCTGTTCTTGTGGAATTGGCAAGTGATATTTGGAAGCCCACAGAGGGCTACGGTGAAAAAGGAAATATCTTCCTTTCAAAACTGGAAAGAAGCTTTCTGAGAAACTGCTCTGTGTTCTGTTAATTTATCTCACAGTGTTACATCTTTCCCTTCAGGAAGCCTTTCGCTAAGTCTCTTCTCGTGGAATTGGCAAAGGGATACTTGGAAGCCCATTGATCGCTATGCTGAAAAAGGAAATATCTTCCGTTCATAACTGGAAAGAAACTTTCTGAGAGACTGCTCTGCGTTCTGTTAATTCATCTCACAGAGTTACATCTTTCCCTTCAAGAAACCTTTCGCTAAGGCTGTTCTTGTGGAATTGCCAAAGGGATATTTGGAAGCTCATAGAGGGCTATGGTGAAAAAGGAAATATCTTCCGTTCAATACTGGAAAGAAGCTTTCTGACAAACTGCTCTGTGTTCTGTTAATTCATCTCACAGAGTTACATCTTACCCTTCAGGAAGCCTTTCGCTAAGGCTGTTCTTGTGGAATCGGCAAAGTGATATTTGGAACCCCTAGAGGGCTATGGTGAAAAAGGAAATATCTTCCTTTCAAAACTGGAAAGAAGCTTTCTGAGAAACTGCTCTGTGTTCTGTTAATTTATCTCAGAGAGTTACATCTTTCCCTTCAGGAAGCCTTTCGCTAAGTCTGTTCTTTTGTAATTGGCAAAGGGATATTTGGAAGCCCATAGAGGGCTATGCTGAAAAAGGAAATATCTTCCGTTCAAAACTGGAAAGAAGCTTTCTGAGAAACTGCTCTGTGTTCTGTTAATTCATCTCACAGAGTTACATCTTCCCCATCAAGAAGCGTTTCGCTAAGACTGTTCTTCCGGAATTGGCAAAGGGATATTTGGAAGCCCATAGTGGGCTATGGTGAAAAAGGAAATATCTTCAGATAAAGAGGGGAAAGAAGCTTTCTGAGAAACTGGTCTGTGTTCTGTTAATTCATCTCACAGAGTTACATCTTTCCCTTCAAGAAGCCTTTCGCTAAGGCTGTTCTTGTGGAATTGGCAAAGAGATATTTGGAAGCCCATAGAGGGCTATGGTGAAAAAGGAAATATCTTCCGTTCAAAACTGGAAAGAAGCTTTCTGTGAAACTGCTCTGTGTTCTGTTAAATCATCTCACAGAGTTACATCTTCCCCATCAAGAAGCGTTTCGCTAAGGCTGTTCTTGTGGAACTGGCAAAGGGATATTTGGAAGCCCATGGAGGGCTATGGTGAAAAAGGAAATATCTTCCGTTCAAAACTGGAAAGAAGCTTTCTGAGAAACTGCTCTGTGTTCTGATAATTCATCTCACAGAGTTACATCTTTCCCTTCCAGAAGCCTTTCGCTAAGGTTGTTCTTGTGGAATTCGCAAAGTGATATTTGGAAGCCCATAGAGGGCTATGGTGAAAAAGGAAATATCTTCCGTTCAAAAGTGGAAAGAAGCTTTCTGAGAAACTGCTCTGTGTTCTGTTAATTCATCTCACAGAGTTACATATTTCCCTTCAAGAAGCCTTTCCCTAAGGCTGTTCTTGTGGAATTCGCAAAGTGATATTTGGAATCCCATAGAGGGCTATGGTGAAAAAGGAAATATCTTCCGTTCAAAACTGGAAAGAAGCTTTCTGAGAAACTCCTCTGTGTTCTGTTAATTCATCTCACAGAGTTACATCTTTCCCTTCAAGAAGCCTTTCGCTAAGTCTGTTCTTGTGGAATTGGCAAAGGGATATTTGGAAGCCCATAGAGGGCTATGGTGAAAAAAGGAAATACCTTCCGTTCAAAACTGGAAAGAAGCTTTCAGAGAAACTGCTGTGTGTTCTGTTAATTCATCTCACAGAGTTACATCTTTCCCTTCAAGAAGCCTTTCGATAAGGCTGTTCTTGTGGAATTGGCAAGTGATATTTGGAAGCCCATAGAGGGCTACGGTGAAAAAGGAAATATCTTCCTTTCAAAACTGGAAAGAAGCTTTCTGAGAAACTACTCTGTGTTCTGTTAATTTATCTCACAGTGTTACATCTTTCCCTTCAGGAAGCCTTTCGCTGAGTCTCTTCTCGTGGAATTGGCAAAGTTATACTTGGAAGCCCATTGAGGGCTATGCTGAAAAAGGAAATATCTTCCGTTCAAAACTGGAAAGAAACTTTCTGAGAGACTACTCTGCGTTCCGTTAATTCATCTCACAGAGTTACATCTTTCCCTTCAAGAAACCTTTCGATAAGGCTGTTCTTGTGGAATTGCCAAAGGGATATTTGGAAGCCCATAGAGGGCTATGGTGAAAAAGGAAATATCTTCCGTTCAATACTGGAAAGAAGCTTTCTGAGAAACTGCTCTGTGTTCTGTTAATTCATCTCATAGTGTTACATCTTACCCTTCAGGAAGCCTTTCGCTAAGGCTGTTCTTGTGGAATCGGCAAAGTGATATTTGGAACCCCTAGAGGGCTATGGTGAAAAAGAAATATCTTCCGTTCAAAACTGGAAAGAAGCTTTCTGAGAAACTGCTCTGAGTTCTGTTAATTCATCTCACAGAGTTACATATTTCCCTTCAAGAAGCCTTTCGCTAAGGCTGTTCTTGTGGAATTCGCAAAGTGATATTTGGAATCCCATAGAGGGCTATGGTGAAAAAGCAAATATCTTCCGTTCAAAACTGGAAAGAAGCTTTCTGAGAAACTCCTCTGTGTTCTGTTAATTCATCTCACAGAGTTACATCTTTCCCTTCAAGAAGCCTTTCGCTAAGGCTGTTCTTGTGGAATTGGCAAAGGGATATTTGGAAGCCCATAGAGGGCTATGGTGAAAAAAGGAAATATCTTCCGTTCAAAACTGGAAAGAAGCTTTCTGAGAAACTGCTCTGTGTTCTGTTAATTCATCTCACAGAGTTACATCTTTCCCTTCAACAATCCTTTCGCTAAGGCTGTTCTTGTGGAATTCGCAAAGTGATATTTGGAAGCCCATAGAGGGCTATGGTGAAAAAAGGATATATCTTCCGTTCAAAACTGGAAAGAAGCTTTCTGAGAAACTGCTCTGTGTTCTGTTAATTCATCTCACAGAGTTACATCTTTCCCTTCAAGAAGCCTTTCGCTAAGGCTGTTCTTGTGGAATTGGAAACGTGATATTTGGAAGTCCATAGAGGGCTATGGTGAAAAAGGAAATATCTTCCTTTCAAAACTGGAAAGAAGCTTTCTGAGAAACTGCTCTGTGTTCTGTTAATTTATCTCAGAGAGTTACATCTTTCCCTTCAGGAAGCCTTTCGCTAAGTCTGTTCTTGTGGAATTGGCAAAGGGATATTTGGAAGCCCATTGAGGGCTATGCTGAAAAAGGAAATATCTTCCGTTCAAAACTGGAAAGAAGCTTTCTGAGAAACTGCTCTGTGTTCTGTTAATTCATCTCACAGAGTTACATCTTTCTCTTCAAGAAGCCTTTCGCTAAGGCTGTTCTTGTGGAATTCGCAAAGGGATATTTGGAAGCCTATAGGGGGCTATGGTGAAAAAGGAAATATCTTCCGTTCAAAACTGGAAAGAAGCTTTCTGTGAAACTGCTCTGTGTTCTGTTAAATCATCTCACAGAGTTACATCTTCCCCATCAAGAAGCGTTTCGCTAAGGCTGTTCTTGTGGAATTGGCAAAGGGATATTTGGAAGTCCATAGGGGGCTATGGTGAAAAAGGAAATATCTTCCGTTCAAAACTGGAAAGAAGCTTTCTGAGAAACTGCTCTGTGTTCTGTTAATTCATATCACAGAGTTACATCTTTCCCTTCTAGAAGCCTTTCCCTAAGGCTGTTCTTGTGGAACTGGCAAAGGGATATTTGGAAGCCCATGGAGGGCTATGGTGAAAAAGGAAATATCTTCCGTTCAAAACTATAAAGAAGCTTTCTGAGAAATTGCTATGTGTTCTGTTAATTCATCTCACAGAATTACATATTTCCCTTCAGGAAGCCTTTCGCTAAGGCTGTTCTTCTTGAATTGGCAAAGGGATATTTGGAAGCCCATAGAGGGCTATGGTGAAAAAGGAAATATCTTCCGTTCACAACTGGAAAGAAGCTTTCTGAGAAACTGCTCTGTGTTCTGTTAATTCATCACACAGAGTTACATCTTTCCCTTCAAGAAGCCTTTCGCTAAGGCTCTTCTTATGGAATTGGCAAAGGGATACTTGGAAGCCCTTAGAGGGCTGTGGTGAAAAACGAAATATCTTCCGTTCAAAACTGGAAAGAAGCTTTCTGAGAAACTGCTCTGTGTTCTGTTAAATAATCTCACAGAATTACATCTTCCCCATCAAGAAACGTTTCGCTAAGACTGTTCTTCTGGAATTGGCAAAGGGATATTTGGAAGCCCATAGTGGGCTATGGTGAAAAAGGAAATATCTTCAGATAAAGAGGGGAAAGAAGCTTTCTGAGAAACTGGTCTGTGTTCTGTTAATTCATCTCACAGAGTTACATCTTTCCCTTCAAGAAGCCTTTCGCTAAGGCTGTTCTTGTGGAATTGGCAAAGAGATATTTGGAAGCCCATAGAGGGCTATGTTGAAAAAGGAAATATCTTCCGTTCAAAACTGGAAAGAAGCTTTCTGTGAAACTGCTCTGTGTTCTGTTAAATCATCTCACAGAGTTACATCTTCCCCATCAAGAAGCGTTTCGCTAAGGCTGTTCTTGTGGAACTGGCAAAGGGATATTTGGAAGCCCATGGAGGGCTATGGTGAAAAAGGAAATATCTTCCGTTCAAAACTGGAAAGAAGCTTTCTGAGAAACTGCTCTGTGTTCTGTTAATTCATCTCACAGAGTTACATCTTTCCCTTCCAGAAGCCTTTCGCTAAGGTTGTTCTTGTGGAATTCGCAAAGTGATATTTGGAAGCCCATAGAGGGCTATGGTGAAAAAGGAAATATCTTCCGTTCAAAAGTGGAAAGAAGCTTTCTGAGAAACTGCTCTGTGTTCTGTTAATTCATCTCACAGAGTTACATATTTCCCTTCAAGAAGCCTTTCCCTAAGGCTGTTCTTGTGGAATTCGCAAAGTGATATTTGGAATCCCATAGAGGGCTATGGTGAAAAAGGAAATATCTTCCGTTCAAAACTGGAAAGAAGCTTTCTGAGAAACTCCTCTGTGTTCTGTTAATTCATCTCTCAGAGTTACATCTTTCCCTTCAAGAAGCCTTTCGCTAAGTCTGTTCTTGTGGAATTGGCAAAGGGATATTTGGAAGCCCATAGATTGCTATGGTGAAAAAAGGAAATACCTTCCGTTCAAAACTGGAAAGAAGCTTTCAGAGAAACTGCTGTGTGTTCTGTTAATTCATCTCACAGAGTTACATCTTTCCCTTCAAGAAGACTTTCGATAAGGCTGTTCTTGTGGAATTGGCAAGTGATATTTGGAAGCCCATAGAGGGCTACGGTGAAAAAGGAAATATCTTCCTTTCAAAACTGGAAAGAAGCTTTCTGAGAAACTACTCTGTGTTCTGTTAATTTATCTCACAGTGTTACATCTTTCCCTTCAGGAAGCCTTTCGCTGAGTCTCTTCTCGTGGAATTGGCAAAGGGATACTTGGAAGCCCATTGAGGGCTATGCTGAAAAAGGAAATATCTTCCGTTCAAAACTGGAAAGAAACTTTCTGAGAGACTGCTCTGCGTTCCGTTAATTCATCTCACAGAGTTACATCTTTCCCTTCAAGAAACCTTTCGATAAGGCTGTTCTTGTGGAATTGCCAAAGGGATATTTGGAAGCCCATAGAGGGCTATGGTGAAAAAGGAAATATCTTCCGTTCAATACTGGAAAGAAGCTTTCTGAGAAACTGCTCTGTGTTCTGTTAATTCATCTCATAGTGTTACATCTTACCCTTCAGGAAGCCTTTCGCTAAGGCTGTTCTTGTGGAAACGGCAAAGTGATATTTGGAACCCCTATAGGGCTATGGTGAAAAAGGAAATATCTTCCGTTCAAAACTGGAAAGAAGCTTTCTGAGAAACTGCTCTGAGTTCTGTTAATTCATCTCACAGAGTTACATATTTCCCTTCAAGAAGCCTTTCGCTAAGGCTGTTCTTGTGGAATTCGCAAAGTGATATTTGGAATCCCATAGAGGGCTATGGTGAAAAAGCAAATATCTTCCGTTCAAAACTGGAAAGAAGCTTTCTGAGAAACTCCTCTGTGTTCTGTTAATTCATCTCACAGAGTTACATCTTTCCCTTCAAGAAGCCTTTCGCTAAGGCTGTTCTTGTGGAATTGGCAAAGGGATATTTGGAAGCCCATAGAGGGCTATGGTGAAAAAAGGAAATATCTTCCGTTCAAAAGTGGAAAGAAGCTTTCTGAGAAACTGCTCTGTGTTCTGTTAATTCATCTCACAGAGTTACATCTTTCCCTTCAAGAAGCCTTTCGCTAAGGCTGTTCTTGTGGAATTGGCAAGTGATATTTGGAAGCCCACAGAGGGCTACGGTGAAAAAGGAAATATCTTCCTTTCAAAACTGGAAAGAAGCTTTCTGAGAAACTGCTCTGTGTTCTGTTAATTTATCTCACAGTGTTACATCTTTCCCTTCAGGAAGCCTTTCACTAAGTCTCTTCTCGTGGAATTGGCAAAGGGATACTTGGAAGCCCATAGAGGGCTATGGTGAAAAAGGAAATATCTTCCGTTCAAAACTGAAAAGAAGCTTTCTGAGAAACTGCTCCGTGCTCTGTTAATTCAACTCACAGAGTTTCATCTTCCCCTTCAAGAAGCCTTTCGCTAAGGCTGTTCTTGTGGAATTGGCAAAGGGATCTTTGGATGCCCATAGAGGGCTATGGTGAAAAAGGAAATATCTTCCGTTCAAACCTGGAAAGAAGCTAACTGAGAAACTGGTCTGTGTTCTGTTAATTCATCTCACAGAGTTACATCTTTCCCTTCAAGAAGCCTTTCGCTTAGGCTGTACTTGTGGTATTGGCAATGGGATATTTGGAAGCCCATAGAGGGCTATGGTGAAAAAGGAAATATCTTCCGTTCAAAACTGGAAAGAAGCCTTCTGAGAGACTGCTCTGTGTTCTGTTAATTCATCTCACAGAGTTGCATCTTTCTCCTAAAGAAGCCTTTCGCTAAGGCTTTTCTTGTGGAATTGGAAAAGGGATATTTCGAAGCCCATAGAGGGCTATGGTGAAAAAGGAAATATCTTCCGTTCAAAACTGGAAACAAGCCTTCTGAGAAACTGCTCTGTGTTCTGTTAATTCATCTCACAGAGTTACATCTTTCTCTTCAAGAAGCCTTTCGCTAAGACTGTTCTTTTGGAATTGGCAAAGTGATATTTGGAAGCACATAGAGGGCTATGGTGAAAAAGGAAATATCTTCCGTTCAAAACTGGAAAGAAGCTTTCTGAGAAACTGCTCTGTGTTCTGTTAATTCATCTCACAGAGTTACATCTTTCCCTTCAAGAAGCCTTTCCCTAAGGCTGTTCTTGTGGAATTCGCAAAGTGATATTTGGACGCCTAGAGAGGGATATGATGAAAAAGGAAATATCTTCCGTTCAAAACTGGAAAGAAGCTTTCTGAGAAACTGCTCTGTGTTCTGTTAATTCATCTGACAGAGTTACATCTTTCCCTTCAAGAAGCCTTTCGCTAAGGCTGTTCTTGTGGAATTGGCAAAGGGATATTTGGAAGCCCATGGAGGGCTATGGTGAAAAAGGAAATAGCTTCCGTTCAAAACTGGAAAGAAGCTTTCTGAGAAACTGCTCTGTGTTCTGTTAAATCATCTCACAGAGTTACATCTTCCCCTTCAAGAAGCCTTTCGCTAAGGCTGTTCTTGTGGAATTGGCAAAGGGATATTTGGAAGCCCATCGAGGGGAGGGAGAAAAAGGAAATATCTACCATTCAAAACTGGAAAGAAGCTTTCTGAGAAACTGCTCTGTGTTCTGTTAATTCATCTCACAGAGTTACATCTTTCCCTTCAAGAAGCCTTTCGCTAAGGCTGTTCTTGTGTAATTGGCAAAGGGATATTTTTAACCCCTAGAGGGCTATGGGGAAAAGGAAATATCTTCCGTTCAAAAGTGGAAAGAAGCTTTCTGAGAAACTGCTCTGTGTTCTGTTAATTCATCTCACAGAGTTATATCTTTCCCTTCAAGAAGCCTTTCGCTAAGGCTGTTCTTGTGGAATTGGCAAAGGGATATTTGGAAGCCCATAGAGGGCTATGGTGAAAAAGGAAATAGCTTCCTTTCAAAACTGGAAAGAAGCTTTCTGAGAAAGTGCTCAGTGTTCTGTTAAATCATCTCACAGAGTTACATCTTCCCCATCAAGAAGCCTTTCGATAAGGCTGTTCTTGTGGAATTGGCAAAGGGATATTTGGACGCCCATAGAGGGCTATGGTGAAAAAGGAAATATCTTCCGTTCAAAACTGGAAAGAAGCTTTCTGAGAAACTGCTCTGTGTTCTGTTAATTCATCTCACAGAGTTACATCATCCCCATCAAAATCGTTTCGCTAAGGCTGTTGTTGTGGAATTGGCAAAGGGATACTTGGAAGCCCATAGGGGGCTACGGTGGAAAAGGAAATATCTTCCGTTCAAAACTGAAAAGAAGCTTTGTGAGAACCTGCTCTGTGTTCTGTTAATTCATCTCACAGAGTTACATCTTTCCCTTCAAGAATCCTTTCGCTAACGCTGTTCTTGTGGAATTGGCAAAGGGATATTTGGAAGCCCATAGAGGGCTAGGGAGAAAAAGGAAATATCTACCGTTCAAAACTGGAAAGAAGCTTTCTGAGAAACTCCTCTGTGTTCTGTTAATTCATCTCACAGAGTTACATCTTTCCCTTCAAGAAGCCTTTCGCTAAGGCTGTTCTTGTGGAAATGGCAAAGGGATATTTGGAAGCCCTTAGAGGGCTGTGGTGAAAAAGGAAATATCTTCCGTTCAAATCTGGAAAGAAGCTTTCTGAGAAACTGCTCTGTGTTCTGTTAATTCGTCTGCCAGAGTTACATCTTTCCCTTCTAGAAGCATTTCGCTAAGACTGTTCCTTTGGAATTGGCAAAGTGATATTTGGAAGCCCATAGAGGGCTATGGTGAAAAAGGAAATATCTTCCGTTCAAAATTGGAAAGAAGCTTTCTGAGAAACTGCTCTGTGTTCTGTTAATTCATCTCACAGAGTTACATCTTTCCCTTCAAGAATCCTTTCGCTAAGGCTCTTCTTGTGGAATTGGCAAATGGATATTTGGATGCCCATAGAGGGCTATGGTGAAAAAGGAAATATCTTCCGTTCAAAACTGGAAAGAAGCTATCTGAGAAACTGGTCTGTGTTCTGTTAATTCATCTCACAGAGTTACATCTTTCCCTTCAAGAAGCCTTTCGCTTAGGCTGTTCTTGTGGTATTGGCAATGGGATATTTGGAAGCCCATAGAGGGCTATGGTGAAAAAGGAAATATCTTCCGTTCAAAACTGGAAAGAAGCCTTCTGAGAGACTGCTCTGTGTTCTGTTAATTCATCTCACAGAGTTGCATCTTTCTCCTCAAGAAGCCTTTCGCTAAGGCTTTTCTTGTGGAATTGGAAAAGGGATATTTCGAAGCCCATAGAGGGCTATGGTGAAAAAGGAAATATCTTCCGTTCAAAACTGGAAAGAAGCCTTCTGAGAAACTGCTCTGTGTTCTGTTAATTCATCTCACAGAGTTACATCTTTCTCTTCAAGAAGCCTTTCGCTAAGACTGTTCTTTTGGAATTGGCAAAGTGATATTTGGAAGAACATAGAGGGCTATGGTGAAAAAGGAAATATCTTCCGTTCAAAACTGGAAAGAAGCTTTCTGAGAAACTGCTCTGTGTTCTGTTAATTCTTCTCACAGAGTTACATCTTTCCCTTCAAGAAGCCTTTCGCTAAGGCTGTTCTTGTGGAATTCGCAAAGTGATATTTGGAAGCCCATAGAGGGCTATGGTGAAAAAGGAAATATCTTCCGTTCAAAACTGGAAAGAAGCTTTCTGAGAAACTGCTCTGTGTTCTGTTAATTCATCTCACAGAGTTACATCTTCCCCATCAAAAGCGTTTCGCTAAGGCTGTTCTTGTGGAATTGGCAAAGGGATATTTGGAAGCCCATAGAGGGCTAGGGTGAAAAAGGAAATATCTACCGTTCAAAACTGGAAAGAAGCTTTCTGAGAAACTCCTCTGTGTTCTGTTAATTCATCTCACAGAGTTACATCTTTCCCTTCAAGAAGCCTTTCGCTAAGGCTGTTCTTGTGGAAATGGCAAAGGGATATTTGGAAGCCCTTAGAGGGCTGTGGTGAAAAAGGAAATATCTTCCGTTCAAATCTGGAAAGAAGCTTTCTGAGAAACTGCTCTGTGTTCTGTTAATTCGTCTGCCAGAGTTACATCTTTCCCTTCTAGAAGCATTTCGCTAAGACTGTTCCTTTGGAATTGGCAAAGTGATATTTGGAAGCCCATAGAGGGCTATGGTGAAAAAGGAAATATCTTCCGTTCAAAATTGGAAAGAAGCTTTCTGAGAAACTGCTCTGTGTTCTGTTAATTCATCTCACAGAGTTACATCTTTCCCTTCAAGAATCCTTTCGCTAAGGCTGTTCTTGTGGAATTGGCAAAGGGATATTTGGAATCCCATAGGGGGCTATGGTGAAAAAGGAAATATCTTCCGTTCAAAACTGGAAAGAAGCTTTCTGAGAAACTGCTCTGTCTTCTGTTAATTCATCTCACAGAGTTACATCTTTCCCTTCAAGAAGCCTTACGCTAAGGCTGTTCTTGTGGAATTCGCAAAGGGATAGTTGGACGCCCATAGAGGGCTATGGTGAAAACGGAAATATCTTCCGTTCAAAACTAGAAAGAAGCTTTCTGAGAAACTGATCTGTGTTCTGTTAATTCATCTCACAGAGTTACATCTTCCCCTTCTAGAATCCTTTCGCTAAGGCTGTTTTTGTGGAATTGGCAAAGGGATATTTGGAAGCCCATAGAGGGCTATGGTGAAAAAGGAAATATCTTCCGTTCAAAACTGGAAAGAAGCCTTCTGAGAAACTGCTCTGTGTTCTATTAATTCTTCTCACAGAGTTACATCTTTCCCTTCAAGAAGCCTTTCGCTAAGGCTGTTCTTGTGGAATTCGCAAAGTGATATTTGGAAGCCCATGGAGGGCTATGGTGAAAAAGGAAATAGCTTCCGTTCAAAACTGGAAAGAAGCTTTCTGAGAAACTGCTCTGTGTTCTGTTAAATCATCTCACAGAGTTACATCTTCCCCTTCAAGAAGCCTTTCGCTAAGGCTGTTCTTGTGGAATTGGCAAAGGGATATTTGGAAGCCCATAGAGGGCTAGGGAGAAAAAGGAAATATCTACCATTCAAAAGTGGAAAGAAGCTTTCTGAGAAACTGCTCTGTGTTCTGTTAATTCATCTCACAGAGTTATATCTTTCCCTTCAAGAAGCCTTTCGCTAAGGCTGTTCTTGTGGAATTGGCAAAGGGATATTTGGAAGCCCATAGAGGGCTATGGTGAAAAAGGAAATAGCTTCCTTTCTAAACTGGAAAGAAGCTTTCTGAGAAAGTTCTCAGTGTTCTGTTAAATCATCTCACAGAGTTACATCTTCCCCATCAAGAAGCCTTTCGATAAGGCTGTTCTTGTGGAATTGGCAAAGGGATATTTGTACGCCCATAGAGGGCTATGGTGAAAAAGGAAATATCTTCCGTTCAAAACTGGAAAGAAGCTTTCTGAGAAACTGCTCTGTGTTCTGTTAATTCATCTCACAGAGTTACATCATCCCCATCAAAATCGTTTCGCTAAGGCTGTTGTTGTGGAATTGGCAAAGGGATACTTGGAAGCCCATAGGGGGCTACGGTGGAAAAGGAAATATCTTCCGTTCAAAACTGAAAAGAAGCTTTCTGAGAACCTGCTCTGTGTTCTGTTAATTCATCTCACAGAGTTACATCTTTCCCTTCAAGAATCCTTTCGCTAACGCTGTTCTTGTGGAATTGGCAAAGGGATATTTGGAAGCCCATAGAGGGCTAGGGAGAAAAAGGAAATATCTACCGTTCAAAACTGGAAAGAAGCTTTCTGAGAAACTGCTCTGTGTTCTGTTAATTCATCTCACAGAGTTACATCTTTCCCTTCAAGAAGCCTTTCGCTAAGGCTGTTCTTGTGGAATTCGCAAAGTGATATTTGGATGCCCATAGAGGGCTACGGTGAAAAAGGAAATATCTTCCGTTCAAAACTGGAAAGAAGCTTTCTGAGAAACTGCTCTGTGTTCTGTTAATTCATCTCACAGAATTACATCTTTCCCTTCAAGAAGCCTTTCGCTAAGGCTGTTCTTGTGGAATTGGCAAAGGGATATTTGGAAGCCCATAGAGGGCTAAGGTGAAAAAGGAAATATCTTCCGTTCAAAACTGTAAAGAAGCTTTCTGTGAAACTGCTCTGTGTTATGTTAAATCATCTCACAGAGTTACATCTTCCCCATCAAGAAGCGTTTCGCTAAGGCTGTTCTTGTGGAATTGGCAAAGGGATATTTGGAAGCCCTAGGGGGCTATGGTGAAAAAGGAAATATCTTCCGTTCAAAACTGGAAAGAAGCTTTCTGAGAAACTGCTCTGTGTTCTGTTAATTCATCTCACAGAGTTACATCTTTCCCTTCAAGAAGACTTTCGCTAAGGATGTTCTTGTGGAATTGGCAAAGGGATATTTGGAAGCCCATAGAGGGCTAAGGTGAAAAAGGAAATATCTTCCGTTCAAAACTGGAAAGAAGCTTTCTGAGAAACTGCTCTGTGTTCTGTTAATTCATCTCACAGAGTTACATCTTTCCCTTCAAGAAGCCTTTCGCTAAGGCTGTTCTTGTGGAATTCGCAAAGTGATATTTGACGCCCTTAGAGGGCTATGGTGAAAAAGGAAATATCTTCCGTTCAAAACTGGAAAGAATCTTTCTGAGAAACTGCTCTGTGTTCTCTTAAATCATCTCACATAGTTACATCTTCCCCATCAAGAACCGTTTCGCTAAGACTGTTCTTCTGGAATTGGCAAAGGGATATTTGGAAGCCCATGGAGGGCTATGGTGAAAAAGAAAATATCTTCCGTTCAAAACTGGAAAGAAGCTTTCTGAGAAACTGCTCTGTGTTCTGTTAATTCTTCTCACAGAGTTACATCTTTCCCTTCAAGAATCCTTTCGTTAAGGCTGTACTTGTGGAATTCGCAAAGGGATATTTGGAAGCCCATAGAGGGCTATGGTGAAAAAGGAAATATCTTCCTTTCAATCTGGAAAGAAGCTTTCTGAGAAACTGCTCTGTGTTCTGTTAATTCATCTCCCAGAGTTACATCTTTCCCTTCAAGAAGCCTTTCGCTAAGACTGTTCCTTTGGAATTGGCAAAGTGATATTTGGAAGCCCATAGAGGGCTATGGTGAAAAAGGAAATATCTTCCGTTCAAAACTGAAAAGAAGCTTTCTGAGAAACTGCTCCGTGCTCTGTTAATTCAACTCACAGAGTTTCATCTTCCCCTTCAAGAAGCCTTTCGCTAAGGCTGTTCTTGTGGTATTGGCAAAGGGATATTTGGAAGCCCATAGAGGGCTATGGTGAAAAAGGAAATATCTTCCTTTCAAAACTGGAAAGAAGCTTTCTGAGAAACTGCTCTGTGTTCTGTTAATTCATCTCACAGAGTTACATCTTTCCCTTCAAGAAGCCTTTCGCTAAGGCTGTTCTTGTGGAATTGGCAAAGGGATATTTGGAAGCCCATAGAGGGCTATGGTGAAAAAGGAAATATCTTCCGTTCAAAACTGGAAAGAAGCTTTCTGTGAAACTGCTCTGTGTTCTGTTAAATCATCTCACAGAGTTACATCTTCCCCATCAAGAATCGTTTCGCTAAGGCTGTTCTTGTGGAATTGGCAAAGGGATATTTGGAAGCCCATAGGGGGCTATGGTGAAAAAGAAAATATATTCCGTTCAAAACTGGAAAGAAGCTTTCTGAGAAACTGCTCTGTGTTCTGTTAATTCATCTCACAGAGTTACATCTTTCCCTTCAAGAAGCCTTTCCCTAAGGCTGTTCTTGTGGAACTGGCAAAGGGATATTTGGAAGCACATGGAGGGCTATGGTGAAAAAGGAAATATCTTCCGTTCAAAACTGGAAAGAAGCTTTCTGAGAAACTGCTCTGTGTTCTGTTAATTCATCTCACAGAGTTACATCTTTCCCTTCAAGAAGCCTTTCGCTCAGGCTGTTCTTGTGGAATTCGCAAAGTGATATTTGGAAGCCCTTAGAGGGCTATGGTGAAAAAGGAAATATCTTCCGTTCAAAACTATAAAGAAGCTTTCTGAGAAACTGCTCTGTGTTCTGTTAATTCATCTCACAGAGTTACATCTTTCCCTTCAAGAAGCCTTTCGCTATGGCTGTTCTTGTGGAATTGGCAAAGGGATATTTGGAAGCCCATAGAGGGCTATGGTGAAAAAGGAAATATCTTCCGTTCAAAACTGGAAACAAGCTTTCTGAGAAACTGCTCTGTGTTCGGTTAATTCATCTCACAGAGTTACATCTTCCCCATCAAGAAGCGTTTCGCTAAGGCTGTTCTTGTGGAATTGGCAAAGGGATATTTGGAAGCCCATAGGGGGCTATGGTGAAAAAGGAAATATCTTCCGTTCAAAACTGGAAAGAAGCTTTCTGAGAAACTGCTCTGTGTTCTGTTAATTCATCTCACAGAGTTACATCTTCCCCTTCAAGAAGCCTTTCGCTAAAGCTGTTCTTGTGGAATTGGCAAAGGGATATTTGGAAGCCCATAGAGGGCTAGGGTGAAAAAGGAAATATCTTCCGTTCAAAACTGGAAAGAAGCTTTCTGAGAAACTGCTCTGTGTTCTGTTACTTCATCTCACAGAGTTACATCTTTCCCTTCAAGAAGCCTTACGCTAAGGCTGTTCTTGTGTGATTCGTAAGGGGATATTTGGACGCCCATAGAGGGTTATGGTAAAAAGGGAAATATCTTCCGTTCAAAACCGGAAAGAAGCTTTCTGAGAAACTGCTCTGTGTTCTGTTAAACCATCTCACAGAGTTACATCTTCCCCATCAAGAAGCGTTTCGCTAAGACTGTTCTTCTGGAATTGGCAAAGGGATATTTGGAAGCCCATAGAGGGCTATGTTGAAAAAGGAAATATCTTCCGTTAAAAAGTGGAAAGAAGTTTCTGAGAAACTGCTGTGTGTTCTGTTAATTCATTTCACAGAATTACATCCTTCCCTTCAAGAAGCCTTTCGCTAAAGCTGTTCTTGTGTAATTGGCAAAGGGATATTTGGAAGCCCATGGAGGGCTATGGTGAAAAAGGAAATATTTTCCATTCAAAACTGGAAAGAAGCCTTCTGAGAAACTGCTCTGTGTTCTGTTAATTCTTCTCACAGCGTTACATCTTCCCCATCAAAAGCGTTTCGCTAAGGCTCTTCTTGTGGAATTGGCAAAGGGATATTTGAAATCCCATAGGGTGCTATGGTGAAAAAGGAAATATCTTCCGTTCAAAACTGGAAAGAAGCTTTCTGAGAAACTGGTCTGTGTTCTGTTAATTCATCTCACAGAGTTACATCTTTCCCTTCAAGAAGCCTTTCGCTAAGGCTGTTCTTGTGGAATTCGCAAAGTGATATTTGGAAGCCCATAGAGGACTATGGTGAAAAAGGAAATATCTTCCGTTCAAAACTGGAAAGAAGCTTTCTGAGAAACTGCTCTGTGTTTTGTTAATTCATCTCACAGAGTTACATCTTCCCCATCAAAAGCGTTTCCCTAAGGCTGTTGTTGTGGAATTGGCAAAGGGATATTTTGAAGCCCATAGGTGGCTACGGTGAAAAAGGAAATATCTTCCGTTCAAAACTGGAAAGAAGCTTTCTGAGAAACTGCTCTGTGTTCTGTTAATTCATCTCACAGAGTTACATCTTTCCCTTCAAGAAGCCTTTCGCTAAGGCTGTTCTTGTGGAATTGGCAAAGGGATATTTGGAAGCCCATAGAGGGCTATGGTGAAAAAGGAAATATCTTCCGTTCAAAACTGGAAAGAAGCTTTCTGTGAAACTGCTCTGTGTTCTGTTAAATCATCTCACAGAGTTACATCTTCCCCATCAAGAAGCGTTTCGCTAAGGCTGTTCTTGTGGAATTGGCAAAGGGATATTTGGAAGCCCATAGGGGGCTATGGTGAAAAAGAAAATATATTCCGTTCAAAACTGGAAAGAAGCTTTCTGAGAAACTGCTCTGTGTTCTGTTAATTCATCTCACAGAGTTACATCTTTCCCTTCAAGAAGCCTTTCCCTAAGGCTGTTCTTGTGGAACTGGCAAAGGGATATTTGGAAGCACATGGAGGGCTATGGTGAAAAAGGAAATATCTTCCGTTCAAAACTGGAAAGAAGCTTTCTGAGAAACTGCTCTGTGTTCTGTTAATTCATCTCATAGAGTTACATCTTTCCCTTCAAGAAGCCTTTCGCTCAGGCTGTTCTTGTGGAATTCGCAAAGTGATATTTGGAAGCCCTTAGAGGGCTATGGTGAAAAAGGAAATATCTTCCGTTCAAAACTATAAAGAAGCTTTCTGAGAAACTGCTCTGTGTTCTGTTAATTCATCTCACAGAGTTACATCTTTCCCTTCAAGAAGCCTTTCGTTAAGGCTGTTCTTGTGGAATTGGCAAAGGGATATTTGGAAGCCCATAGAGGGCTATGGTGAAAAAGGAAATATCTTCCGTTCAAAACTGGAAAGAAGCTTTCTGAGAAACTGCTCTGTGTTCTGTTAATTCATCTCACAGAGTTAAATCTTTCCCTTCAAGAAGCCTTTCGCTAAGGCTGTTCTTGTGGAATTGGCAAAGGGATATTTGGAAGCCCATAGAGGGCTATGGTGAAAAAGTACATATCTTCGGTTCAAAACTGGAAAGAAGCTTTTTGCGAAACTGCTCTGTGTTCTGTTAATTCATCTCACAGAGTTACATCTTTCCCTTCAAGAAGCCTTTCGCTAAGGCTGTTCTTGTGGAATTAGCAAAGGGATATTTGGAAGCCCATAGAGGGCTATGGTGAAAAAGGAAATATCTTCTGTTCAAAACTGGAAAGAAGCTTTCTGTGAAACTGCTCTGTGTTCTGTTAAATCATCTCACAGAGTTACATCTTCCCCATCAAGAAGCGTTTCGCTAAGACTGTTCTTCTGGAATTGGCAAAGGGATATTTGGAAGCCCATAGAGGGCTATGTTGTAAAAGGAAATACCTTCCGTTCAAAAGTGGAAAGAAGCTTTCTGAGAAACTGCTGTGTGTTCTGTTAATTCATCTCACAGAGTTACATCTTTCCCTTCAAGAAGCCTTTCGCTAAGGCTGTTCTTGTGGAATTGGCAAAGGGATATTTGGAAGCCCATAGAGGGCTATGGTGAAAAAGGAAATATCTTCCGTTCAAAACTGGAAAGAAGCTTTCTGTGAAACTGCTCTGGGTTCTGTTAAATCATTTCACAGAGTTACATCTTCCCCATCAAGAAGCGTTTCGCTAAGGCTGTTCTTGTGGAATTGGCAAAGGGATATTAGGAAGCCCATAGGGGGCTACGGTGAAAAAGGAAATATCTTCCGTTCAAAACTGGAAAGAAGCTTTCTGAGAAACTGCTCTGTGTTCTGTTAATTCATCTCACAGAGTTACATCTTTCCCTTCAAGAAGCCTTACGCTAAGGCTGTTGTTGTGTGATTCGTAAGGGGATATTTGGACGCCCATAGAGGGATATGGTGAAAAGGGAAATATCTTCCGTTCAAAACGGGAAAGAAGCTTTCTGAGAAACTGCTCTGTGCTCTGTTAAACCATCTCACAGAGTTACATCTTCCCCATCAAGAAGCGTTTCGCTAAGACTGTTCTTCTGGAATTGGCAAAGGGATATTTGGAAGCCCATAGAGGGCTATGTTGAAAAAGGAAATATCTTCCGTTAAAAAGTGGAAAGAAGCTTTCTGAGAAACTGCTGTGTGTTCTGTTAATTCATTTCACAGAATTACATCCTTCCCTTCAAGAAGCCTTTCGCTAAAGCTGTTCTTGTGTAATTGGCAAAGGGATATTTGGAAGCCCATGGAGGGCTATGGTGAAAAAGGAAATATCTTCCGTTCAAAACTGGAAAGAAGCCTTCTGAGAAACTGCTCTGTGTTCTGTTAATTCTTCTCACAGAGTTACATCTTTCCCTTCAACAAGCCTTTCGCTAAGGCTGTTCTTGTGGAATTCGCAAAGTGATATTTGGAAGCCCATAGAGGGCTATGGTGAAAAAGGAAATATCTTCCGTTCAAAACTGGAAAGAAGCTTTCTGAGAAACTGCTCTGTGTTCTGTTAATTCATCTCACAGCGTTACATCTTCCCCATCAAAAGGGTTTCGCTAAGACTGTTCTTGTGGAATTGGCAAAGGGATAATTGAAATCCCATAGGGGGCTATGGTGAAAAAGGAAATATCTTCCGTTCAAAATTGGAAAGAAGCTTTCTGAGAAACTGCTCTGTGTTCTGTTAATTCATCTCACAGAGTTACATCTTTCCCTTCAAGAAGCCTTTCCCTAAGGCTGTTCTTGTGGAACTGGCAAAGGGATATTTGGAAGCACATGGAGGGCTATGGTGAAAAAGGAAATATCTTCCGTTCAAAACTGGAAAGAAGCTTTCTGAGAAACTGCTCTGTGTTCTGTTAATTCATCTCATAGAGTTACATCTTTCCCTTCAAGAAGCCTTTCGCTCAGGCTGTTCTTGTGGAATTCGCAAAGTGATATTTGGAAGCCCTTAGAGGGCTATGGTGAAAAAGGAAATATCTTCCGTTCAAAACTATAAAGAAGCTTTCTGAGAAACTGCTCTGTGTTCTGTTAATTCATCTCACAGAGTTACATCTTTCCCTTCAAGAAGCCTTTCGTTAAGGCTGTTCTTGTGGAATTGGCAAAGGGATATTTGGAAGCCCATAGAGGGCTATGGTGAAAAAGGAAATATCTTCCGTTCAAAACTGGAAAGAAGCTTTCTGAGAAACTGCTCTGTGTTCTGTTAATTCATCTCACAGAGTTAAATCTTTCCCTTCAAGAAGCCTTTCGCTAAGGCTGTTCTTGTGGAATTGGCAAAGGGATATTTGGAAGCCCATAGAGGGCTATGGTGAAAAAGTACATATCTTCGGTTCAAAACTGGAAAGAAGCTTTTTGCGAAACTGCTCTGTGTTCTGTTAATTCATCTCACAGAGTTACATCTTTCCCTTCAAGAAGCCTTTCGCTAAGGCTGTTCTTGTGGAATTAGCAAAGGGATATTTGGAAGCCCATAGAGGGCTATGGTGAAAAAGGAAATATCTTCTGTTCAAAACTGGAAAGAAGCTTTCTGTGAAACTGCTCTGTGTTCTGTTAAATCATCTCACAGAGTTACATCTTCCCCATCAAGAAGCGTTTCGCTAAGACTGTTCTTCTGGAATTGGCAAAGGGATATTTGGAAGCCCATAGAGGGCTATGTTGTAAAAGGAAATACCTTCCGTTCAAAAGTGGAAAGAAGCTTTCTGAGAAACTGCTCTGTGTTCTGTTAATTCATCTCACAGAGTTACATCTTTCCCTTCAAGAAGCCTTTCGCTAAGGCTGTTCTTGTGGAATTGGCAAAGGGATATTTGGAAGCCCATAGAGGGCTATGGTGAAAAAGGAAATATCTTCCGTTCAAAACTGGAAAGAAGCTTTCTGTGAAACTGCTCTGGGTTCTGTTAAATCATTTCACAGAGTTACATCTTCCCCATCAAGAAGCGTTTCGCTAAGGCTGTTCTTGTGGAATTGGCAAAGGGATATTTGGAAGCCCATAGGGGGCTACGGTGAAAAAGGAAATATCTTCCGTTCAAAACTGGAAAGAAGCTTTCTGAGAAACTGCTCTGTGTTCTGTTAATTCATCTCACAGAGTTACATCTTTCCCTTCAAGAAGCCTTACGCTAAGGCTGTTGTTGTGTGATTCGTAAGGGGATATTTGGACGCCCATAGAGGGATATGGTGAAAAGGGAAATATCTTCCGTTCAAAACGGGAAAGAAGCTTTCTGAGAAACTGCTCTGTGCTCTGTTAAACCATCTCACAGAGTTACATCTTCCCCATCAAGAAGCGTTTCGCTAAGACTGTTCTTCTGGAATTGGCAAAGGGATATTTGGAAGCCCATAGAGGGCTATGTTGAAAAAGGAAATATCTTCCGTTAAAAAGTGGAAAGAAGCTTTCTGAGAAACTGCTGTGTGTTCTGTTAATTCATTTCACAGAATTACATCCTTCCCTTCAAGAAGCCTTTCGCTAAAGCTGTTCTTGTGTAATTGGCAAAGGGATATTTGGAAGCCCATGGAGGGCTATGGTGAAAAATGAAATATCTTCCGTTCAAAACTGGAAAGAAGCCTTCTGAGAAACTGCTCTGTGTTCTGTTAATTCTTCTCACAGAGTTACATCTTTCCCTTCAACAAGCCTTTCGCTAAGGCTGTTCTTGTGGAATTCGCAAAGTGATATTTGGAAGCCCATAGAGGGCTATGGTGAAAAAGGAAATATCTTCCGTTCAAAACTGGAAAGAAGCTTTCTGAGAAACTGCTCTGTGTTCTGTTAATTCATCTCACAGCGTTACATCTTCCCCATCAAAAGGGTTTCGCTAAGACTGTTCTTGTGGAATTGGCAAAGGGATAATTGAAATCCCATAGGGGGCTATGGTGAAAAAGGAAATATCTTCCGTTCAAAACTGGAAAGAAGCTTTCTGAGAAACTGCTCTGTGTTCTGTTAATTCATCTCACAGAGTTACATCTTCCCCTTCAAGAATCCTTTCGCTAAGGCTGTTCTTGTGGAATTCGCAAAGTGATGTTTGGACGCCTAGAGAGGGATATGATGAAAAAGGAAATATCTTCCGTTCAAAACTGGAAAGAAGCTTTCTGAGAAACTGCTCTGTGTTCTGTTAATTCATCTCACAGAGTTACATCTTCCCCTTCAAGAATCCTTTCGCTAAGGCTGTTCTTGTGGAATTGGCAAAGGGATATTTGGAAGCCCATAGAGGGCTATGGTGAAAAAGGAAATATCTTCCGTTCAAAATTGGAAAGAAGCTTTCTGAGAAACTGCTCTGTGTTCTGTTAATTCATCTCACAGAGTTACATCTTTCCCTTCAAGAAGCCTTTCGCTAAGGCTGTTCTTGTGGAATTCGCAAAGTGATATTTGGACGCCTAGAGAGGGATATGATGAAAAAGGAAATATCTTCCGTTCAAAACTGGAAAGAAGCTTTCTGAGAAACTGCTCTGTGTTCTGTTAATTCATCTCACAGAGTTACATCTTTCCCTTCAAGAAGCCTTTCGCTAAGGCTGTTCTTGTGGAATTGGCAAAGGGATATTTGGAAGCCCATAGAGGGCTATGGTGAAAAAGGAAATAGCTTCCGTTCAAAACTGGAAAGAAGCTTTCTGAGAAACTGCTCTGTTTTCTGTTAAATCATCTCACAGAGTTACATCTTCCCCTTCAAGAAGCCTTTCGCTAAGGCTGTTCTTGTGGAATTGGCAAAGGGATATTTGGAAGCCCATAGAGGGCTATGGTGAAAAAGGAAATATCTTCCGTTCAAAATTGGAAAGAAGCTTTCTGAGAAACTTCTCTGTGTTCTGTTAATTCATCTCACAGAGTTACATCTTTCCCTTCAAGAATCCTTTCGCTAAGGCTGTTCTTGTGGAATTGGCAAAGGGATATTTGGAAACCCATAGAGGTCTATGGTGAAAAAGGAAATATATTCCGATCAAAACTGGAAAGAAGCTTTCTGAGAAACTGCTCTGTGTTCTGTTAAATCATCTCACAGAGTTACATCTTCCCCATCAAGAAGCGTTTCGCTAAGACTGTTCTTCTGGAATTGGCAAAGGGATATTTGGAAGCCCTTAGAGGGCTACGGTGAAAAAGGAAATATCTTCCGTTCAAAAGAGGAAAGAAGCTTTCTGAGAAACTGCTCTGTGTTCTGTTAAATCATCTCACAGAGTTACATCTTCCCCTTCAAGAAGCCTTTCGCTAAGGCTGTTCTTGTGGAATTGGCAAAGAGATATTTGGAAGCCCATAGAGGGCTAGGGAGAAAAAGGAAATATCTACCATTCAAAACTGGAAAGAAGGTTTCTGAGAAACTGCTCTGTGTTCTGTTAATTCATCTCACAGAGTTACATCTTTCCCTTCAAGAAGCCTTTCGCTAAGGCTGTTCTTGTGTAATTGGCAAAGGGATATTTTGAAGCCCATAGAGGGCTATGGTGAAAAAGGAAATATCTTCCGTTAAAACAGGAGAGAAGCTTTCTGAGAAACTGCTCTGTGTTCTGTTAATTCATCTCACAGAGTTACATCTTTCCCTTCAAGAAGCGTTTCGCTAAGGCTGTTCTTGTGGTATTGGCAAAGGGATATTTGGAAGCCCATGGAGGGCTATGGTGAAAAAGGAAATATCTTCCTTTCAAAACTGGAAAGAAGCTTTCTGAGAAGCTGCTCTGTGTTCTGTTAATTTATCTCACAGAGTTACATCATTCCCTTCAGGAAGCCTTTCGCTAAGGCTGTTCTTGTGGAATTGGCAAAGGGATATTTGGAAGCCCATGGAGGGCTATGGTGAAAAAGTACATATCTTCGGTTCAAAACTGGAAAGAAGCTTTGTGAGAAACTGCTCTGTGTTCTGTTAATTCATCTCACAGAGTTACATCTTTCCCTTCAAGAAGCCTTTCGCTAAGACTGTTCCTTTGGAATTGGCAAAGTGATATTTGGAAGCCCATAGAGGGCTATGGTGAATAAGGAAATATCTTCCGTTAAAACTGGAAAGAAGCTTTCTGAGAAACTGCTCTATGTTCTGTTAATTCATCTCACAGAGTTACATCTTTCCCTTCAAGAAGCCTTTCGCTAAGGCTGTCCTTGTGGAATTGGCAATGTGATATTTATAAGCCCATAGAGGGCTATGGTGAAAAAAGGAAATATCTTCCGTTCAAAACTGGAAAGAACCTTTCTGAGAAACTGCTCTGTGTTCTGTTAATTCATCTCACAGAGTTACATCTTTCCCGTCAAGAAGCCTTTCGCTAAGACTGTTCCTTTGGAATTGGCAAAGTGATATTTGGAAGCCCATAGAGGGCTATGGTGAAAAAGGAAATATCTTCCGTTAAAACTGGAAAGAAGCCTTCTGAGAGACTGCTCTGTGTTCTGTTAATTCATCTCACAGCGTTGCATCTTTCTCCTCAAGAAGCCTTTCGCTAAGGCTTTTCTTGTGGAATTGAAAAAGGGATATTTGGAAGCCCATAGAGGGCTATGGTGAAAAAGGAAATATCTTCCGTTCAAAACTGGAAAGAAGCCTTCTGAGAAACTGCTCTGTGTTCTGTTAATTCATCTCACAGAGTTACATCTTTCTCTTCAAGAAGACTTTCGCTAAGACTGTTCTTTTGGAATTGGCAAAGTGATATTTGGAAGCCCATAGAGTGCTATGGTGAAAAAGGAAATATCTTCCGTTCAAAACTGGAAAGAAGCTTTCTGAGAAACTGCTCTGTGTTCTGTTAATTCATCTCACAGAGTTACATCTTTCCCTTCAAGAAGCCTTTCGCTAAGGCTGTTCTTGTGGAATTGGCAAAGTGATATTTGGAAGCCCATAGAGGGCTATGGTGAAAAAAGGTAAAATCTTCCGTTCAAAACTGGAAAGAAGCTTTCTGAGAAACTGCTCTGTGTTCTGTTAATTCATCTCACAGAGTTACATCTTCCCCTTCAAGAAGCCTTTCGCTAAAGCTGTTCTTGTGGAATTGGCAAAGGGATATTTGGAAGCCCATAGAGGGCTAGGGTGAAAAAGGAAATATCTTCCGTTCAAAACTGGAAAGAAGCTTTCTGAGAAACTGCTCTGTGTTCTGTTAATTCATCTCACAGAGTTACATCTTTCCCTTCAAGAAGCCTTACGCTAAGGCTGTTCTTGTGTGATTCGCAAGGGGATATTTGGACGCCCATAGAGGGTTATGGTGAAAAGGGAAATATCTTCCGTTCAAAACCGGAAAGAAGCTTTCTGAGAAACTGCTCTGTGTTCTGTTAAACCATCTCACAGAGTTACATCTTCCCCATCAAGAAGCGTTTCGCTAAGACTGTTCTTCTGGAATTGGCAAAGGGATATTTGGAAGCCCATAGAGGGCTATGTTGAAAAAGGAAATAACTTCCGTTAAAAAGTGGAAAGAAGCTCTCTGAGAAACTGCTGTGTGTTCTGTTAATTCATTTCACAGAGTTACATCCTTCCCTTCAAGAAGACTTTCGCTAAAGCTGTTCTTGTGGAATTGGCAAAGGGATATTTGGAAGCCCATAGAGGGCTATGGTGAAAAAGGAAATATCTTCCGTTCAAAACTGGAAAGAAGCTTTCTGTGAAACTGCTCTGTGTTCTGTTAAATCATCTCACAGAGTTACATCTTCCCCATCAAGAAGCGTTTCGCTAAGGCTGTTCTTGTGGAATTGGCGAAGGGATATTTGGAAGCCCCTAGGTGGCTATGGTGAAAAAGAAAATATCTTCCGTTCAAAACTGGAAAGAAGCTTTCTGTGAAACTGGTCTGTGTTCTGTTAATTCATCTCACAGAGTTACATCTTTCCCTTTAAGAAGCCTTTCCCTAAGGCTGTTCTTGTGGAACTGGCAAAGGGATATTTGGAAGCCTATGGAGGGCTATGGTGAAAACGGAAATATCTTCCGTTCAAAACTGGAAAGAAGATTTCTGAGAAATTGCTATGTGTTCTGTTAATTCATCTCACAGAGTTACATCTTTCCCTTCAAGAAGCCTTTCGCTAAGGCTGTTCTTGTGGAATTCGCAAAGTGATATTTGGAATCCCATAGAGGGCTATGGTGAAAATGGAAATATCTTCCGTTCAAAACTGGAAAGAAGCTTTCTGAGAAACTGCTGTGTGTTCTGTTAATTCATCTCACAGAGTTACATCTTTCCCTTCAAGAAGCCTTACGCTAAGGCTGTTCTTGTGTAATTCGCAAAGGGATATTTGGACTCCCATAGAGGGCTATGGTGAAAAGAGAAATATCTTCCGTTCAAAACTGGAAAGAAGCTTTCTGAGAAAGTGCTCTGTGTTCTGTTAAATCATCTCACAGAGTTACATCTTCCCCATCAAGAAGCGTTTCGTTAAGGCTGTTCTTGTGGAATTGGCAAAGAGATATTTGGAAGCCCATAGGGGGCTATGGAGAAAAAGGAAATATCTTCCGTTCAAAACTGGAAAGAAGCTTTCTGAGAAACTGCTCTGTGTTCTGTTAATTCATCTCACAGAGTTACATCTTTCCCTTCAAGAAGCCTTTCGCTAAGGCTGTTCTTGTGGAATTGGCAAAGGGATATTTGGAAGCCCTTGGAGGGCTATGGTGAAAAAGGAAATATCTTCCGTTCAAAACTGGAAAGAAGCTTTCTGAGAAACTGCTCTGTGTTCTGTTAATTCTTCTCACAGAGTTACATCTTTCCCTTCAACAATCCTTTCGTTAAGGCTGTACTTGTGGAATTCGCAAAGGGATATTTGGAAGCCCTTAGAGGGCTGTGGTGAAAAAGGAAATATCTTCCGTTCAAATCTGGAAAGAAGCTTTCTGAGAAACTTCTCTGTGTTCTGTTAATTCGTCTGTCAGAGTTACATCTTTCCCTTCAAGAAGCATTTCGCTAAGACTGTTCCTTTGGAATTGGCAAAGTGATATTTGGAAGCCCATAGAGGGCTATGGTGAAAAAGGAAATATCTTCCGTTCAAAATTGGAAAGAAGCTTTCTGAGAAACTGCTCTGTGTTCTGTTAATTCTTCTCACAGAGTTACATCTTTCCCTTCAAGAATCCTTTCGCTAAGGCTCTTCTTGTGGAATTGGCAAAGGGATATTTGGATGCCCATAGAGGGCTATGGTGAAAAAGGAAATATCTTCCGTTCAAACCTGGAAAGAAGCTAACTGAGAAACTGGTCTGTGTTCTGTTAATTCATCTCACAGAGTTACATCTTTCCATTCAAGAAGCCTTTCGCTTAGGCTGTACTTGTGGTATTGGCAATGGGATATTTGGAAGCCCATAGAGGGCTATGGTGAAAAAGGAAATATCTTCCGTTCAAAACTGGAAAGAAGCCTTCTGAGAGACTGCTCTGTGTTCTGTTAATTCATCTCACAGAGTTGCATCTTTCTCCTAAAGAAGCCTTTCGCTAAGGCTTTTCTTGTGGAATTGGAAAAGGGATATTTCGAAGCCCATAGAGGGCTATGGTGAAAAAGGAAATATCTTCCGTTCAAAACTGGAAAGAAGCCTTCTGAGAAACTGCTCTGTGTTCTGTTAATTCATCTCACAGAGTTACATCTTTCTCTTCAAGAAGCCTTTCGCTAAGACTGTTCTTTTGGAATTGGCAAAGTGATATTTGGAAGCACATAGAGGGCTATGGTGAAAAAGGAAATATCTTCCGTTCAAAACTGGAAAGAAGCTTTCTGAGAAACTGCTCTGTGTTCTGTTAATTCATCTCACAGAGTTACATCTTTCCCTTCAAGAAGCCTTTCCCTAAGGCTGTTCTTGTGGAATTCGCAAAGTGATATTTGGACGCCTAGAGAGGGATATGATGAAAAAGGAAATATCTTCCGTTCAAAACTGGAAAGAAGCTTTCTGAGAAACTGCTCTGTGTTCTGTTAATTCATCTGACAGAGTTACATCTTTCCCTTCAGGAAGCCTTTCGCTAAGGCTGTTCTTGTGGAATTGGCAAAGGGATATTTGGAAGCCCATGGAGGGCTATGGTGAAAAAGGAAATAGCTTCCGTTCAAAACTGGAAAGAAGCTTTCTGAGAAACTGCTCTGTGTTCTGTTAAATCATCTCACAGAGTTACATCTTCCCCTTCAAGAAGCCTTTCGCTAAGGCTGTTCTTGTGGAATTGGCAAAGGGATATTTGGAAGCCCATCGAGGGGAGGGAGAAAAAGGAAATATCTACCATTCAAAACTGGAAAGAAGCTTTCTGAGAAACTGCTCTGTGTTCTGTTAATTCATCTCACAGAGTTACATCTTTCCATTCAAGAAGCCTTTCGCTAAGGCTGTTCTTGTGTAATTGGCAAAGGGATATTTTTAACCCCTAGAGCGCTATGGGGAAAAGGAAATATCTTCCGTTCAAAAGTGGAAAGAAGCTTTCTGAGAAACTGCTCTGTGTTCTGTTAATTCATCTCACAGAGTTATATCTTTCCCTTCAAGAAGCCTTTCGCTAAGGCTGTTCTTGTGGAATTGGCAAAGGGATATTTGGAAGCCCATAGAGGGCTATGGTGAAAAAGGAAATAGCTTCCTTTCAAAACTGGAAAGAAGCTTTCTGAGAAAGTGCTCAGTGTTCTGTTAAATCATCTCACAGAGTTACATCTTCCCCATCAAGAAGCCTTTCGATAAGGCTGT
The DNA here is from genome assembly GCF_047675955.1 of Chlorocebus sabaeus. NCBI lineage: Eukaryota > Metazoa > Chordata > Mammalia > Primates > Cercopithecidae > Chlorocebus > Chlorocebus sabaeus. Next base: position 49,312,825 of record NC_132911.1, read on the forward strand.
TCTTGTGGAATTGGCAAAGGGATATTTGGACGCCCATAGAGGGCTATGGTGAAAAAGGAAATATCTTCCGTTCAAAACTGGAAAGAAGCTTTCTGAGAAACTGCTCTGTGTTCTGTTAATTCATCTCACAGAGTTACATCATCCCCATCAAAATCGTTTCGCTAAGGCTGTTGTTGTGGAATTGGCAAAGGGATACTTGGAAGCCCATAGGGGGCTACGGTGGAAAAGGAAATATCTTCCGTTCAAAACTGAAAAGAAGCTTTGTGAGAACCAGCTCTGTGTTCTGTTAATTCATCTCACAGAGTTACATCTTTCCCTTCAAGAATCCTTTCGCTAACGCTGTTCTTGTGGAATTGACAAAGGGATATTTGGAAGCCCATAGAGGGCTAGGGAGAAAAAGGAAATATCTACCGTTCAAAACTGGAAAGAAGCTTTCTGAGAAACTCCTCTGTGTTCTGTTAATTCATCTCACAGAGTTACATCTTTCCCTTCAAGAAGCCTTTCGCTAAGGCTGTTCTTGTGGAAATGGCAAAGGGATATTTGGAAGCCCTTAGAGGGCTGTGGTGAAAAAGGAAATATCTTCCGTTCAAATCTGGAAAGAAGCTTTCTGAGAAACTGCTCTGTGTTCTGTTAATTCGTCTGCCAGAGTTACATCTTTCCCTTCAAGAAGCATTTCGCTAAGACTGTTCCTTTGGAATTGGCAAAGTGATATTTGGAAGCCCATAGAGGGCTATGGTGAAAAAGGAAATATCTTCCGTTCAAAATTGGAAAGAAGCTTTCTGAGAAACTGCTCTGTGTTCTGTTAATTCATCTCACAGAGTTACATCTTTCCCTTCAAGAATCCTTTCGCTAAGGCTCTTCTTGTGGAATTGGCAAATGGATATTTGGATGCCCATAGAGGGCTATGGTGAAAAAGGAAATATCTTCCGTTCAAAACTGGAAAGAAGCTATCTGAGAAACTGGTCTGTGTTCTGTTAATTCATCTCACAGAGTTACATCTTTCCCTTCAAGAAGCCTTTCGCTTAGGCTGTTCTTGTGGTATTGGCAATGGGATATTTGGAAGCCCATAGAGGGCTATGGTGAAAAAGGAAATATCTTCCGTTCAAAACTGGAAAGAAGCCTTCTGAGAGACTGCTCTGTGTTCTGTTAATTCATCTCACAGAGTTGCATCTTTCTCCTCAAGAAGCCTTTCGCTAAGGCTTTTCTTGTGGAATTGGAAAAGGGATATTTCGAAGCCCATAGAGGGCTATGGTGAAAAAGGAAATATCTTCCGTTCAAAACTGGAAAGAAGCCTTCTGAGAAACTGCTCTGTGTTCTGTTAATTCATCTCACAGAGTTACATCTTTCTCTTCAAGAAGCCTTTCGCTAAGACTGTTCTTTTGGAATTGGCAAAGTGATATTTGGAAGAACATAGAGGGCTATGGTGAAAAAGGAAATATCTTCCGTTCAAAACTGGAAAGAAGCTTTCTGAGAAACTGCTCTGTGTTCTGTTAATTCTTCTCACAGAGTTACATCTTTCCCTTCAAGAAGCCTTTCGCTAAGGCTGTTCTTGTGGAATTCGCAAAGTGATATTTGGAAGCCCATAGAGGGCTATGGTGAAAAAGGAAATATCTTCCGTTCAAAACTGGAAAGAAGCTTTCTGAGAAACTGCTCTGTGTTCTGTTAATTCATCTCACAGAGTTACATCTTCCCCATCAAAAGCGTTTCGCTAAGGCTGTTCTTGTGGAATTGGCAAAGGGATATTTGGAAGTCCTTAGGGGTCTATGGTGAAAAAGGAAATATCTTCCGTTCAAAACTGGAAAGAAGCTTTCTGAGAAACTGCTCTGTGTTCTGTTAATTCATCTCACAGAGTTACATCTTTCCCTTCAAGAAGCATTTCCCTAAGGCTGTTCTTGTGGGACTGGCAAAGGGATATTTGGAAGCCCATGGAGGGCTATGGTCAAAAAGGAAATATCTTCCGTTCAAAACTGGAAAGAAGCCTTCTGAGAAACTGCTCTGTGTTCTATTAATTCTTCTCACAGAGTTACATCTTTCCCTTCAAGAAGCCTTTCGCTAAGGCTGTTCTTGTGGAATTCGCAAAGTGATATTTGGAAGCCCATAGAGCGCTATGGTGAAAAAGGAAATATCTTCCGTTCAAAACTGGAAAGAAGCTTTCTGAGAAACTGCTCTGTGTTCTGTTAATTCCTCTCACAGCGTTACATCTTCCCCATCAAAAGCGTTTCGCTAAGGCTGTTCTTGTGGAATTGGCAAAGGGATATTTGGAATCCCATAGGGGGCTATGGTGAAAAAGGAAATATCTTCCGTTCAAAACTGGAAAGAAGCTTTCTGAGAAACTGCTCTGTCTTCTGTTAATTCATCTCACAGAGTTACATCTTTCCCTTCAAGAAGCCTTACGCTAAGGCTGTTCTTGTGGAATTCGCAAAGGGATAGTTGGACGCCCATAGAGGGCTATGGTGAAAACGGAAATATCTTCCGTTCAAAACTGGAAAGAAGCTTTCTGAGAAACTGATCTGTGTTCTGTTAATTCATCTCACAGAGTTACATCTTCCCCTTCTAGAATCCTTTCGCTAAGGCTGTTTTTGTGGAATTGGCAAAGGGATATTTGGAAGCCCATAGAGGGCTATGGTGAAAAAGGAAATATCTTCCGTTCAAAATTGGAAAGAAGCTTACTGAGAAACTGCTCTGTGTTCTGTTAATTCATCTCACAGAGTTACATCTTTCCCTTCAAGAATCCTTTCCCTAAGGCTGTTCTTGTGGAATTCGCAAAGTGATATTTGGACGCCTAGAGAGGGATATGATGAAAAAGGAAATATCTTCCGTTCAAAACTGGAAAGAAGCTTTCTGAGAAACTGCTCTGTGTTCTGTTAATTCATCTGACAGAGTTACATCTTTCCCTTCAAGAAGCCTTTCGCTAAGGCTGTTCTTGTGGAATTGGCAAAGGGATATTTGGAAGCCCATGGAGGGCTATGGTGAAAAAGGAAATAGCTTCCGTTCAAAACTGGAAAGAAGCTTTCTGAGAAACTGCTCTGTGTTCTGTTAAATCATCTCACAGAGTTACATCTTCCCCTTCAAGAAGCCTTTCGCTAAGGCTGTTCTTGTGGAATTGGCAAAGGGATATTTGGAAGCCCATAGAGGGCTAGGGAGAAAAAGGAAATATCTACCATTCAAAAGTGGAAAGAAGCTTTCTGAGAAACTGCTCTGTGTTCTGTTAATTCATCTCACAGAGTTACATCTTTCCCTTCAAGAAGCCTTTCGCTAAGGCTGTTCTTGTGTAATTGGCAAAGGGATATTTTTAACCCCTAGAGGGCTATGGTGAAAAAGGAAATATCTTCCGTTCAAAAGTGGAAAGAAGCTTTCTGAGAAACTGCTCTGTGTTCTGTTAATTCATCTCACAGAGTTATATCTTTCCCTTCAAGAAGCCTTTCGCTAAGGCTGTTCTTGTGGAATTGGCAAAGGGATATTTGGAAGCCCATAGAGGGCTATGGTGAAAAAGGAAATATCTTCCTTTCAAAACTGGAAAGAAGCTTTCTGAGAAAGTTCTCAGTGTTCTGTTAAATCATCTCACAGAGTTACATCTTCCCCATCAAGAAGCCTTTCGATAAGGCTGTTCTTGTGGAATTGGCAAAGGGATATTTGGACGCCCATAGAGGGCTATGGTGAAAAAGGAAATATCTTCCGTTCAAAACTGGAAAGAAGCTTTCTGAGAAACTGCTCTGTGTTCTGTTAATTCATCTCACAGAGTTACATCATCCCCATCAAAATCGTTTCGCTAAGGCTGTTGTTGTGGAATTGGCAAAGGGATACTTGGAAGCCCATAGGGGGCTACGGTGGAAAAGGAAATATCTTCCGTTCAAAACTGAAAAGAAGCTTTCTGAGAACCTGCTCTGTGTTCTGTTAATTCATCTCACAGAGTTACATCTTTCCCTTCAAGAATCCTTTCGCTAACGCTGTTCTTGTGGAATTGGCAAAGGGATATTTGGAAGCCCATAGAGGGCTAGGGAGAAAAAGGAAATATCTACCGTTCAAAACTGGAAAGAAGCTTTCTGAGAAACTGCTCTGTGTTCTGTTAATTCATCTCACAGAGTTACATCTTTCCCTTCAAGAAGCCTTTCGCTAAGGCTGTTCTTGTGGAATTCGCAAAGTGATATTTGGATGCCCATAGAGGGCTACGGTGAAAAAGGAAATATCTTCCGTTCAAAACTGGAAAGAAGCTTTCTGAGAAACTGCTCTGTGTTCTGTTAATTCATCTCACAGAATTACATCTTTCCCTTCAAGAAGCCTTTCGCTAAGGCTGTTCTTGTGGAATTGGCAAAGGGATATTTGGAAGCCCATAGAGGGCTAAGGTGAAAAAGGAAATATCTTCCGTTCAAAACTGTAAAGAAGCTTTCTGTGAAACTGCTCTGTGTTCTGTTAAATCATCTCACAGAGTTACATCTTCCCCATCAAGAAGCGTTTCGCTAAGGCTGTTCTTGTGGAATTGGCAAAGGGATATTTGGAAGCCCTAGGGGGCTATGGTGAAAAAGGAAATATCTTCCGTTCAAAACTGGAAAGAAGCTTTCTGAGAAACTGCTCTGTGTTCTGTTAATTCATCGCACAGAGTTACATCTTTCCCTTCAAGAAGACTTTCGCTAAGGATGTTCTTGTGGAATTGGCAAAGGGATATTTGGAAGCCCATAGAGGGCTAAGGTGAAAAAGGAAATATCTTCCGTTCAAAACTGGAAAGAAGCTTTCTGAGAAACTGCTCTGTGTTCTGTTAATTCATCTCACAGAGTTACATCTTTCCCTTCAAGAAGCCTTTCGCTAAGGCTGTTCTTGTGGAATTCGCAAAGTGATATTTGACGCCCTTAGAGGGCTATGGTGAAAAAGGAAATATCTTCCGTTCAAAACTGGAAAGAATCTTTCTGAGAAACTGCTCTGTGTTCTCTTAAATCATCTCACATAGTTACATCTTCCCCATCAAGAACCGTTTCGCTAAGACTGTTCTTCTGGAATTGGCAAAGGGATATTTGGAAGCCCATGGAGGGCTATGGTGAAAAAGAAAATATCTTCCGTTCAAAACTGGAAAGAAGCTTTCTGAGAAACTGCTCTGTGTTCTGTTAATTCTTCTCACAGAGTTACATCTTTCCCTTCAAGAATCCTTTCGTTAAGGCTGTACTTGTGGAATTCGCAAAGGGATATTTGGAAGCCCATAGAGGGCTATGGTGAAAAAGGAAATATCTTCCGTTCAATCTGGAAAGAAGCTTTCTGAGAAACTGCTCTGTGTTCTGTTAATTCATCTCCCAGAGTTACATCTTTCCCTTCAAGAAGCCTTTCGCTAAGACTGTTCCTTTGGAATTGGCAAAGTGATATTTGGAAGCCCATAGAGGGCTATGGTGAAAAAGGAAATATCTTCCGTTCAAAACTGAAAAGAAGCTTTCTGAGAAACTGCTCCGTGCTCTGTTAATTCAACTCACAGAGTTTCATCTTCCCCTTCAAGAAGCCTTTCGCTAAGGCTGTTCTTGTGGTATTGGCAAAGGGATATTTGGAAGCCCATAGAGGGCTATGGTGAAAAAGGAAATATCTTCCTTTCAAAACTGGAAAGAAGCTTTCTGAGAAGCTGCTCTGTGTTCTGTTAATTTATCTCACAGAGTTACATCATTCCCTTCAGGAAGCCTTTCGCTAAGGCTGTTCTTGTGGAATTGGCAAAGGGATATTTGGAACCCCCAGAGGGATATGCTGAAAAAGGAAATATCTTCCGTTCAAAACTGGAAAGAAGCTATCTGAGAAACTGGTCTGTGTTCTGTTAATTCATCTCACAGAGTTACATCTTTCCCTTCAAGAAGCCTTTCGCTTAGGCTGTTCTTGTGGTATTGGCAAAGGGATATTTGGAAGCCCATAGAGGGCTATGGTGAAAAAGGAAATATCTTCCGTTCAAAACTGGAAAGAAGCCTTCTGAGAAACTGCTCTGTGTTCTATTAATTCATCTCACAGAGTTACATCTTTCTCTTCAAGAAGCCTTTCGCTAAGACTGTTCTTTTGGAATTGGCAAAGTGATATTTGGAAGCCCATAGAGGGCTATGGTGAAAAAGGAAATATCTTCCGTTCAAAACTGGAAAGAAGCTTTCTGAGAAACTGCTCTGTGTTCTGTTAATTCATCTCACAGAGTTACATCTTTCCCTTCAAGAAGCCTTTCGCGAAGGCTGTTCTTGTGGAATTGGCAAAGGGATATTTGGAAGCCCCCAGAGGGCTATGGTGAAAAAGGAAATATCTTCCGTTCAAAAGTGGAAAGAAGCTTTCTGAGAAACTGCTCTGTGTTCTGTTAATTCATCTCACAGAGTTACATCTTTAACTTCAAGAAGCCTTTCGCTAAGGCTGTTCTTGTGCAATTGGCAAAGGGATATTTGGAAGCCCATAGAGGGCAATGGTGAAAAAGGAAATATCTTCCGTTCAAAACTGGAAAGAAGCTTTCTGAGAAACTGTTCTATGTTCTGTTAATTCATCTCACAGAGTTACATCTTTCCCTTCAAGAAGCCTTTCGCTAAGGCTGTTCTTGTGGAATTGGCAAAGCTATATTTGGAGGCCCATAGAGGGCTATGGTGAAAAAGGAAATATCTTCCGTTCAAAACTGGAAAGAAGCTTTCTGAGAAACTGCTCTGTGTTCTGTTAATTCATCTCACAGAGTTACATCTTCCCCATCAAAAGCGTTTCGCTAAGACTGTTCCTTTGGAATTGGCAAAGTGATATTTGGAAGCCCATAGAGGGCTATGGTGAAAAAGGAAATATCTTCCGTTCAAAAGTGGAAAGAAGCTTTCTGAGAAACTGCTCCGTGTTCTGTTAATTCAACTCACAGAGTTACATCTTCCCCTTCAAGAAGCCTTTCGCTAAGGCTGTTATTGTGGAATTGGCAAAGGGATATTTGGAAGCCCATAGAGGGCTATGGTGAAAAAAGGAAATATCTTCCGTTCAAAACTGGAAAGAAGCTTTCTGAGAAACTGCTCTGTGTTCTGTTAAATCATCTCACAGAGTTACATCTACCCATTCAAGAAGCGTTTCGCTAAGGCTGTTCTTGTGGAATTGGCAAAGTGATATTTGGAAGCCCATAGAGGGCTGTGGTGAAAAAGGAAATATCTTCCGTTCAAAACTGGAAAGAAGTTTTCTGAGAAACTGCTCTGTGTTCTGTTAATTCATCTCACAGAGTTAAATCTTTCCCTTCAAGAAGCCTTTCGCTAAGGCTGTTCTTGTGGAATTGGCAAAGGGATATTTGGAAGCCCATGGAGGGCTATGGTCAAAAAGTACATATCTTCGGTTCAAAACTGGAAAGAAGCTTTGTGAGAATCTGCTCTGTGTTCTGTTAATTCATCTCACAGAGTTACATCTTTCCCTTCAAGAAGCCTTTCGCTAAGACTGTTCCTTTGGAATTGGCAAAGTGATATTTGGAAGCCCATAGAGGGCTATGGTGAAAAAGGAAATATCTTCCGTTAAAACTGGAAAGAAGCTTTCTGAGAAACTGCTCGGTGTTCTGTTAATTCATCTCACAGAGTTACATCATTCCCTTCAAGAAGCCTTTCGCTAAGGCTGTCCTTGTGTAATTGGCAAAGTGATATTTATAAGCCCATAGAGGGCTATGGTGAAAAAAGGAAATATCTTCCGTTCAAAACTGGAAAGAACCTTTCTGAGAAACTGCTCTGTGTTCTGTTAATTCATCTCACAGAGTTACATCTTTCCCTTCAAGAAGCCTTTCGCTAAGGCTTTTCTTGTGGAATTGGAAAAGGGATATTTGGAAGCCCATAGAGGGCTATGGTGAAAAAGGAAATATCTTCCTTTCAAAACTGGAAAGAAGCTTTCTGAGAAGCTGCTCTCTGTTCTGTTAATTTATCTCACAGAGTTACATCATTCCCTTCAGGAAGCCTTTCGCTAAGGCTGTTCTTGTGGAATTGGCAAAGGGATATTTGGAACCCCCATAGGGCTAGGCTGAAAAAGGAAATATCTTCCGTTCAAAACTGGAAAGAAGCTTTCTGAGAAACTGCTCTGTGTTCTGTTAATTCTTCTCACAGAGTTACATCTTTCCCTTCAAGAAGCCTTTCGCTAAGGCTGTTCTTCTGGAATTGGCAAAGGCATATTTGGAAGTCCATAGAGGGCTATGGTGAAAAAGGAAATAGCTTCCGTTCAAAACTGGAAAGAAGCTTTCTGAGAAACTGCTCTGTGTTCTGTTAAATCATCTCACAGAGTTACATCTTCCCCTTCAAGAAGCCTTTCGCTAAGGCTGTTCTTGTGGAATTGGCAAAGGGATATTTGGAAGCCCATAGAGGGCTAGGGAGAAAAAGGAAATATCTACCGTTCAAAACTGGAAAGAAGCTTTCTGAGAAACTGCTCTGTGTTCTGTTAATTCATCTCACAGAGTTACATCTTTCCCTTCAAGAAGCCTTTCGCTAAGGCTGTTCTTGTGGAATTCGCAAAGTGATATTTGGACGCCCATAGAGGGCTACGGTGAAAAAGGAAATATCTTCCGTTCAAAACTGGAAAGAAGCTTTCTGAGAAACTGCTCTGTGTTATGTTAATTCATCTCACAGAGTTACATCTTTCCCTTCAAGAAGCCTTTCGCTAAGGCTGTTCTTGTGGAATTGGCAAAGGGATATTTGGAAACCCTTAGAGTTCTATGGTGAGAAAGGAAATATCTTCCGTTCAAAACTGGAAAGAAGCTTTCTGAGAAAGTGCTCTGTGTTCTGTTAAATCATCTCACAGAGTTACATCTTCCCCATCAAGAAGCGTTTCGTTAAGGCTGTTCTTGTGGAATTGGCAAAGAGATATTTGGAAGCCCATGGGGGCTATGGTGAAAAAGGAAATATCTTCCGTTCAAAACTGGAAAGAAGCTTTCTGAGAAACTGCTCTGTGTTCTGTTAATTCATCTCACAGAGTTACATCATCCCCATCAAAATCGTTTCGCTAAGGCTGTTGTTGTGGAATTGGCAAAGGGATACTTGGAAGCCCCTAGGGGGCTACGGTGGAAAAGGAAATATCTTCCGTTCAAAACTGAAAAGAAGCTTTCTGAGAACCTGCTCTGTGTTCTGTTAATTCATCTAACAGAGTTACATCTTTCCCTTCAAGAATCCTTTCGCTAACGCTGTTCTTGTGGAATTGGCAAAGGGATATTTGGAAGCCCATAGAGGGCTAGGGAGAAAAAGGAAATATCTACCATTCAACCTGGAAAGAAGCTTTCTGAGAAACTGCTCTGTGTTCTGTTAATTCATCTCACAGAGTTACATCTTTCCCTTCAAGAAGCCTTTCGCTAAGGCTGTTCTTGTGTAATTGGCAAAGGGATATTTTTAACCCCTAGAGGGCTATGGTGAAAAAGGAAATATCTTCCGTTCAAAAGTGGAAAGAAGCTTTCTGAGAAACTGCTCTGTGTTCTGTTAATTCATCTCACAGAGTTATATCTTTCCCTTCAAGAAGCCTTTCGCTAAGGCTGTTCTTGTGGAATTGGCAAAGGGATATTTGGAAGCCCATAGAGGGCTATGGTGAAAAAGGAAATAGCTTCCTTTCAAAACTGGAAAGAAGCTTTCTGAGAAAGTGCCCAGTGTTCTGTTAAATCATCTCACAGAGTTACATCTTCCCCATCAAGAAGCCTTTCGATAAGGCTGTTCTTGTGGAATTGGCAAAGGGATATTTGGATGCCCATAGAGGGCTATGGTGAAAAGGGAAATATCTTCCGTTCAAAACTGGAAAGAAGCTTTCTGAGAAACTGCTCTGTGTTCTGTTAATTCATCTCACAGAGTTACATCTTTCCCTTCAAGAAGCCTTTCGCTAAGGCTGTTCTTGTGGAATTCGCAAAGTGATATTTGGATGCCCATAGAGTGCTACGGTGAAAAAGGAAATATCTTCCGTTCAAAACTGGAAAGAAGCTTTCTGAGAAACTGCTCTGTTTTATGTTAATTCATCTCACAGACTTACATCTTTCCCTTCCAGAAGCCTTTCGCTAAGGCTGTTCTTGTGGAATTGGCAAAGGGATATTTGGAAACCCATAGAGGTCTATGGTGAAAAAGGAAATATCTTCCGATCAAAACTGGAAAGAAGCTTTCTGAGAAACTGCTCTGTGTTCTGTTAAATCATCTCACAGAGTTACATCTTCCCCATCAAGAAGCGTTTCGCTAAGGCTGTTCTTGTGGAATTGGCAAAGGGATATTTGGAAGCCCTAGGGGGCTATGGTGAAAAAGGAAATATCTTCCGTTCAAAACTGGAAAGAAGCTTTCTGAGAAACTGCTCTGTGTTCTGTTAATTCATCTCACAGAGTTACATCTTTCCCTTCAAGAAGACTTTCGCTAAGGATGTTCTTGTGGAATTGGCAAAGGGATATTTGGAAGCCCATAGAGGGCTAAGGTGAAAAAGGAAATATCTTCCGTTCAAAACTGGAAAGAAGCTTTCTGAGAAACTGCTCTGTGTTCTGTTAATTCATCTCACAGAGTTACATCTTTCCCTTCAAGAAGCCTTTCGCTAAGGCTGTTCTTGTGGAATTCGCAAAGTGATATTTGACGCCCTTAGAGGGCTATGGAGAAAAAGGAAATATCTTCCGTTCAAAACTGGAAAGAATCTTTCTGAGAAACTGCTCTGTGTTCTCTTAAATCATCTCACAGAGTTACATCTTCCCCATCAAGAACCGTTTCGCTAAGACTGTTCTTCTGGAATTGGCAAAGGGATATTTGGAAGCCCATGGAGGGCTATGGTGAAAAAGAAAATATCTTCCGTTCAAAACTGGAAAGATGCTTTCTGAGAAACTGCTCTGTGTTCTGTTAATTCTTCTCACAGAGTTACATCTTTCCCTTCAAGAATCCTTTCGTTAAGGCTGTACTTGTGGAATTCGCAAAGGGATATTTGGAAGCCCATAGAGGGCTATGGTGAAAAAGGAAATATCTTCCGTTCAAAACTGGAAAGAAGCTTTCTGAGAAACTGCTCTGTGTTCTGTTAATTCATCTCACAGAGTTACATCTTCCCCATCAAGAAGCATTTCCCTAAGGCTGTTCTTGTGGAACTGGCAAAGGGATATTTGGAAGCCCATGGAGGGCTATGGTGAAAAAAGAAATATGTTCCGTTCAAGACTGGAAAGAAGCTTTCTGAGAAACTGCTCTGTCTTCTGTTAATTCATCTCACAGAGTTACATCTTTCCCTTCAAGAAGCCTTACGCTAAGGCTGTTCTTGTGGAATTCGCAAAGGGATAGTTGGACGCCCATAGAGGGCTATGGTGAAAACGGAAATATCTTCCGTTCAAAACTGGAAAGAAGCTTTCTGAGAAACTGATCTGTGTTCTGTTAATTCATCTCACAGAGTTACATCTTCCCCTTCAAGAATCCTTTCGCTAAGGCTGTTCTTGTGGAATTGGCAAAGGGATATTTGGAATCCCATAGGGGGCTATGGTGAAAAAGGAAATATCTTCCGTTCAAAACTGGAAAGAAGCTTTCTGAGAAACTGCTCTGTCTTCTGTTAATTCATCTCACAGAGTTACATCTTTCCCTTCAAGAAGTCTTACGCTAAGGCTGTTCTTGTGGAATTCGCAAAGGGATAGTTGGACGCCCATAGAGGGCTATGGTGAAAACGGAAATATCTTCCGTTCAAAACTGGAAAGAAGCTTTCTGAGAAACTGATCTGTGTTCTGTTAATTCATCTCACAGAGTTACATCTTCCCCTTCAAGAATCCTTTCGCTAAGGCTGTTTTTGTGGAATTGGCAAAGGGATATTTGGAAGCCCATAGAGGGCTATGGTGAAAAAGGAAATATCTTCCGTTCAAAATTGGAAAGAAGCTTTCTGAGAAACTGCTCTGTGTTCTGTTAATTCATCTCACAGAGTTACATCTTTCCCTTCAAGAAGCCTTTCGCTAAGGCTGTTCTTGTGGAATTGGCAAAGGGATATTTGGAAGCCCATAGAGGGCTAGGGAGAAAAAGGAAATATCTACCATTCAAACCTGGAAAGAAGCTTTCTGAGAAACTGCTCTGTGTTCTGTTAATTCATCTCACAGAGTTACATCTTTCCCTTCAAGAAGCCTTTCGCTAAGGCTGTTCTTGTGTAATTGGCAAAGGGATATTTTTAACCCCTAGAGGGCTATGGTGAAAAAGGAAATATCTTCCGTTCAAAAGTGGAAAGAAGCTTTCTGAGAAACTGCTCTGTGTTCTGTTAATTCATCTCACAGAGTTATATCTTTCCCTTCAAGAAGCCTTTCGCTAAGGCTGTTCTTGTGGAATTGGCAAAGGGATATTTGGAAGCCCATAGAGGGCTATGGTGAAAAAGGAAATAGCTTCCTTTCAAAACTGGAAAGAAGCTTTCTGAGAAAGTGCCCAGTGTTCTGTTAAATCATCTCACAGAGTTACATCTTCCCCATCAAGAAGCCTTTCGATAAGGCTGTTCTTGTGGAATTGGCAAAGGGATATTTGGACGCCCATAGAGGGCTATGGTGAAAAAGGAAATATCTTCCGTTCAAAACTGGAAAGAAGCTTTCTGAGAAACTGCTCTGTGTTCTGTTAATTCATCTCACAGAGTTACATCATCCCCATCAAAATCGTTTCGCTAAGGCTGTTGTTGTGGAATCGGCAAAGGGATACTTGGAAGCCCATAGGGGGCTACGGTGGAAAAGGAAATATCTTCCGTTCAAAACTGAAAAGAAGCTTTCTGAGAACCTGCCCTGTGTTCTGTTAATTCATCTCACAGAGTTACATCTTTCCCTTCAAGAATCCTTTCGCTAACGCTGTTCTTGTGGAATTGGCAAAGAGATATTTGGAAGCCCATAGAGGGCTAGGGAGAAAAAGGAAATATCTACCGTTCAAAACTGGAAAGAAGCTTTCTGAGAAACTGCTCTGTGTTCTGTTAATTCATCTCACAGAGTTACATCTTTCCCTTCAAGAAGCCTTTCGCTAAGGCTGTTCTTGTGGAATTCGCAAAGTGATATTTGGATGCCCATAGAGGGCTACGGTGAAAAAGGAAATATCTTCCGTTCAAAACTGGAAAGAAGCTTTCTGAGAAACTGCTCTGTTTTATGTTAATTCATCTCACAGAGTTACATCTTTCCCTTCCAGAAGCCTTTCGCTAAGGCTGTTCTTGTGGAATTGGCAAAGGGATATTTGGAAACCCATAGAGGTCTATGGTGAAAAAGGAAATATCTTCCGATCAAAACTGGAAAGAAGCTTTCTGAGAAACTGCTCTGTGTTCTGTTAAATCATCTCACAGAGTTACATCTTCCCCATCAAGAAGCGTTTCGCTAAGGCTGTTCTTGTGGAATTGGCAAAGGGATATTTGGAAGCCCTAGGGGGCTATGGTGAAAAAGGAAATATCTTCCGTTCAAAACTGGAAAGAAGCTTTCTGAGAAACTGCTCTGTGTTCTGTTAATTCATCTCACAGAGTTACATCTTTCCCTTCAAGAAGACTTTCGCTAAGGATGTTCTTGTGGAATTGGCAAAGGGATATTTGGAAGCCCATAGAGGGCTAAGGTGAAAAAGGAAATATCTTCCGTTCAAAACTGGAAAGAAGCTTTCTGAGAAACTGCTCTGTGTTCTGTTAATTCATCTCACAGAGTTACATCTTTCCCTTCAAGAAGCCTTTCGCTAAGGCTGTTCTTGTGGAATTCGCAAAGTGATATTTGACGCCCTTAGAGGGCTATGGTGAAAAAGGAAATATCTTCCGTTCAAAACTGGAAAGAATCTTTCTGAGAAACTGCTCTGTGTTCTCTTAAATCATCTCACAGAGTTACATCTTCCCCATCAAGAACCGTTTCGCTAAGACTGTTCTTCTGGAATTGGCAAAGGGATATTTGGAAGCCCATGGAGGGCTATGGTGAAAAAGAAAATATCTTCCGTTCAAAACTGGAAAGAAGCTTTCTGAGAAACTGCTCTGTGTTCTGTTAATTCTTCTCACAGAGTTACATCTTTCCCTTCAAGAATCCTTTCGTTAAGGCTGTACTTGTGGAATTCGCAAAGGGATATTTGGAAGCCCATAGAGGGCTATGGTGAAAAAGGAAATATCTTCCGTTCAAAACTGGAAAGAACCTTTCTGAGAAACTGTTCTATGTTCTGTTAATTCATCTCACAGAGTTACATCTTTCCCTTCAAGAAGCCTTTCGCTAAGGCTGTTCTTGTGGAATTGGCAAAGGGATATTTGGAAGCCCATAGAGGGCTATGGTGAAAAAAGGAAATATCTTCCGTTCAAAACTGGAAAGAAGCTTTCTGAGAAACTGCTCTGTGTTCTGTTAAATCATCTCACAGAGTTACATCTACCCATTCAAGAAGCGTTTCGCTAAGGATGTTCTTGTGGAATTGGCAAAGTGATATTTGGAAGCCCATAGAGGGCTGTGGTGAAAAAGGAAATATCTTCCGTTCAAAACTGGAAAGAAGTTTTCTGAGAAACTGCTCTGTGTTCTGTTAATTCATCTCACAGAGTTAAATCTTTCCCTTCAAGAAGCCTTTCGCTAAGACTGTTCCTTTGGAATTGGCAAAGTGATATTTGGAAGCCCATAGAGGGCTATGGTGAAAAAGGAAATATCTTCCGTTAAAACTGGAAAGAAGCTTTCTGAGAAACTGCTCGGTGTTCTGTTAATTCATCTCACAGAGTTACATCATTCAATTCAAGAAGCCTTTCGCTAAGGCTGTCCTTGTGGAATTGGCAAAGTGATATTTATAAGCCCATAGAGGGCTATGGTGAAAAAAGGAAATATCTTCCGTTCAAAACTGGAAAGAACCTTTCTGAGAAACTGCACTGTGTTCTGTTAATTCATCTCACAGAGTTACATCTTTCCCTTCAAGAAGCCTTTCGCTAAGGCTGTTCTTGTGGAATTGGCAAAGGGATATTTGGAAGCCCATAGAGGGCTATGGTGAAAAAGGAAATATCTTCCTTTCAAAACTGGAAAGAAGCTTTCTGAGAAGCTGCTCTGTGTTCTGTTATTTTATCTCACAGAGTTACATCATATTCCTTCAGGAAGCCTTTCGCTAAGGCTGTTCTTGTGGAATTGGCAAAGGGATATTTGGAACCCCCATAGGGCTATGCTGAAAAAGGAAATATCTTCCGTTCAAAACTGGAAAGAAGCTATCTGAGAAACTGGTCTGTGTTCTGTTAATTCATCTCACAGAGTTACATCTTTCCCTTCAAGAAGCCTTTCCCTTAGGCTGTTCTTGTGGTATTGGCAAAGGGATATTTGGAAGCCCATAGAGTGCTACGGTGAAAAATGAAATATCTTCTGTTCAAAACTGGAAAGAAGCATTCTGAGAGACTGCTCTGTGTTCTGTTAATTCATCTCACAGAGTTGCATCTTTCTCCTCAAGAAGCCTTTCGCTAAGGCTTTTCCTGTGGAATTGAAAAAGGGATATTTGGAAGCCCATAGAGGGCTATGGTGAAAAAGGAAATATCTTCCGTTCAAAACTGGAAAGAAGCCTTCTGAGAAACTGCTCTGTGTTCTGTTAATTCATCTCACAGAGTTACATCTTTCTCTTCAGGAAGACTTTCGCTAAGACTGTTCTTTTGGAATTGGCAAAGTGATATTTGGAAGCCCATAGAGGGCTATGGTGAAAAAGGAAATATCTTCCGTTCAAAACTGGAAAGAAGCTTTCTGAGAAACTGCTCTGTGTTCTGTTAATTCTTCTCACAGAGTTACATCTTTCCCTTCAAGAAGCCTTTCGCTAAGGCTGTTCTTGTGGAATTGGCAAAGGGATATTTGGAAGCCCATAGAGGGCTATGGTGAAAAAGGAAATAGCTTCCGTTCAAAACTGGAAAGAAGCTTTCTGAGAAACTACTCTGTGTTCTGTTAAATCATCTCACAGAGTTACATCTTCCCCTTCAAGAAGCCTTTCGCTAAGGCTGTTCTTGTGGAATTGGCAAAGGGATATTTGGAAGCCCATAGAGGGCTAGGGAGAAAAAGGAAATATCTACCGTTCAAAACTGGAAAGAAGCTTTCTGAGAAACTGCTCTGTGTTCTGTTAATTCATCTCACAGAGTTACATCTTTCCCTTCAAGAAGCCTTTCGCTAAGGCTGTTCTTGTGGAATTCGCAAAGTGATATTTGGACGCCCATAGAGGGCTACGGTGAAAAAGGAAATATCTTCCGTTCAAAACTGGAAAGAAGCTTTCTGAGAAACTGCTCTGTGTTATGTTAATTCATCTCACAGAGTTACATCTTTCCCTTCAAGAAGCCTTTCGCTAAGGCTGTTCTTGTGGAATTGGCAAAGGGATATTTGGAAACCCATAGAGGGCTATGGTGAGAAAGGAAATATCTTCCGTTCAAAACTGGAAAGAAGCTTTCTGAGAAACTGCTCTGTGTTCTGTTAAATCATCTCACAGAGTTACATCTTCCCCATCAAGAAGCGTTTCGCTAAGACTGTTCTTCTGGAATTGGCAAAGGGATATTTGGAAGCCCATAGAGGGCTATGATGAAAAAGGAAATATCTTCCGTTCAAAAGTGGAAAGAAGCTTTCTGAGAAACTGCTCTGTGTTCTGTTAATTCATCTCACAGAGTTACATCTTTCCCTTCAAGAAGCCTTTCGCTAAGGCTGTTCTTGTGGAATTGGCAAAGGGATATTTGGAAGCCCATAGAGGGCTATGGTGAAAAAGGAAATATCTTCCGTTCAAAACTGGAAAGAAGCTTTCTGTGAAACTGCTCTGTGTTCTGTTAAATCATCTCACAGAGTTACATCTTCCCCATCAAGAAGCGTTTCGCTAAGGCTGTTCTTGTGGAATTGGCAAAGGGATATTTGGAAACCCATAGAGGGCTATGGTGAAAAAGGAAATATCTTCCGTTCAAAAGTGGAAAGAAGCTTTCTGAGAAACTGCTCTGTGTTCTGTTAATTCATCTCACAGAGTTACATCTTTCCCTTCAAGAAGCCTTTCGCTAAGGCTGTTCTTGTGGAATTGGCAAAGGGATATTTGGAAGCCCATAGAGGGCTATGGTGAAAAAGGAAATATCTTCCGTTCAAAACTGGAAAGAAGCTTTCTGAGAAACTGCTCTGTGTTCTGTTAATTCATCTCACAGAGTTACATCTTTCCCTTCAAGAAGCCTTTCGCTAAGGCTGTTCTTGTGGAATTCGCAAAGTGATATTTGGAAGCCCATAGAGGGCTATGGTGAAAAAGGAAATATCTTCCGTTCAATCTGGAAAGAAGCTTTCTGAGAAACTGCTCTGTGTTCTGTTAATTCATCTCACAGAGTTACATCTTCCCTATCAAAAGACTTTCGCTAAGGCTGTTCCTGTGGAATTGGCAAAGGGATATTTGGAAGCCCATAGGGGTCTATGGTGTAAAAGGAAATATCTTCCGTTCAAAACTGGAAAGAAGCTTTCTGAGAAACTGCTCTGTGTTCTGTTAATTCATCTCACAGAGTTACATCTTTCCATTCAAGAAGCCTTTCCCTAAGGCTGTTCTTGTGGAATTGGCAAAGGGATATTTGGAAGACCTTAGAGGGCTATGGTGAAAAAGGAAATAGCTTCCGTTCAAAACTGGAAAGAAGCTTTCTGAGAAACTGCTCTGTGTTCTGTTAAATCATCTCACAGAGTTACATCTTCCCCTTCAAGAAGCCTTTCGCTAAGGCTGTTCTTGTGGAATTGGCAAAGGGATATTTGGAAGCCCATAGAGGGCTAGGGAGAAAAAGGAAATATCTACCATTCAAAACTGGAAAGAAGCTTTCTGAGAAACTGCTCTGTGTTCTGTTAATTCATCTCACAGAATTACATCTTTCCCTTCAAGAAGCCTTTCGCTAAGACTGTTCTTGTGTAATTGGCAAAGGGATATTTTTAACCCCTAGAGGGCTATGGTGAAAAAGGAAATATCTTCCTTTCAAAACTGGAAAGAAGCTTTCTGAGAAAGTGCTCAGTGTTCTGTTAAATCATCTCACATAATTACATCTTCCCCATCAAGAAGCCTTTCGCTAAGGCTGTTCTTGTGGAATTGGCAAAGGGATATTTGGACGCCCTTAGAGGGCTGTGGTGAAAAAGGAAATAACTTCCGTTCAAAACTGGAAAGAAGCTTTCTGAGAAACTGCTCTGTGTTCTGTTAATTCATCTCACAGAGTTACATCTTTCCCTTCAATAAGCCTTTCGCTAAGGCTGTTCTTCTGGAATTGGCAAAGGGATATTTGGAAGCCCATAGAGGGCTATGGTGAAAAAGGAAATATCTTCCGTTCAAAACTGGAAAGAAGCTTTCTGAGAAACTGCTCTGTGTTCTGTTAATTCATCTCCCAGAGTTACATCTTTCCCTTCAAGAAGTCTTTCGCTAAGACTGTTCCTTTGGAATTGGCAAAGTGATATTTAGAAGCCCATAGAGGGCTATGGTGAAAAAGGAAATATCTTCCGTTCAAAACTGGAAAGAAGCTTTCTGAGAAACTGCTCTGTGTTCTGTTAATTCATCTCACAGAGTTACATCTTTCCCTTCAAGAAGCCTTTCGCTAAGGCTGTTCTTGTGGAATTGGCAAAGGGATATTTGGAAGCCCTTGGAGGGCTAAGGTGAAAAAGGAAATATCTTCCGTTCAAAACTGGAAAGAAGCTTTCTGAGAAACTGCTCTGTGTTCTGTTAATTCTTCTCACAGAGTTACATCTTTCCCTTCAACAATCCTTTCGTTAAGGCTGTACTTGTGGAATTCGCAAAGGGATATTTTGAAGCCCTTAGAGGGCTGTGGTGAAAAAGGAAATATCTTCCATTCAAATCTGGAAAGAAGCTTTCTGAGAAACTGCTCTGTGTTCTGTTAATTCGTCTGCCAGAGTTACATCTTTCCCTTCAAGAAGCCTTTCGCTAAGACTGTTCCTTTGGAATTGGCAAAGTGATATTTGGAAGCCCATAGAGGGCTCTGGTGAAAAAGGAAATATCTTCCGTTCAAAACTGGAAAGAAGCTTTCTGAGAAACTGCTCTGTGTTCTGTTAATTCATCTCACAGAGTTACATCTTCCCCATCAAAAGACTTTCGCTAAGGCTGTTCTTGTGGAATTGGCAAAGGGATATTTGGAAGCCCATAGGGGTCTATGGTGTAAAAGGAAATATCTTATGTTCAAAACTGGAAAGAAGCTTTCTGAGAAACTGCTCTGTGTTCTGTTAATTCATCTCACAGAGTTACATCTTTCTCTTCAAGAAGCCTTTCGCTAAGACTGTTCTTTTGGAATTGGCAAAGTGATATTTGGAAGCCCATAGAGGGCTCTGGTGAAAAAGGAAATATCTTCCGTTCAAAACTGGAAAGAAGCTTTCTGAGAAACTGCTCTGTGTTCTGTTAATTCTTCTCACAGAGTTACATCTTTCCCTTCAAGAAGCCTTTCGCTAAGGCTGTTCTTGTGGAATTCGCAAAGTGATATTTGGAAGCCCATAGAGGGCTATGGTGAAAAAGGAAATATCTTCCGTTCAATCTGGAAAGAAGCTTTCTGAGAAACTGCTCTGTGTTCTGTTAATTCATCTCACAGAGTTACATCTTCCCCATCAAAAGACTTTCGCTAAGGCTGTTCTTGTGGAATTGGCAAAGGGATATTTGGAAGCCCATAGGGGTCTATGGTGTAAAAGGAAATATCTTCCGTTCAAAACTGGAAAGAAGCTTTCTGAGAAACTGCTCTGTGTTCTGTTAATTCATCTCACAGAGTTACATCTTTCCCTTCAAGAAGCCTTTCCCTAAGGCTGTTCTTGTGGAATTGGCAAAGGGATATTTGGAAGACCTTAGAGGGCTATGGTGAAAAAGGAAATAGCTTCCGTTCAAAACTGGAAAGAAGCTTTCTGAGAAACTGCTCTGTGTTCTGTTAAATCATCTCACAGAGTTACATCTTCCCCTTCAAGAAGCCTTTCGCTAAGGCTGTTCTTGTGGAATTGGCAAAGGGATATTTGGAAGCCCATAGAGGGCTAGGGAGAAAAAGGAAATATCTACCATTCAAAACTGGAAAGAAGCTTTCTGAGAAACTGCTCTGTGTTCTGTTAATTCATATCACAGAATTACATCTTTCCCTTCAAGAAGCCTTTCGCTAAGACTGTTCTTGTGTAATTGGCAAAGGGATATTTTTAACCCCTAGAGGGCTATGGTGAAAAAGGAAATATCTTCCTTTCAAAACTGGAAAGAAGCTTTCTGAGAAAGTGCTCAGTGTTCTGTTAAATCATCTCACATAGTTACATCTTCCCCATCAAGAAGCCTTTCGCTAAGGCTGTTCTTGTGGAATTGGCAAAGGGATATTTGGACGCCCTTAGAGGGCTATGGTGAAAAAGGAAATATCTTCCGTTCAAAACTGGAAAGAAGCTTTCTGAGAAACTGCTCTGTGTTCTGTTAATTCATCTCACAGAGTTACATCTTTCCCTTCAATAAGCCTTTCGCTAAGGCTGTTCTTGTGGAATTGGCAAAGGGATATTTGGAAACCCATAGAGGGCTATGGTGAGAAAGGAAATATCTTCCGTTCAAAACTGGAAAGAAGCTTTCTGAGAAACTGCTCTGTGTTCTGTTAAATCATCTCACAGAGTTACATCTTCCCCATCAAGAAGCGTTTCGCTAAGACTGTTCTTCTGGAATTGGCAAAGGGATATTTGGAAGCCCATAGAGGGCTATGATGAAAAAGGAAATATCTTCCGTTCAAAAGTGGAAAGAAGCTTTCTTAGAAACTGCTCTGTGTTCTGTTAATTCATCTCACAGAGTTACATCTTTCCCTTCAAGAAGCCTTTCGCTAAGGCTGTTCTTGTGGAATTGGCAAAGGGATATTTGGAAGCCCATAGAGGGCTATGGTGAAAAAGGAAATATCTTCCGTTCAAAACTGGAAAGAAGCTTTCTGTGAAACTGCTCTGTGTTCTGTTAAATCATCTCACAGAGTTACATCTTCCCCATCAAGAAGCGTTTCGCTAAGGCTGTTCTTGTGGAATTGGCAAAGGGATATTTGGAAGCCCATAGGGGGCTATGGTGAAAAAGGAAATATCTTCCGTTCAAAAGTGGAAAGAAGCTTTCTGAGAAACTGCTCTGTGTTCTGTTAATTCATCTCACAGAGTTACATCTTTCCCTTCAAGAAGCCTTTCGCTAAGGCTGTTCTTGTGGAATTGGCAAAGGGATATTTGGAAGCCCATAGAGGGCTATGGTGAAAAAGGAAATATCTTCCGTTCAAAACTGGAAAGAAGCTTTCTGAGAAACTGCTCTGTGTTCTGTTAATTCATCTCACAGAGTTACATCTTTCCCTTCAAGAAGCCTTTCGCTAAGGGTGTTCTTGTGGAATTCGCAAAGTGATATTTGGAAGCCCATAGAGGGCTATGGTGAAAAAGGAAATATCTTCCGTTCAATGTGGAAAGAAGCTTTCTGAGAAACTGCTCTGTGTTCTGTTAATTCATCTCACAGAGTTACATCTTCCCTATCAAAAGACTTTCGCTAAGGCTGTTCCTGTGGAATTGGCAAAGGGATATTTGGAAGCCCATAGGGGTCTATGGTGTAAAAGGAAATATCTTCCGTTCAAAACTGGAAAGAAGCTTTCTGAGAAACTGCTCTGTGTTCTGTTAATTCATCTCACAGAGTTACATCTTTCCCTTCAAGAAGCCTTTCCCTAAGGCTGTTCTTGTGGAATTGGCAAAGGGATATTTGGAAGACCTTAGAGGGCTATGGTGAAAAAGGAAATAGCTTCCGTTCAAAACTGGAAAGAAGCTTTCTGAGAAACTGCTCTGTGTTCTGTTAAATCATCTCACAGAGTTACATCTTCCCCTTCAAGAAGCCTTTCGCTAAGGCTGTTCTTGTGGAATTGGCAAAGGGATATTTGGAAGCCCATAGAGGGCTAGGGAGAAAAAGGAAATATCTACCATTCAAAACTGGAAAGAAGCTTTCTGAGAAACTGCTCTGTGTTCTGTTAATTCATCTCACAGAATTACATCTTTCCCTTCAAGAAGCCTTTCGCTAAGACTGTTCTTGTGTAATTGGCAAAGGGATATTTTTAACCCCTAGAGGGCTATGGTGAAAAAGGAAATATCTTCCTTTCAAAACTGGAAAGAAGCTTTCTGAGAAAGTGCTCAGTGTTCTGTTAAATCATCTCACATAGTTACATCTTCCCCATCAAGAAGCCTTTCGCTAAGGCTGTTCTTGTGGAATTGGCAAAGGGATATTTGGACGCCCTTAGAGGGCTGTGGTGAAAAAGGAAATATCTTCCATTCAAATCTGGAAAGAAGCTTTCTGAGAAACTGCTCTGTGTTCTGTTAATTCGTCTGCCAGAGTTACATCTTTCCCTTCAAGAAGCCTTTCGCTAAGACTGTTCCTTTGGAATTGGCAAAGTGATATTTGGAAGCCCATAGAGGGCTCTGGTGAAAAAGGAAATATCTTCCGTTCAAAACTGGAAAGAAGCTTTCTGAGAAACTGCTCTGTGTTCTGTTAATTCATCTCACAGAGTTACATCTTCCCCATCAAAAGACTTTCGCTAAGGCTGTTCTTGTGGAATTGGCAAAGGGATATTTGGAAGCCCATAGGGGTCTATGGTGTAAAAGGAAATATCTTATGTTCAAAACTGGAAAGAAGCTTTCTGAGAAACTGCTCTGTGTTCTGTTAATTCATCTCACAGAGTTACATCTTTCTCTTCAAGAAGCCTTTCGCTAAGACTGTTCTTTTGGAATTGGCAAAGTGATATTTGGAAGCCCATAGAGGGCTCTGGTGAAAAAGGAAATATCTTCCGTTCAAAACTGGAAAGAAGCTTTCTGAGAAACTGCTCTGTGTTCTGTTAATTCTTCTCACAGAGTTACATCTTTCCCTTCAAGAAGCCTTTCGCTAAGGCTGTTCTTGTGGAATTCGCAAAGTGATATTTGGAAGCCCATAGAGGGCTATGGTGAAAAAGGAAATATCTTCCGTTCAATCTGGAAAGAAGCTTTCTGAGAAACTGCTCTGTGTTCTGTTAATTCTTCTCACAGAGTTACATCTTTCCCTTCAACAATCCTTTCGTTAAGGCTGTACTTGTGGAATTCGCAAAGGGATATTTTGAAGCCCTTAGAGGGCTGTGGTGAAAAAGGAAATATCTTCCATTCAAATCTGGAAAGAAGCTTTCTGAGAAACTGCTCTGTGTTCTGTTAATTCGTCTGCCAGAGTTACATCTTTCCCTTCAAGAAGCCTTTCGCTAAGACTGTTCCTTTGGAATTGGCAAAGTGATATTTGGAAGCCCATAGAGGGCTCTGGTGAAAAAGGAAATATCTTATGTTCAAAACTGGAAAGAAGCTTTCTGAGAAACTGCTCTGTGTTCTGTTAATTCATCTCACAGAGTTACATCTTCCCCATCAAAAGACTTTCGCTAAGGCTGTTCTTGTGGAATTGGCAAAGGGATATTTGGAAGCCCATAGGGGTCTATGGTGTAAAAGGAAATATCTTATGTTCAAAACTGGAAAGAAGCTTTCTGAGAAACTGCTCTGTGTTCTGTTAATTCATCTCACAGAGTTACATCTTTCTCTTCAAGAAGCCTTTCGCTAAGACTGTTCTTTTGGAATTGGCAAAGTGATATTTGGAAGCCCATAGAGGGCTCTGGTGAAAAAGGAAATATCTTCCGTTCAAAACTGGAAAGAAGCTTTCTGAGAAACTGCTCTGTGTTCTGTTAATTCTTCTCACAGAGTTACATCTTTCCCTTCAAGAAGCCTTTCGCTAAGGCTGTTCTTGTGGAATTGGCAAAGGGATATTTGGAAGCCCATAGGGGTCTATGGTGTAAAAGGAAATATCTTCCGTTCAAAACTGGAAAGAAGCTTTCTGAGAAACTGCTCTGTGTTCTGTTAATTCATCTCACAGAGTTACATCTTTCCCTTCAAGAAGCCTTTCCCTAAGGCTGTTCTTGTGGAATTGGCAAAGGGATATTTGGAAGACCTTAGAGGGCTATGGTGAAAAAGGAAATAGCTTCCGTTCAAAACTGGAAAGAAGCTTTCTGAGAAACTGCTCTGTGTTCTGTTAAATCATCTCACAGAGTTACATCTTCCCCTTCAAGAAGCCTTTCGCTAAGGCTGTTCTTGTGGAATTGGCAAAGGGATATTTGGAAGCCCATAGAGGGCTAGGGAGAAAAAGGAAATATCTACCATTCAAAACTGGAAAGAAGCTTTCTGAGAAACTGCTCTGTGTTCTGTTAATTCATATCACAGAATTACATCTTTCCCTTCAAGAAGCCTTTCGCTAAGACTGTTCTTGTGTAATTGGCAAAGGGATATTTTTAACCCCTAGAGGGCTATGGTGAAAAAGGAAATATCTTCCTTTCAAAACTGGAAAGAAGCTTTCTGAGAAAGTGCTCAGTGTTCTGTTAAATCATCTCACATAGTTACATCTTCCCCATCAAGAAGCCTTTCGCTAAGGCTGTTCTTGTGGAATTGGCAAAGGGATATTTGGACGCCCTTAGAGGGCTATGGTGAAAAAGGAAATATCTTCCGTTCAAAACTGGAAAGAAGCTTTCTGAGAAACTGCTCTGTGTTCTGTTAATTCATCTCACAGAGTTACATCTTTCCCTTCAATAAGCCTTTCGCTAAGGCTGTTCTTGTGGAATTGGCAAAGGGATATTTGGAAGCCCATAGAGGGCTAGGGTGAAAAAGGAAATATCTTCCGTTCAAAACTGGAAAGAAGCTTTCTGAGAAACTGCTGTGTGTTCTGTTAATTCATCTCACAGAGTTACATCTTTCCCTTCAAGAAGCCTTAGGCTAAGGCTGTTCTTGTGTAATTCGCAAAGGGATATTTGGACTCCCATAGAGGGCTATGGTGAAAAGAGAAATATCTTCCGTTCAAAACTGGAAAGAAGCTTTCTGAGAAAGTGCTCTGTGTTCTGTTAAATCATCTCACAGATTTACATCTTCCCCATCAAGAAGCGTTTCGTTAAGGCTGTTCTTGTGGAATTGGCAAAGAGATATTTGGAAGCCCATAGGGGGCTATGGTGAAAAAGGAAATATCTTCCGTTCAAAACTGGAAAGAAGCTTTCTGAGAAACTGCTCTGTGTTCTGTTAATTCATCTCACAGAGTTACATCTTTCCCTTCAAGAAGCCTTTCGCTAAGACTGTTCCTTTGGAATTGGCAAAGTGATATTTGGAAGCCCATAGAGGGCTCTGGTGAAAAAGGAAATATCTTCCGTTCAAAACTGGAAAGAAGCTTTCTGAGAAACTGCTCTGTGTTCTGTTAATTCATCTCACAGAGTTACATCTTCCCCATCAAAAGACTTTCGCTAAGGCTGTTCTTGTGGAATTGGCAAAGGGATATTTGGAAGCCCATAGGGGTCTATGGTGTAAAAGGAAATATCTTCCGTTCAAAACTGGAAAGAAGCTTTCTGAGAAACTGCTCTGTGTTCTGTTAATTCATCTCACAGAGTTACATCTTTCTCTTCAAGAAGCCTTTCGCTAAGACTGTTCTTTTGGAATTGGCAAAGTGATATTTGGAAGCCCATAGAGGGCTCTGGTGAAAAAGGAAATATCTTCCGTTCAAAACTGGAAAGAAGCTTTCTGAGAAACTGCTCTGTGTTCTGTTAATTCTTCTCACAGAGTTACATCTTTCCCTTCAAGAAGCCTTTCGCTAAGGCTGTTCTTGTGGAATTCGCAAAGTGATATTTGGAAGCCCATAGAGGGCTATGGTGAAAAAGGAAATATCTTCCGTTCAATCTGGAAAGAAGCTTTCTGAGAAACTGCTCTGTGTTCTGTTAATTCATCTCACAGAGTTACATCTTCCCCATCAAAAGCGTTTCGCTAAGGCTGTTCTTGTGGAATTGGCAAAGGGATATTTGGAAGCCCATAGGGGTCTATGGTGTAAAAGGAAATATCTTCCGTTCAAAACTGGAAAGAAGCTTTCTGAGAAACTGCTCTGTGTTCTGTTAATTCATCTCACAGAGTTACATCTTTCCCTTCAAGAAGCCTTTCCCTAAGGCTGTTCTTGTGGAATTGGCAAAGGGATATTTGGAAGACCTTAGAGGGCTATGGTGAAAAAGGAAATAGCTTCCGTTCAAAACTGGAAAGAAGCTTTCTGAGAAACTGCTCTGTGTTCTGTTAAATCATCTCACAGAGTTACATCTTCCCCTTCAAGAAGCCTTTCGCTAAGGCTGTTCTTGTGGAATTGGCAAAGGGATATTTGGAAGCCCATAGAGGGCTAGGGAGAAAAAGGAAATATCTACCATTCAAAACTGGAAAGAAGCTTTCTGAGAACTGCTCTGTGTTCTGTTAATTCATCTCACAGAATTACATCTTTCCCTTCAAGAAGCCTTTCGCTAAGACTGTTCTTGTGTAATTGGCAAAGGGATATTTTTAACCCCTAGAGGGCTATGGTGAAAAAGGAAATATCTTCCTTTCAAAACTGGAAAGAAGCTTTCTGAGAAACTGCTCAGTGTTCTGTTAAATCATCTCACATAGTTACATCTTCCCCATCAAGAAGCCTTTCGCTAAGGCTGTTCTTGTGGAATTGGCAAAGGGATATTTGGACGCCCTTAGAGGGCTGTGGTGAAAAAGGAAATATCTTCCGTTCAAAACTGGAAAGAAGCTTTCTGAGAAACTGCTCTGTGTTCTGTTAATTCATCTCACAGAGTTACATCTTTCCCTTCAATAAGCCTTTCGCTAAGGCTGTTCTTCTGGAATTGGCAAAGGGATATTTGGAAGCCCATAGAGGGCTATGGTGAAAAAGGAAATATCTTCCGTTCAAAACTGGAAAGAAGCTTTCTGAGAAACTGCTCTGTGTTCTGTTAATTCATCTCCCAGAGTTACATCTTTCCCTTCAAGAAGTCTTTCGCTAAGACTGTTCCTTTGGAATTGGCAAAGTGATATTTAGAAGCCCATAGAGGGCTATGGTGAAAAAGGAAATATCTTCCGTTCAAAACTGGAAAGAAGCTTTCTGAGAAACTGCTCTGTGTTCTGTTAATTCATCTCACAGAGTTACATCTTTCCCTTCAAGAATCCTTTCGCTAAGGCTCCTCTTGTGGAATTGGAAAAGGGATATTTGGATGCCCATAGAGGGCTATGGTGAAAAAGGAAATAACTTCCGTTCAAAACTGGAAAGAAGCTATCTGAGAAACTGGTCTGTGTTTTGTTAATTCATCTCACAGAGTTATATCTTTCCTTCAAGAAGCCTTTCGCTTAGGCTGTTCTTGTGGTATTGGCAAAGGGATATTTGGAAGCCCATAGAGGGCTATGGTGAAAAAGGAAATATCTTCCGTTCAAAACTGGAAAGAAGCCTTCTGAGAGACTGCTCTGTGTTCTGTTAATTCATCTCACAGAGTTGCATCTTTCTCCTCAAGAAGCCTTTCGCTAAGGCTTTTCTTGTGGAATTGGAAAAGGGATATTTGGAAGCCCATAGAGGGATATGGTGAAAAAGGAAATATCTTCCGTTCAAAACTGGAAAGAAGCCTTCTGAGAAACTGCTCTGTGTTCTGTTAATTCATCTCACAGAGTTACATCTTTCTCTTCAAGAAGCCTTTCGCTAAGACTGTTCTTTTGGAATTGGCAAAGTGATATTTTGAAGCCCATAGAGGGCTATGGTGAAAAAGGAAATATCTTCCGTTCAAAACTGGAAAGAAGCTTTCTGAGAAACTGCTCTGTGTTCTGTTAATTCTTCTCACAGAGTTACATCTTTCCCTTCAAGAAGCCTATCGCTAAGGCTGTTCTTGTGGAATTGGCAAAGGGATATTTGGAAGCCCATAGAGGGCTATGGTGAAAAAGGAAATAGCTTCCGTTCAAAAGTGGAAAGAAGCTTTCTGAGAAACTGCTCTGTGTTCTGTTAATTCTTCTCACAGAGTTACATCTTTCCCTTCAACAATCCTTTCGTTAAGGCTGTACTTGTGGAATTCGCAAAGGGATATTTGGAAGCCCTTAGAGGGCTGTGGTGAAAAAGGAAATATCTTCCATTCAAATCTGGAAAGAAGCTTTCTGAGAAACTGCTCTGTGTTCTGTTAATTCATCTCACAGAGTTACATCTTTCCCTTCAAGAAGCCTTTCGCTAAGACTGTTCTTGTGGAATTCGCAAAGTGATATTTGGACGCCCATAGAGGGCTACGGTGAAAAAGGAAATATCTTCCGTTCAAAACTGGAAAGAAGCTTTCTGAGAAACTGCTCTGTGTTATGTTAATTCATCTCACAGAGTTACATCTTTCCCTTCAAGAAGCCTTTCGCTAAGGCTGTTCTTGTGGAATTGGCAAAGGGATATTTGGAAACCCATAGAGGGCTATGGTGAGAAAGGAAATATCTTCCGTTCAAAACTGGAAAGAAGCTTTCTGAGAAACTGCTCTGTGTTCTGTTAAATCATCTCACAGAGTTACATCTTCCCCATCAAGAAGCGTTTCGCTAAGACTGTTCTTCTGGAATTGGCAAAGGGATATTTGGAAGCCCATAGAGGGCTTTGATGAAAAAGGAAATATCTTCCGTTCAAAAGTGGAAAGAAGCTTTCTGAGAAACTGCTCTGTGTTCTGTTAATTCATCTCACAGAGTTACATCTTTCCCTTCAAGAAGCCTTTCGCTAAGGCTGTTCTTGTGGAATTGGCAAAGGGATATTTGGAAGCCCATAGAGGGCTATGGTGAAAAAGGAAATATCTTCCGTTCAAAACTGGAAAGAAGCTTTCTGTGAAACTGCTCTGTGTTCTGTTAAATCATCTCACAGAGTTACATCTTCCCCATCAAGAAGCGTTTCGCTAAGGCTGTTCTTGTGGAATTGGCAAAGGGATATTTGGAAGCCCATAGGGGGCTATGGTGAAAAAGGAAATATCTTCCGTTCAAAAGTGGAAAGAAGCTTTCTGAGAAACTGCTCTGTGTTCTGTTAATTCATCTCACAGAGTTACATCTTTCCCTTCAAGAAGCCTTTTGCTAAGGCTGTTCTTGTGGAATTGGCAAAGGGATATTTGGAAGCCCATAGAGGGCTATGGTGAAAAAGGAAATATCTTCCGTTCAAAACTGGAAAGAAGCTTTCTGAGAAACTGCTCTGTGTTCTGTTAATTCATCTCATAGAGTTACATCTTTCCCTTCAAGAAGCCTTTCGCTAAGGCTGTTCTTGTGGAATTGGCAAAGGGATATTTGGAAGCCCATAGAGGGCTAGGGTGAAAAAGGAAATATCTTCCGTTCAAAACTGGAAAGAAGCTTTCTGAGAAACTGCTGTGTGTTCTGTTAATTCATCTCACAGAGTTACATCTTTCCCTTCAAGAAGCCTTACGCTAAGGCTGTTCTTGTGTAATTCGCAAAGGGATATTTGGACTCCCATAGAGGGCTATGGTGAAAAGAGAAATATCTTCCGTTCAAAACTGGAAAGAAGCTTTCTGAGAAAGTGCTCTGTGTTCTGTTAAATCATCTCACAGAGTTACATCTTCCCCATCAAGAAGCGTTTCGTTAAGGCTGTTCTTGTGGAATTGGCAAAGAGATATTTCGAAGCCCATAGGGGGCTATGGTGAAAAAGGAAATATCTTCCGTTCAAAACTGGAAAGAAGCTTTCTGAGAAACTGCTCTGTGTTCTGTTAATTCATCTCACAGAGTTACATCTTTCCCTTCAAGAAGCCTTTCGCTAAGGCTGTTCTTGTGGAATTGGCAAAGGGATATTTGGAAGCCCATGGAGGGCTATGGTGAAAAAGGAAATATCTTCCGTTCAAAACTGGAAAGAAGCTTTCTGAGAAACTGCTCTGTGTTCTGTTAATTCATCTCACAGAGTTACATCTTTCCCTTCAAGAATCCTTTCGCTAAGGCTCCTCTTGTGGAATTGGAAAAGGGATATTTGGATGCCCATAGAGGGCTATGGTGAAAAAGGAAATAACTTCCGTTCAAAACTGGAAAGAAGCTATCTGAGAAACTGGTCTGTGTTTTGTTAATTCATCTCACAGAGTTATATCTTTCCTTCAAGAAGCCTTTCGCTTAGGCTGTTCTTGTGGTATTGGCAAAGGGATATTTGGAAGCCCATAGAGGGCTATGGTGAAAAAGGAAATATCTTCCGTTCAAAACTGGAAAGAAGCCTTCTGAGAGACTGCTCTGTGTTCTGTTAATTCATCTCACAGAGTTGCATCTTTCTCCTCAAGAAGCCTTTCGCTAAGGCTTTTCTTGTGGAATTGGAAAAGGGATATTTGGAAGCCCATAGAGGGATATGGTGAAAAAGGAAATATCTTCCGTTCAAAACTGGAAAGAAGCCTTCTGAGAAACTGCTCTGTGTTCTGTTAATTCATCTCACAGAGTTACATCTTTCTCTTCAAGAAGCCTTTCGCTAAGACTGTTCTTTTGGAATTGGCAAAGTGATATTTGGAAGCCCATAGAGGGCTATGGTGAAAGAGGAAATATCTTCCGTTCAAAACTGGAAAGAAGCTTTCTGAGAAACTGCTCTGTGTTCTGTTAATTCTTCTCACAGAGTTACATCTTTCCCTTCAAGAAGCCTTTCGCTAAGGCTGTTCTTGTGGAATTGGCAAAGGGATATTTGGAAGCCCATAGAGGGCTATGGTGAAAAAGGAAATAGCTTCCGTTCAAAAGTGGAAAGAAGCTTTCTGAGAAACTGCTCTGTGTTCTGTTAATTCTTCTCACAGAGTTACATCTTTCCCTTCAACAATCCTTTCGTTAAGGCTGTACTTGTGGAATTCGCAAAGGGATATTTGGAAGCCCTTAGAGGGCTGTGGTGAAAAAGGAAATATCTTCCATTCAAATCTGGAAAGAAGCTTTCTGAGAAACTGCTCTGTGTTCTGTTAATTCATCTCACAGAGTTACATCTTTCCCTTCAAGAAGCCTTTCGCTAAGGCTGTTCTTGTGGAATTCGCAAAGTGATATTTGGACGCCCATAGAGGGCTACGGTGAAAAAGGAAATATCTTCCGTTCAAAACTGGAAAGAAGCTTTCTGAGAAACTGCTCTGTGTTATGTTAATTCATCTCACAGAGTTACATCTTTCCCTTCAAGAAGCCTTTCGCTAAGGCTGTTCTTGTGGAATTGGCAAAGGGATATTTGGAAACCCATAGAGGGCTATGGTGAGAAAGGAAATATCTTCCGTTCAAAACTGGAAAGAAGCTTTCTGAGAAACTGCTCTGTGTTCTGTTAAATCATCTCACAGAGTTACATCTTCCCCATCAAGAAGCGTTTCGCTAAGACTGTTCTTCTGGAATTGGCAAAGGGATATTTGGAAGCCCATAGAGGGCTATGATGAAAAAGGAAATATCTTCCGTTCAAAAGTGGAAAGAAGCTTTCTGAGAAACTGCTCTGTGTTCTGTTAATTCATCTCACAGAGTTACATCTTTCCCTTCAAGAAGCCTTTCGCTAAGGCTGTTCTTGTGGAATTGGCAAAGGGATATTTGGAAGCCCATAGAGGGCTATGGTGAAAAAGGAAATATCTTCCGTTCAAAACTGGAAAGAAGCTTTCTGAGAAACTGCTCTGTGTTCTGTTAAATCATCTCACAGAGTTACATCTTCCCCATCAAGAAGCGTTTCGCTAAGACTGTTCTTCTGGAATTGGCAAAGGGATATTTGGAAGCCCATAGAGGGCTATGATGAAAAAGGAAATATCTTCCGTTCAAAAGTGGAAAGAAGCTTTCTGAGAAACTGCTCTGTGTTCTGTTAATTCATCTCACAGAGTTACATCTTTCCCTTCAAGAAGCCTTTCGCTAAGGCTGTTCTTGTGGAATTGGCAAAGGGATATTTGGAAGCCCATAGAGGGCTATGGTGAAAAAGGAAATATCTTCCGTTCAAAACTGGAAAGAAGCTTTCTGTGAAACTGCTCTGTGTTCTGTTAATTCATCTCACAGAGTTACATCTTTCCCTTCAAGAAGCCTTTCGCTAAGGCTGTTCTTGTGGAATTGGCAAAGGGATATTTGGAAGCCCATGGAGGGCTATGGTGAAAAAGGAAATATCTTCCGTTCAAAACTGGAAAGAAGCTTTCTGAGAAACTGCTCTGTGTTCTGTTAATTCTTCTCACAGAGTTACATCTTTCCCTTCAACAATCCTTTCGTTAAGGCTGTACTTGTGGAATTCGCAAAGGGATATTTGGAAGCCCTTAGAGGGCTGTGGTGAAAAAGGAAATATCTTCCATTCAAATCTGGAAAGAAGCTTTCTGAGAAACTGCTCTGTGTTCTGTTAATTCGTCTGCCAGAGTTACATCTTTCCCTTCAAGAAGCCTTTCGCTAAGACTGTTCCTTTGGAATTGGCAAAGTGATATTTGGAAGCCCATAGAGGGCTCTGGTGAAAAAGGAAATATCTTCCGTTCAAAACTGGAAAGAAGCTTTCTGAGAAACTGCTCTGTGTTCTGTTAATTCATCTCACAGAGTTACATCTTCCCCATCAAAAGACTTTCGCTAAGGCTGTTCTTGTGGAATTGGCAAAGGGATATTTGGAAGCCCATAGGGGTCTATGGTGTAAAAGGAAATATCTTCCGTTCAAAACTGGAAAGAAGCTTTCTGAGAAACTGCTCTGTGTTCTGTTAATTCATCTCACAGAGTTACATCTTTCTCTTCAAGAAGCCTTTCGCTAAGACTGTTCTTTTGGAATTGACAAAGTGATATTTGGAAGCCCATAGAGGGCTCTGGTGAAAAAGGAAATATCTTCCGTTCAAAACTGGAAAGAAGCTTTCTGAGAAACTGCTCTGTGTTCTGTTAATTCTTCTCACAGAGTTACATCTTTCCCTTCAAGAAGCCTTTCGCTAAGGCTGTTCTTGTGGAATTCGCAAAGTGATATTTGGAAGCCCATAGAGGCCTATGGTGAAAAAGGAAATATCTTCCGTTCAATCTGGAAAGAAGCTTTCTGAGAAACTGCTCTGTGTTCTGTTAATTCATCTCACAGAGTTACATCTTCCCCATCAAAAGACTTTCGCTAAGGCTGTTCTTGTGGAATTGGCAAAGGTATATTTGGAAGCCCATAGGGGTCTATGGTGTAAAAGGAAATATCTTCCGTTCAAAACTGGAAAGAAGCTTTCTGAGAAACTGCTCTGTGTTCTGTTAATTCATCTCACAGAGTTACATCTTTCCCTTCAAGAAACCTTTCCCTAAGGCTGTTCTTGTGGAATTGGCAAAGGGATATTTGGAAGACCTTAGAGGGCTATGGTGAAAAAGGAAATAGCTTCCGTTCAAAACTGGAAAGAAGCTTTCTGAGAAACTGCTCTGTGTTCTGTTAAATCATCTCACAGAGTTACATCTTCCCCTTCAAGAAGCCTTTCGCTAAGGCTGTTCTTGTGGAATTGGCAAAGGGATATTTGGAAGCCCATAGAGGGCTAGGGAGAAAAAGGAAATATCTACCATTCAAAGCTGGAAAGAAGCTTTCTGAGAAACTGCTCTGTGTTCTGTTAATTCATCTCACAGAATTACATCTTTCCCTTCAAGAAGCCTTTCGCTAAGACTGTTCTTGTGTAATTGGCAAAGGGATATTTTTAACCCCTAGAGGGCTATGGTGAAAAAGGAAATATCTTACTTTCAAAACTGGAAAGAAGCTTTCTGAGAAAGTGCTCAGTGTTCTGTTAAATCATCTCACATAGTTACATCTTCCCCATCAAGAAGCCTTTCGCTAAGGCTGTTCTTGTGGAATTGGCAAAGGGATATTTGGACGCCCTTAGAGGGCTGTGGTGAAAAAGGAAACATCTTCCGTTCAAAACTGGAAAGAAGCTTTCTGAGAAACTGCTCTGTGTTCTGTTAATTCATCTCACAGAGTTACATCTTTCCCTTCAATAAGCCTTTCGCTAAGGCTGTTCTTCTGGAATTGGCAAAGGGATATTTGGAAGCCCATAGAGGGCTATGGTGAAAAAGGAAATATCTTCCGTTCAAAACTGGAAAGAAGCTTTCTGAGAAACTGCTCTGTGTTCTGTTAATTCATCTCCCAGAGTTACATCTTTCCCTTCAAGAAGTCTTTCGCTAAGACTGTTCCTTTGGAATTGGCAAAGTGATATTTAGAAGCCCATAGAGGGCTATGGTGAAAAAGGAAATATCTTCCGTTCAAAACTGGAAAGAAGCTTTCTGAGAAACTGCTCTGTGTTCTGTTAATTCATCTCACAGAGTTACATCTTTCCCTTCAAGAATCCTTTCGCTAAGGCTCTTCTTGTGGAATTGGAAAAGGGATATTTGGATGCCCATAGAGGGCTATGGTGAAAAAGGAAATAACTTCCGTTCAAAACTGGAAAGAAGCTATCTGAGAAACTGGTCTGTGTTCTGTTAATTCATCTCACAGAGTTACATCTTTCCTTCAAGAAGCCTTTCGCTTAGGCTGTTCTTGTGGTATTGGCAAAGGGATATTTGGAAGCCCATAGAGGGCTATGGTGAAAAAGGAAATATCTTCCGTTCAAAACTGGAAAGAAGCCTTCTGAGAGACTGCTCTGTGTTCTGTTAATTCATCTCACAGAGTTACATCTTTCTCTTCAAGAAGCCTTTCGCTAAGACTGTTCTTTTGGAATTGGCAAAGTGATATTTGGAAGCCCATAGAGGGCTATGGTGAAAAAGGAAATATCTTCCGTTCAAAACTGGAAAGAAGCTTTCTGAGAAACTGCTCTGTGTTCTGTTAATTCTTCTCACAGAGTTACATCTTTCCCTTCAAGAAGCCTTTCGCTAAGGCTGTTCTTGTGGAATTGGCAAAGGGATATTTGGAAGCTCATAGAGGGCTATGGTGAAAAAGGAAATAGCTTCCGTTCAAAACTGGAAAGAAGCTTTCTGAGAAACTGCTCTGTGTTCTGTTAAATCATCTCACAGAGTTACATCTTCCCCTTCAAGAAGCCTTTCGCTAAGGCTGTTCTTGTGGAATTGGCAAAGGGATATTTGGAAGCCCATAGAGGGCTAGGGAGAAAAAGGAAATATCTACCGTTCAACACTGGAAAGAAGCTTTCTGAGAAACTGCTCTGTGTTCTGTTAATTCATCTCACAGAGTTACATCTTTCCCTTCAAGAAGCCTTTCGCTAAGGCTGTTCTTGTGGAATTCGCAAAGTGATATTTGGACGCCCATAGAGGGCTACGGTGAAAAAGGAAATATCTTCCGTTCAAAACTGGAAAGAAGCTTTCTGAGAAACTGCTCTGTGTTATGTTAATTCATCTCACAGAGTTACATCTTTCCCTTCAAGAAGCCTTTCGCTAAGGCTGTTCTTGTGGAATTGGCAAAGGGATATTTGGAAACCGATAGAGGGCTATGGTGAGAAAGGAAATATCTTCCGTTCAAAACTGGAAAGAAGCTTTCTGAGAAACTGCTCTGTGTTCTGTTAAATCATCTCATAGAGTTACATCTTCCCCTTCAAGAAGCCTTTCGCTAAGGCTGTTCTTCTGGAATTGGCAAAGGGATATTTGAAGCCCATACAGGGCTAGGGAGAAAAAGGAAATATCTACCGTTCAAAACTGGAAAGAAGCTTTCTGTGAAACTGCTCTGTGTTCTGTTAAATCATCTCACAGAGTTACATCTTCCCCATCAAGAAGCGTTTCGCTAAGGCTGTTCTTGTGGAATTGGCAAAGGGATATTTGGAAGCCCATAGGGGGCTATGGTGAAAAAGGAAATATCTTCCGTTCAAAAGTGGAAAGAAGCTTTCTGAGAAACTGCTCTGTGTTCTGTTAATTCATCTCACAGAGTTACATCTTTCCCTTCAAGAAGCCTTTCGCTAAGGCTGTTATTGTGGAATTGGCAAAGGGATATTTGGAAGCCCATAGAGGGCTATGGTGAAAAAGGAAATATCTTCCGTTCAAAACTGGAAAGAAGCTTTCTGAGAAACTGCTCTGTGTTCTGTTAATTCATCTCACAGAGTTACATCTTTCCCTTCAAGAAGCCTTTCGCTAAGGCTGTTCTTGTGGAATTGGCAAAGAGATATTTGGAAGCCCATAGAGGGCTAGGGTGAAAAAGGAAATATCTTCCGTTCAAAACTGGAAAGAAGCTTTCTGAGAAACTGCTGTGTGTTCTGTTAATTCATCTCACAGAGTTACATCTTTCCCTTCAAGAAGCCTTACGCTAAGGCTGTTCTTGTGTAATTCGCAAAGGGATATTTGGACTCCCATAGAGGGCTATGGTGAAAAGCGAAATATCTTCCGTTCAAAACTGGAAAGAAGCTTTCTGAGAAAGTGCTCTGTGTTCTGTTAAATCATCTCACAGAGTTACATCTTCCCCATCAAGAAGCGTTTCGTTAAGGCTGTTCTTGTGGAATTGGCAAAGAGATATTTGGAAGCCCATAGGGGGCTATGGTGAAAAAGGAAATATCTTCCGTTCAAAACTGGAAAGAAGCTTTCTGAGAAACTGCTCTGTGTTCTGTTAATTCTTCTCACAGAGTTACATCTTTCCCTTCAACAATCCTTTCGTTAAGGCTGTACTTGTGGAATTCGCAAAGGGATATTTGGAAGCCCTTAGAGGGCTGTGGTGAAAAAGGAAATATCTTCCATTCAAATCTGGAAAGAAGCTTTCTGAGAAACTGCTCTGTGTTCTGTTAATTCGTCTGCCAGAGTTACATCTTTCCCTTCAAGAAGCCTTTCGCTAAGACTGTTCCTTTGGAATTGGCAAAGTGATATTTGGAAGCCCATAGAGGGCTATGGTGAAAAAGGAAATATCTTCCGTTCAAAACTGGAAAGAAGCTTTCTGAGAAACTGCTCTGTGTTCTGTTAATTCATCTCACACAGTTACATCTTTCCCTTCAAGAATCCTTTCGCTAAGGCTCTTCTTGTGGAATTGGAAAAGGGATATTTGGATGCCCATAGAGGGCTATGGTGAAAAAGGAAATAACTTCCGTTCAAAACTGGAAAGAAGCTATCTGAGAAACTGGTCTGTGTTCTGTTAATTCATCTCACAGAGTTACATCCTTCCTTCAAGAAGCCTTTCGCTTAGGCTGTTCTTGTGGTATTGGCAAAGGGATATTTGGAAGCCCATAGAGGGCTATGGTGAAAAAGGAAATATCTTCCGTTCAAAACTGGAAAGAAGCCTTCTGAGAGACTGCTCTGTGTTCTGTTAATTCATCTCACAGAGTTGCATCTTTCTCCTCAAGAAGCCTTTCGCTAAGGCTTTCCTTGTGGAATTGGAAAAGGGATATTTGGAAGCCCATAGAGGGATATGGTGAAAAAGGAAATATCTTCCGTTCAAAACTGGAAAGAAGCCTTCTGAGAAACTGCTCTGTGTTCTGTTAATTCATCTCACAGAGTTACATCTTTCCCTTCAACAATCCTTTCGTTAAGGCTGTACTTGTGGAATTCGCAAAGTGATATTTGGACGCCCATAGAGGGCTACGGTGAAAAAGGAAATATCTTCCGTTCAAAACTGGAAAGAAGCTTTCTGAGAAACTGCTCTGTGTTCTGTTAATTCATCTCACAGAGTTACATCTTTCCCTTCAAGAAGCCTTTCGCTAAGGCTGTTATTGTGGAATTGGCAAAGGGATATTTGGAAGCCCATAGAGGGCTATGGTGAAAAAGGAAATATCTTCCGTTCAAAACTGGAAAGAAGCTTTCTGAGAAACTGCTCTGTGTTCTGTTAATTCATCTCACAGAGTTACATCTTTCCCTTCAAGAAGCCTTTCGCTAAGGCTGTTCTTGTGGAATTGGCAAAGGGATATTTGGAAGCCCATAGAGGGCTAGGGTGAAAAAGGAAATATCTTCCGTTCAAAACTGGAAAGAAGCTTTCTGAGAAACTGCTGTGTGTTCTGTTAATTCATCTCACAGAGTTACATCTTTCCCTTCAAGAAGCCTTACGCTAAGGCTGTTCTTGTGTAATTCGCAAAGGGATATTTGGACTCCCATAGAGGGCTATGGTGAAAAGCGAAATATCTTCCGTTCAAAACTGGAAAGAAGCTTTCTGAGAAAGTGCTCTGTGTTCTGTTAAATCATCTCACAGAGTTACATCTTCCCCATCAAGAAGCGTTTCGTTAAGGCTGTTCTTGTGGAATTGGCAAAGAGATATTTGGAAGCCCATAGGGGGCTATGGTGAAAAAGGAAATATCTTCCGTTCAAAACTGGAAAGAAGCTTTCTGAGAAACTGCTCTGTGTTCTGTTAATTCTTCTCACAGAGTTACATCTTTCCCTTCAACAATCCTTTCGTTAAGGCTGTACTTGTGGAATTCGCAAAGGGATATTTGGAAGCCCTTAGAGGGCTGTGGTGAAAAAGGAAATATCTTCCATTCAAATCTGGAAAGAAGCTTTCTGAGAAACTGCTCTGTGTTCTGTTAATTCGTCTGCCAGAGTTACATCTTTCCCTTCAAGAAGCCTTTCGCTAAGACTGTTCCTTTGGAATTGGCAAAGTGATATTTGGAAGCCCATAGAGGGCTATGGTGAAAAAGGAAATATCTTCCGTTCAAAACTGGAAAGAAGCTTTCTGAGAAACTGCTCTGTGTTCTGTTAATTCATCTCACACAGTTACATCTTTCCCTTCAAGAATCCTTTCGCTAAGGCTCTTCTTGTGGAATTGGAAAAGGGATATTTGGATGCCCATAGAGGGCTATGGTGAAAAAGGAAATAACTTCCGTTCAAAACTGGAAAGAAGCTATCTGAGAAACTGGTCTGTGTTCTGTTAATTCATCTCACAGAGTTACATCCTTCCTTCAAGAAGCCTTTCGCTTAGGCTGTTCTTGTGGTATTGGCAAAGGGATATTTGGAAGCCCATAGAGGGCTATGGTGAAAAAGGAAATATCTTCCGTTCAAAACTGGAAAGAAGCCTTCTGAGAGACTGCTCTGTGTTCTGTTAATTCATCTCACAGAGTTGCATCTTTCTCCTCAAGAAGCCTTTCGCTAAGGCTTTCCTTGTGGAATTGGAAAAGGGATATTTGGAAGCCCATAGAGGTATATGGTGAAAAAGGAAATATCTTCCGTTCAAAACTGGAAAGAAGCCTTCTGAGAAACTGCTCTGTGTTCTGTTAATTCATCTCACAGAGTTACATCTTTCCCTTCAACAATCCTTTCGTTAAGGCTGTACTTGTGGAATTCGCAAAGTGATATTTGGACGCCCATAGAGGGCTACGGTGAAAAAGGAAATATCTTCCGTTCAAAACTGGAAAGAAGCTTTCTGAGAAACTGCTCTGTGTTATGTTAATTCATCTCACAGAGTTACATCTTTCCCTTCAAGAAGCCTTTCGCTAAGGCTGTTCTTGTGGAATTGGCAAAGGGATATTTGGAAACCCATAGAGGGCTATGGTGAGAAAGGAAATATCTTCCGTTCAAAACTGGAAAGAAGCTTTCTGAGAAACTGCTCTGTGTTCTGTTAAATCATCTCACAGAGTTACATCTTCCCCATCAAGAAGCGTTTCGCTTAGACTGTTCTTCTGGAATTGGCAAAGGGATATTTGGAAGCCCATAGAGGGCTATGATGAAAAAGGAAATATCTTCCGTTCAAAAGTGGAAAGAAGCTTTCTGAGAAACTGCTCTGTGTTCTGTTAATTCATCTCACAGAGTTACATCTTTCCCTTCAAGAAGCCTTTCGCTAAGGCTGTTCTTGTGGAATTGGCAAAGGGATATTTGGAAGCCCATAGAGGGCTATGGTGAAAAAGGAAATATCTTCCGTTCAAAACTGGAAAGAAGCTTTCTGTGAAACTGCTCTGTGTTCTGTTAAATCATCTCACAGAGTTACATCTTCCCCATCAAGAAGCGTTTCGCTAAGGCTGTTCTTGTGGAATTGGCAAAGGGATATTTGGAAGCCCATAGGGGGCTATGGTGAAAAAGGAAATATCTTCCGTTCAAAAGTGGAAAGAAGCTTTCTGAGAAACTGCTCTGTGTTCTGTTAATTCATCTCACAGAGTTACATCTTTCCCTTCAAGAAGCCTTTCGCTAAGGCTGTTCTTGTGGAATTGGCAAAGGGATATTTGGAAG
The DNA here is from genome assembly GCF_047675955.1 of Chlorocebus sabaeus. NCBI lineage: Eukaryota > Metazoa > Chordata > Mammalia > Primates > Cercopithecidae > Chlorocebus > Chlorocebus sabaeus. The sequence continues at coordinate 49,352,369 of NC_132911.1, forward strand.
CCCATAGAGGGCTATGGTGAAAAAGGAAATATCTTCCGTTCAAAACTGGAAAGAAGCTTTCTGAGAAACTGCTCTGTGTTCTGTTAATTCATCTCACAGAGTTACATCTTTCCCTTCAAGAAGCCTTTCGCTAAGGCTCTTCTTGTGGAATTGGAAAAGGGATATTTGGATGCCCATAGAGGGCTATGGTGAAAAAGGAAATAACTTCCGTTCAAAACTGGAAAGAAGCTATCTGAGAAACTGGTCTGTGTTCTGTTAATTCATCTCACAGAGTTACATCTTTCCTTCAAGAAGCCTTTCGCTTAGGCTGTTCTTGTGGTATTGGCAAAGGGATATTTGGAAGCCCATAGAGGGCTATGGTGAAAAAGGAAATATCTTCCGTTCAAAACTGGAAAGAAGCCTTCTGAGAGACTGCTCTGTGTTCTGTTAATTCATCTCACAGAGTTACATCTTTCTCTTCAAGAAGCCTTTCGCTAAGACTGTTCTTTTGGAATTGGCAAAGTGATATTTGGAAGCCCATAGAGGGCTATGGTGAAAAAGGAAATATCTTCCGTTCAAAACTGGAAAGAAGCTTTCTGAGAAACTGCTCTGTGTTCTGTTAATTCTTCTCACAGAGTTACATCTTTCCCTTCAAGAAGCCTTTCGCTAAGGCTGTTCTTGTGGAATTGGCAAAGGGATATTTGGAAGCCCATAGAGGTCTATGGTGAAAAAGGAAATAGCTTCCGTTCAAAACTGGAAAGAAGCTTTCTGAGAAACTGCTCTGTGTTCTGTTAAATCATCTCACAGAGTTACATCTTCCCCTTCAAGAAGCCTTTCGCTAAGGCTGTTCTTGTGGAATTGGCAAAGGGATATTTGGAAGCCCATAGAGGGCTAGGGAGAAAAAGGAAATATCTACCGTTCAAAACTGGAAAGAAGCTTTCTGAGAAACTGCTCTGTGTTCTGTTAATTCATCTCACAGAGTTACATCTTTCCCTTCAAGAAGCCTTTCGCTAAGGCTGTTCTTGTGGAATTCGCAAAGTGATATTTGGACGCCCATAGAGGGCTACGGTGAAAAAGGAAATATCTTCCGTTCAAAACTGGAAAGAAGCTATCTGAGAAACTGCTCTGTGTTATGTTAATTCATCTCACAGAGTTACATCTTTCCCTTCAAGAAGCCTTTCGCTAAGGCTGTTCTTGTGGAATTGGCAAAGGGATATTTGGAAACCCATAGAGGGCTATGGTGAGAAAGGAAATATCTTCCGTTCAAAACTGGAAAGAAGCTTTCTGAGAAACTGCTCTGTGTTCTGTTAAATCATCTCACAGAGTTACATCTTCCCCTTCAAGAAGCCTTTCGCTAAGGCTGTTCTTCTGGAATTGGCAAAGGGATATTTGGAAGCCCATAGAGGGCTAGGGAGAAAAAGGAAATACCTACCGTTCAAAACTGGAAAGAAACTTTCTGTGAAACTGCTCTGTGTTCTGTTAAATCATCTCACAGAGTTACATCTTCCCCATCAAGAAGCGTTTCGTTAAGTCTGTTCTTGTGGAATTGGCAAAGAGATATTTGGAAGCCCATAGGGGGCTATGGTGAAAAAGGAAATATCTTCCGTTCAAAACTGGAAAGAAGCTTTCTGAGAAACTGCTCTGTGTTCTGTTAATTCTTCTCACAGAGTTACATCTTTCCCTTCAACAATCCTTTCGTTAAGGCTGTACTTGTGGAATTCGCAAAGGGATATTTGGAAGCCCTTAGAGGGCTGTGGTGAAAAAGGAAATATCTTCCATTCAAATCTGGAAAGAAGCTTTCTGAGAAACTGCTCTGTGTTCTGTTAATTCGTCTGCCAGAGTTACATCTTTCCCTTCTGGAAGCCTTTCGCTAAGACTGTTCCTTTGGAATTGGAAAGTGATATTTGGAAGCCCATAGAGGGCTATGGTGAAAAAGGAAATATCTTCCGTTCAAAACTGGAAAGAAGCTTTCTGAGAAACTGCTCTGTGTTCTGTTAATTCATCTCACAGAGTTACATCTTTCCCTTCAAGAATCCTTTCGCTAAGGCTCTTCTTGTGGAATTGGAAAAGGGATATTTGGATGCCCACAGAGGGCTATGGTGAAAAAGGAAATAACTTCCGTTCAAAACTGGATAGAAGCTATCTGAGAAACTGGTCTGTGTTCTGTTAATTCATCTCACAGAGTTACATCTTTCCTTCAAGAAGCCTTTCGCTTAGGCTGTTCTTGTGGTATTGGCAAAGGGATATTTGGAAGCCCATAGAGGGCTATGGTGAAAAAGGAAATATCTTCCGTTCAAAACTGGAAAGAAGCCTTCTGAGAGACTGCTCTGTGTTCTGTTAATTCATCTCACAGAGTTGCATCTTTCTCCTCAAGAAGCCTTTCGCTAAGGCTTTTCTTGTGGAATTGGAAAAGGGATATTTGGAAGCCCATAGAGGGATATGGTGAAAAAGGAAATATCTTCCGTTCAAAACTGGAAAGAAGCCTTCTGAGAAACTGCTCTGTGTTCTGTTAATTCATCTCACAGAGTTACATCTTTCTCTTCAAGAAGCCTTTCGCTAAGACTGTTCTTTTGGAATTGGCAAAGTGATATTTGGAAGCCCATAGAGGGCTATGGTGAAAAAGGAAATATCTTCCGTTCAAAACTGGAAAGAAGCTTTCTGAGAAACTGCTCTGTGTTCTGTTAATTCTTCTCACAGAGTTACATCTTTCCCTTCAAGAAGCCTTTCGCTAAGGCTGTTCTTGTGGAATTGGCAAAGGGATATTTGGAAGCCCATAGAGGGCTATGGTGAAAAAGGAAATAGCTTCCGTTCAAAACTGGAAAGAAGCTTTCTGAGAAACTGCTCTGTGTTCTGTTAATTCTTCTCACAGAGTTACATCTTTCCCTTCAACAATCCTTTCGTTAAGGCTGTACTTGTGGAATTCGCAAAGGGATATTTGGAAGCCCTTAGAGGGCTGTGGTGAAAAAGGAAATATCTTCCATTCAAATCTGGAAAGAAGCTTTCTGAGAAACTGCTCTGTGTTCTGTTAATTCATCTCACAGAGTTACATCTTTCCCTTCAAGAAGCCTTTCGCTAAGGCTGTTCTTGTGGAATTCGCAAAGTGATATTTGGACGCCCATAGAGGGCTACGGTGAAAAAGGAAATATCTTCCGTTCAAAACTGGAAAGAAGCTTTCTGAGAAACTGCTCTGTGTTATGTTAATTCATCTCACAGAGTTACATCTTTCCCTTCAAGAAGCCTTTCGCTAAGGCTGTTCTTGTGGAATTGGCAAAGGGATATTTGGAAACCCATAGAGGGCTATGGTGAGAAAGGAAATATCTTCCGTTCAAAACTGGAAAGAAGCTTTCTGAGAAACTGCTCTGTGTTCTGTTAAATCATCTCACAGAGTTACATCTTCCCCATCAAGAAGCGTTTCGCTAAGACTGTTCTTCTGGAATTGGCAAAGGGATATTTGGAAGCCCATAGAGGGCTATGATGAAAAAGGAAATATCTTCCGTTCAAAAGTGGAAAGAAGCTTTCTGAGAAACTGCTCTGTGTTCTGTTAATTCATCTCACAGAGTTACATCTTTCCCTTCAAGAAGCCTTTCGCTAAGGCTGTTCTTGTGGAATTGGCAAAGGGATATTTGGAAGCCCATAGGGGGCTATGGTGAAAAAGGAAATATCTTCCGTTCAAAACTGGAAAGAAGCTTTCTGAGAAACTGCTCTGTGTTCTGTTAATTCATCTCACAGAGTTACATCTTTCCCTTCAAGAAGCCTTTCGCTAAGGCTGTTCTTGTGGAATTGGCAAAGGGATATTTGGAAGCCCATGGAGGGCTATGGTGAAAAAGGAAATATCTTCCGTTCAAAACTGGAAAGAAGCTTTCTGAGAAACTGCTCTGTGTTCTGTTAATTCTTCTCACATAGTTACATCTTTCCCTTCAACAATCCTTTCGTTAAGGCTGTACTTTTGGAATTCGCAAAGGGATATTTGGAAGCCCTTAGAGGGCTGTGGTGAAAAAGGAAATATCTTCCATTCAAATCTGGAAAGAAGCTTTCTGAGAAACTGCTCTGTGTTCTGTTAATTCGTCTGCCAGAGTTACATCTTTCCCTTCAAGAAGCCTTTCGCTAAGACTGTTCCTTTGGAATTGGCAAAGTGATATTTGGAAGCCCATAGAGGGCTCTGGTGAAAAAGGAAATATCTTCCGTTCAAAACTGGAAAGAAGCTTTCTGAGAAACTGCTCTGTGTTCTGTTAATTCATCTCACAGAGTTACATCTTCCCCATCAAAAGACTTTCGCTAAGGCTGTTCTTGTGGAATTGGCAAAGGGATATTTGGAAGCCCATAGGGGTCTATGGTGTAAAAGGAAATATCTTCCGTTCAAAACTGGAAAGAAGCTTTCTGAGAAACTGCTCTGTGTTCTGTTAATTCATCTCACAGAGTTACATCTTTCTCTTCAAGAAGCCTTTCGCTAAGACTGTTCTTTTGGAATTGGCAAAGTGATATTTGGAAGCCCATAGAGGGCTCTGGTGAAAAAGGAAATATCTTCCTTTCAAAACTGGAAAGAAGCTTTCTGAGAAACTGCTCTGTGTTCTGTTAAATCTTCTCACAGAGTTACATCTTTCCCTTCAAGAAGCCTTTCGCTAAGGCTGTTCTTGTGGAATTCGCAAAGTGATATTTGGAAGCCCATAGAGGGCTATGGTGAAAAAGGAAATATCTTCCGTTCAATCTGGAAAGAAGCTTTCTGAGAAACTGCTCTGTGTTCTGTTAATTCATCTCACAGAGTTACATCTTCCCCATCAAAAGACTTTCGCTAAGGCTGTTCTTGTGGAATTGGCAAAGGGATATTTGGAAGCCCATAAGGGTCTATGGTGTAAAAGGAAATATCTTCCGTTCAAAACTGGAAAGAATCTTTCTGAGAAACTGCTCTGTGTTCTGTTAATTCATCTCACAGAATTACATCTTTCCCTTCAAGAAGCCTTTCGCTAAGACTGTTTTTGTGTAATTGGCAAAGGGATATTTTTAACCCCTAGAGGGCTATGGTGAAAAAGGAAATATCTTCCTTTCAAAACTGGAAAGAAGCTTTCTGAGAAAGTGCTCAGTGTTCTGTTAAATCATCTCACATAGTTACATCTTCCCCATCAAGAAGCCTTTCGCTAAGGCTGTTCTTGTGGAATTGGCAAAGGGATATTTGGACGCCCTTAGAGGGCTATGGTGAAAAAGGAAATATCTTCCGTTCAAAACAGGAAAGAAGCTATCTGAGAAACTGCTCTGTGTTCTGTTAATTCATGTCACAGAGTTACATCTTTCCCTTCAATAAGCCTTTCGCTAAGGCTGTTCTTGTGGAATTGGCAAAGGGATATTTGGAAGCCCATAGAGGGCTAGGGTGAAAAAGGAAATATCTTCCGTTCAAAACTGGAAAGAAGCTTTCTGAGAAACTGCTGTGTGTTCTGTTAATTCATCTCACAGAGTTACATCTTTCCCTTCAAGAAGCCTTACGCTAAGGCTGTTCTTGTGTAATTCGCAAAGGGATATTTGGACTCCCATAGAGGGCTATGGTGAAAAGAGAAATATCTTCCGTTCAAAACTGGAAAGAAGCTTTCTGAGAAAGTGCTCTGTGTTCTGTTAAATCATCTCACAGAGTTACATCTTCCCCATCAAGAAGCGTTTCGTTAAGGCTGTTCTTGTGGAATTGGCAAAGAGATATTTGGAAGCCCATAGGGGGCTATGGTGAAAAAGGAAATATCTTCCGTTCAAAACTGGAAAGAAGCTTTCTGAGAAACTGCTCTGTGTTCTGTTAATTCATCTCACAGAGTTACATCTTTCCCTTCAAGAAGCCTTTCGCTAAGGCTGTTCTTGTGGAATTGGCAAAGGGATATTTGGAAGCCCATGGAGGGCTATGGTGAAAAAGGAAATATCTTCCGTTCAAAACTGGAAAGAAGCTTTCTGAGAAACTGCTCTGTGTTCTGTTAATTCTTCTCACAGAGTTACATCTTTCCCTTCAACAATCCTTTCGTTAAGGCTGTACTTGTGGAATTCGCAAAGGGATATTTGGAAGCCCTTAGAGGGCTGTGGTGAAAAAGGAAATATCTTCCATTCAAATCTGGAAAGAAGCTTTCTGAGAAACTGCTCTGTGTTCTGTTAATTCGTCTGCCAGAGTTACATCTTTCCCTTCAAGAAGCCTTTCGCTAAGACTGTTCCTTTGGAATTGGCAAAGTGATATTTGGAAGCCCATAGAGGGCTCTGGTGAAAAAGGAAATATCTTCCGTTCAAAACTGGAAAGAAGCTTTCTGAGAAACGACTCTGTGTTCTGTTAATTCATCTCACAGAGTTACATCTTCCCCATCAAAAGACTTTCGCTAAGGCTGTTCTTGTGGAATTGGCAAAGAGATATTTGGAAGCCCATAGGGGTCTATGGTGTAAAAGGAAATATCTTCCGTTCAAAACTGGAAAGAAGCTTTCTGAGAAACTGCTCTGTGTTCTGTTAATTCATCTCACAGAGTTACATCTTTCTCTTCAAGAAGCCTTTCGCTAAGACTGTTCTTTTGGAATTGGCAAAGTGATATTTGGAAGCCCATAGAGGGCTCTGGTGAAAAAGGAAATATCTTCCGTTCAAAACTGGAAAGAAGCTTTCTGAGAAACTGCTCTGTGTTCTGTTAATTCTTCTCACAGAGTTACATCTTTCCCTTCAAGAAGCCTTTCGCTAAGGCTGTTCTTGTGGAATTCGCAAAGTGATATTTGGAAGCCCATAGAGGGCTATGGTGAAAAAGGAAATATCTTCCGTTCAATCTGGAAAGAAGCTTTCTGAGAAACTGCTCTGTGTTCTGTTAATTCATCTCACAGAGTTACATCTTCCCCATCAAAAGACTTTCGCTAAGGCTGTTCTTGTGGAATTGGCAAAGGGATATTTGGAAGCCCATAGAGGGCTATGGTGAAAAAGGAAATATCTTCCGTTCAAAACTGGAAAGAAGCCTTCTGAGAAACTGCTCTGTGTTCTGTTAATTCATCTCACAGAATTACATCTTTCCCTTCAAGAAGCCTTTCGCTAAGACTGTTCTTGTGTAATTGGCAAAGGGATATTTTTAACCCCTAGAGGGCTATGGTGAAAAAGGAAATATCTTCCTTTCAAAACTGGAAAGAAGCTTTCTGAGAAAGTGCTCAGTGTTCTGTTAAATCATCTCACATAGTTACATCTTCCCCATCAAGAAGCCTTTCGCTAAGGCTGTTCTTGTGGAATTGGCAAAGGGATATTTGGACGCCCTTAGAGGGCTGTGGTGAAAAAGGAAACATCTTCCGTTCAAAACTGGAAAGAAGCTTTCTGAGAAACTGCTCTGTGTTCTGTTAATTCATCTCACAGAGTCACATCTTTCCCTTCAAGAAGCCTTTCGCTAAGGCTGTTCTTCTGGAATTGGCAAAGGGATATTTGGAAGCCCATAGAGGGCTATGGTGAAAAAGGAAATATCTTCCGTTCAAAACTGGAAAGAAGCTTTCTGAGAAACTGCTCTGTGTTCTGTTAATTCATCTCCCAGAGTTACATCTTTCCCTTCAAGAAGTCTTTCGCTAAGACTATTCCTTTGGAATTGGCAAAGTGATATTTAGAAGCCCATAGAGGGCTATGGTGAAAAAGGAAATATCTTCCGTTCAAAACTGGAAAGAAGCTTTCTGAGAAACTGCTCTGTGTTCTGTTAATTCATCTCACAGAGTTACATCTTTCCTTCAAGAATCCTTTCGCTAAGGCTCTTCTTGTGGAATTGGAAAAGGGATATTTGGATGCCCATAGAGGGCTATGGTGAAAAAGGAAATAACTTCCGTTCAAAACTGGAAAGAAGCTATCTGAGAATCTGGTCTGTGTTCTGTTAATTCATCTCACAGAGTTACATCTTTCCTTCAAGAAGCCTTTCGCTTAGGCTGTTCTTGTGGTATTGGCAAAGGGATATTTGGAAGCCCATAGAGGGCTATGGTGAAAAAGGAAATATCTTCCGTTCAAAACTGGAAAGAAGCCTTCTGAGAGACTGCTCTGTGTTCTGTTAATTCATCTCACAGAGTTACATCTTTCTCTTCATGAAGCCTTTCGCTAAGACTGTTCTTTTGGAATTGGCAAAGTGATATTTGGAAGCCCATAGAGGGCTATGGTGAAAAAGGAAATATCTTCCGTTCAAAACTGGAAAGAAGCTTTCTGAGAAACTGCTCTGTGTTCTGTTAATTCTTCTCACAGAGTTACATCTTTCCCTTCAAGAAGCCTTTCGCTAAGGCTGTTCTTGTGGAATTGGCAAAGGGATATTTGGAAGCCCATAGAGGGCTATGGTGAAAAAGGAAATAGCTTCCGTTCAAAACTGGAAAGAAGCTTTCTGAGAAACTGCTCTGTGTTCTGTTAAATCATCTCACAGAGTTACATCTTCCCCTTCAAGAAGCCTTTCGCTAAGGCTGTTCTTGTGGAATTGGCAAAGGGATATTTGGAAGCCCATAGAGGGCTAGGGAGAAAAAGGAAATATCTACCGTTCAACACTGGAAAGAAGCTTTCTGAGAAACTGCTCTGTGTTCTGTTAATTCATCTCACAGAGTTACATCTTTCCCTTCAAGAAGCCTTTCGCTAAGGCTGTTCTTGTGGAATTCGCAAACTGATATTTGGACGCCCATAGAGGGCTAGGGTGAAAAAGGAAATATCTTCCGTTCAAAACTGGAAAGAAGCTTTCTGAGAAACTGCTGTGTGTTCTGTTAATTCATCTCACAGAGTTACATCTTTCCCTTCAAGAAGCCTTACGCTAAGGCTGTTCTTGGGTAATTCGCAAAGGGATATTTGGACTCCCATAGAGGGCTATGGTGAAAAGAGAAATATCTTCCGTTCAAAACTGGAAAGAAGCTTTCTGAGAAAGTGCTCTGTGTTCTGTTAAATCATCTCACAGAGTTACATCTTCCCCATCAAGAAGCGTTTCGTTAAGGCTGTTCTTGTGGAATTGGCAAAGAGATATTTGGAAGCCCATAGGGGGCTATGGTGAAAAAGGAAATATCTTCCGTTCAAAACTGGAAAGAAGCTTTCTGAGAAACTGCTCTGTGTTCTGTTAATTCATCTCACAGAGTTACATCTTTCCCTTCAAGAAGCCTTTCGCTAAGGCTGTTCTTGTGGAATTGGCAAAGGGATATTTGGAAGCCCATGGTGGGCTATGGTGAAAAAGGAAATATCTTCCGTTCAAAACTGGAAAGAAGCTTTCTGAGAAACTGCTCTGTGTTCTGTTAATTCATCTCACAGAGTTACATCTTCCCCATCAAAAGACTTTCGCTAAGGCTGTTCTTGTGGAATTGGCAAAGGGATATTTGGAAGCCCATAGGGGTCTATGGTGTAAAAGGAAATATCTTCCGTTCAAAACTGGAAAGAAGCTTTCTGAGAAACTGCTCTGTGTTCTGTTAATTCATCTCACAGAGTTACATCTTTCTCTTCAAGAAGCCTTTCGCTAAGACTGTTCTTTTGGAATTGGCAAAGTGATATTTGGAAGCCCATAGAGGGCTCTGGTGAAAAAGGAAATATCTTCCGTTCAAAACTGGAAAGAAGCTTTCTGAGAAACTGCTCTGTGTTCTGTTAATTCTTCTCACAGAGTTACATCTTTCCCTTCAAGAAGCCTTTCGCTAAGGCTGTTCTTGTGGAATTCGCAAAGTGATATTTGGAAGCCCATAGAGGGCTATGGTGAAAAAGGAAATATCTTCCGTTCAATCTGGAAAGAAGCTTTCTGAGAAACGGCTCTGTGTTCTGTTACTTCATCTCACAGAGTTACATCTTCCCCATCAAAAGACTTTCGCTAAGTCTGTTCTTGTGGAATTGGCAAAGGGATATTTGGAAACCCATAGGGGTCTATGGTGTAAAAGGAAATATCTTCCGTTCAAAACTGGAAAGAAGCTTTCTGAGAAACTGCTCTGTGTTCTGTTAATTCATCTCACAGAGTTACATCTTTCCCTTCAAGAAGCCTTTCCCTAAGGCTGTTCTTGTGGAATTGGCAAAGGGATATTTGGAAGACCTTAGAGGGCTATGGTGAAAAAGGAAATAGCTTCCGTTCAAAACTGGAAAGAAGCTTTCTGAGAAACTGCTCTGTGTTCTGTTAAATCATCTCACAGAGTTACATCTTCCCCTTCAAGAAGCCTTTCGCTAAGGCTGTTCTTGTGGAATTGGCAAAGGGATATTTGGCAGCCCATAGAGGGCTAGGGAGAAAAAGGAAATATCTACCATTCAAAACTGGAAAGAAGCTTTCTGAGAAACTGCTCTGTGTTCTGTTAATTCATCTCACAGAATTACATCTTTCCCTTCAAGAAGCCTTTCGCTAAGACTGTTCTTGTGTAATTGGCAAAGGGATATTTTTAACCCCTAGAGGGCTATGGTGAAAAAGGAAATATCTTCCTTTCAAAACTGGAAAGAAGCTTTCTGAGAAAGTGCTCAGTGTTCTGTTAAATCATCTCACAGAGTTACATCTTCCCCATCAAGAAGCCTTTCGCTAAGGCTGTTCTTGTGGAATTGGCAAAGGGATATTTGGACGCCCTTAGAGGGCTATGGTGAAAAAGGCAATATCTTCCGTTCAAAACTGGAAAGAAGCTTTCTGAGAAACTGCTCTGTGTTCTGTTAATTCATCTCACAGAGTTACATCTTTCCCTTCAATAAGCCTTTCGCTATGGCTGTTCTTGTGGAATTGGCAAAGGGATATTTGGAAGCCCATAGAGGGCTAGGGTGAAAAAGGAAATATCTTCCGTTCAAAACTGGAAAGAAGCTTTCTGAGAAACTGCTGTGTGTTCTGTTAATTCATCTCACAGAGTTACATCTTTCCCTTCAAGAAGCCTTACGCTAAGGCTGTTCTTGGGTAATTCGCAAAGGGATATTTGGACTCCCATAGAGGGCTATGGTGAAAAGAGAAATATCTTCCGTTCAAAACTGGAAAGAAGCTTTCTGAGAAAGTGCTCTGTGTTCTGTTAAATCATCTCACAGAGTTACATCTTCCCCATCAAGAAGCGTTTCGTTAAGGCTGTTCTTGTGGAATTGGCAAAGAGATATTTGGAAGCCCATAGGGGGCTATGGTGAAAAAGGAAATATCTTCCGTTCAAAACTGGAAAGAAGCTTTCTGAGAAACTGCTCTGTGTTCTGTTAATTCATCTCACAGAGTTACATCTTTCCCTTCAAGAAGCCTTTCGCTAAGGCTGTTCTTGTGGAATTGGCAAAGGGATATTTGGAAGCCCATGGTGGGCTATGGTGAAAAAGGAAATATCTTCCGTTCAAAACTGGAAAGAAGCTTTCTGAGAAACTGCTCTGTGTTCTGTTAATTCTTCTCACAGAGTTACATCTTTCCCTTCAACAATCCTTTCGTTAAGGCTGTACTTGTGGAATTCGCAAAGGGATATTTGGAAGCTATTAGAGGGCTGTGGTGAAAAAGGAAATATCTTCCATTCAAATCTGGAAAGAAGCTTTCTGAGAAACTGCTCTGTGTTCTGTTAATTCGTCTGCCAGAGTTACATCTTTCCCTTCAAGAAGCCTTTCGCTAAGACTGTTCCTTTGGAATTGGCAAAGTGATATTTGGAAGCCCATAGAGGGCTCTGGTGAAAAAGGAAATATCTTCCGTTCAAAACTGGAAAGAAGCTTTCTGAGAAACTGCTCTGTGTTCTGTTAATTCATCTCACAGAGTTACATCTTCCCCATCAAAAGACTTTCGCTAAGGCTGTTCTTGTGGAATTGGCAAAGGGATATTTGGAAGCCCATAGGGGTCTACGGTGTAAAAGGAAATATCTTCCGTTCAAAACTGGAAAGAAGCTTTCTGAGAAACTGCTCTGTGTTCTGTTAATTCATCTCACAGAGTTACATCTTTCTCTTCAAGAAGCCTTTCGCTAAGACTGTTCTTTTGGAATTGGCAAAGTGATATTTGGAAGCCCAGAGAGGGCTCTGGTGAAAAAGGAAATATCTTCCGTTCAAAACTGGAAAGAAGCTTTCTGAGAAACTGCTCTGTGTTCTGTTAATTCTTCTCACAGAGTTACATCTTTCCCTTCAAGAAGCCTTTCGCTAAGGCTGTTCTTGTGGAATTCGCAAAGTGATATTTGGAAGCCCATAGAGGCCTATGGTGAAAAAGGAAATATCTTCCGTTCAATCTGGAAAGAAGCTTTCTGAGAAACTGCTCTGTGTTCTGTTAATTCATCTCACAGAGTTACATCTTCCCCATCAAAAGACTTTCGCTAAGGCTGTTCTTGTGGAATTGGCAAAGGGATATTTGGAAGCCCATAGGGGTCTATGGTGTAAAAGGAAATATCTTCCGTTCAAAACTGGAAAGAAGCTTTCTGAGAAACTGCTCTGTGTTCTGTTAAATCATCTCACAGAGTTACATCTTCCCCTTCAAGAAGCCTTTCGCTAAGGCTGTTCTTGTGGAATTGGCAAAGGGATATTTGGAAGCCCATAGAGGGCTAGGGAGAAAAAGGAAATATCTACCATTCAAAACTGGAAAGAAGCTTTCTGAGAAACTGCTCTGTGTTCTGTTAATTCATCTCACAGAATTACATCTTTCCCTTCAAGAAGCCTTTCGCTAAGACTGTTCTTGTGTAATTGGCAAAGGGATATTTTTAACCCCTAGAGGGCTATGGTGAAAAAGGAAATATCTTCCGTTCAAAACTGGAAATAAGCTTTCTGAGAAACTGCTCTGTGTTCTGTTAATTCATCTCCCAGAGTTACATCTTTCCCTTCAAGAAGTCTTTCGCTAAGACTGTTCCTTTGGAATTGGCAAAGTGATATTTAGAAGCCCATAGAGGGCTATGGTGAAAAAGGAAATATCTTCCGTTCAAAACTGGAAAGAAGCTTTCTGAGAAACTGCTCTGTGTTCTGTTAATTCATGTCACAGAGTTACATCTTTCCCTTCAAGAATCCTTTCGCTAAGGCTCTTCTTGTGGAATTGGAAAAGGGATATTTGGATGCCCATAGAGGGCTATGGTGAAAAAGGAAATAACTTCCGTTCAAAACTGGAAAGAAGCTTTCTGAGAAACTGGTCTGTGTTCTGTTAATTCATCTCACAGAGTTACATCTTTCCTTCAAGAAGCCTTTCGCTTAGGCTGTTCTTGTGGTATTGGCAAAGGGATATTTGGAAGCCCATAGAGGGCTATGGTGAAAAAGGAAATATCTTCCGTTCAAAACTGGAAAGAAGCCTTCTGAGAGACTGCTCTGTGTTCTGTTAATTCATCTCACAGAGTTGCATCTTTCTCCTCAAGAAGCCTTTCGCTAAGGCTTTTCTTGTGGAATTGGAAAAGGGATATTTGGAAGCCCATAGAGGGCTATGGTGAAAAAGGAAATATCTTCCGTTCAAAACTGGAAAGAAGCCTTCTGAGAAACTGCTCTGTGTTCTGTTAATTCATCTCACAGAGTTACATCTTTCTCTTCAAGAAGCCTTTCGCTAAGACTGTTCTTTTGTAATTGGCAAAGTGATATTTGGAAGCCCATAGAGGGCTATGGTGAAAAAGGAAATATCTTCCGTTCAAAACTGGAAAGAAGCTTTCTGAGAAACTGCTCTGTGTTCTGTTAATTCTTCTCACAGAGTTACATCTTTCCCTTCAAGAAGCCTTTCGCTAAGGCTGTTCTTGTGGAATTGGAAAAGGGATATTTGGAAGCCCATAGAGGGCTATGGTGAAAAAGGAAATAGCTTCCGTTCAAAACTGGAAAGAAGCTTTCTGAGAAACTGCTCTGTGTTCTGTTAAATCATCTCACAGAGTTACATCTTCCCCTTCAAGAAGCCTTTCGCTAAGGCTGTTCTTGTGGAATTGGCAAAGGGATATTTGGAAGCCCATAGAGGGCTAGGGAGAAAAAGGAAATATCTACCGTTCAAAACTGGAAAGAAGCTTTCTGAGAAACTGCTCTGTGTTATGTTAATTCATCTCACAGAGTTACATCTTTCCCTTCAAGAAGCCTTTCGCTAAGGCTGTTCTTGTGGAATTGGCAAAGGGATATTTGGAAACCCATAGAGGGCTATGGTGAGAAAGGAAATATCTTCCGTTCAAAACTGGAAAGAAGCTTTCTGAGAAACTGCTCTGTGTTCTGTTAAATCATCTCACAGAGCTACATCTTCCCCATCAAGAAGCGTTTCGCTAAGACTGTTCTTCTGGAATTGGCAAAGGGATATTTGGAAGCCCATAGAGGGCTATGATGAAAAAGGAAATATCTTCCGTTCAAAAGTGGAAAGAAGCTTTCTGAGAAACTGCTCTGTGTTCTGTTAATTCATCTCACAGAGTTACATCTTTCCCTTCAAGAAGCCTTTCGCTAAGGCTGTTCTTGTGGAATTGGCAAAGGGATATTTGGAAGCCCATAGAGGGCTATGGTGAAAAAGGAAATATCTTCCGTTCAAAACTGGAAAGAAGCTTTCTGTGAAACTGCTCTGTGTTCTGTTAAATCATCTCACAGAGTTACATCTTCCCCATCAAGAAGCGTTTCGCTAAGGCTGTTCTTGTGGAATTGGCAAAGGGATATTTGGAAGCCCATAGGGGGCTATGGTGAAAAAGGAAATATCTTCCGTTCAAAAGTGGAAAGAAGCTTTCTGAGAAACTGCTCTGTGTTCTGTTAATTCATCTCACAGAGTTACATCTTTCCCTTCAAGAAGCCTTTCGCTAAGGCTGTTCTTGTGGAATTGGCAAAGGGATATTTGGAAGCCCATAGAGGGCTATGGTGAAAAAGGAAATATCTTCCGTTCAAAACTGGAAAGAAGCTTTCTGAGAAACTGCTGTGTGTTCTGTTAATTCATCTCACAGAGTTACATCTTTCCCTTCAAGAAGCCTTACGCTAAGGCTGTTCTTGTGTAATTCGCAAAGGGATATTTGGACTCCCATAGAGGGCTATGGTGAAAAGAGAAATATCTTCCGTTCAAAACTGGAAAGAAGCTTTCTGAGAAACTGCTCTGTGTTCTGTTAAATCATCTCACAGAGTTACATCTTCCCCATCAAGAAGCGTTTCGTTAAGGCTGTTCTTGTGGAATTGGCAAAGAGATATTTGGAAGCCCATAGGGGGCTATGGTGAAAAAGGAAATATCTTCCGTTCAAAACTGGAAAGAAGCTTTCTGAGAAACTGCTCTGTGTTCTGTTAATTCATCTCACAGAGTTACATCTTTCCCTTCAAGAAGCCTTTCGCTAACGCTGTTCTTGTGGAATTGGCAAAGGGATATTTGGAAGCCCATGGAGGGCTATGGTGAAAAAGGAAATATCTTCCGTTCAAAACTGGAAAGAAGCTTTCTGAGAAACTGCTCTGTGTTCTATTAAATCATCTCACAGAGTTACATCTTCCCCTTCAAGAAGCCTTTCGCTAAGGCTGTTCTTGTGGAATTGGCAAAGGGATATTTGGAAGCCCATAGAGGGCTAGGGAGAAAAAGGAAATATCTACCATTCAAAACTGGAAAGAAGCTTTCTGAGAAACTGCTCTGTGTTCTGTTAATTCATCTCACAGAATTACATCTTTCCCTTCAAGAAGCCTTTCGCTAAGACTGTTCTTGTGTAATTGGCAAAGGGATATTTTTAACCCCTAGAGGGCTATGGTGAAAAAGGAAATATCTTCCGTTCAAAACTGGAAAGAAGCCTTCTGAGAAACTGCTCTGTGTTCTGTTAATTCATCTCACAGAGTTACATCTTTCTCTTCAAGAAGCCTTTCGCTAAGACTGTTCTTTTGGAATTGGCAAAGTGATATTAGGAAGCCCATAGAGGGCTATGGTGAAAAAGGAAATATCTTCCGTTCAAAACTGGAAAGAAGCTTTCTGAGAAACTGCTCCGTGTTCTGTTAATTCAACTCACAGAGTTACATCTTCCCCTTCAAGAAGCCTTTCGCTAAGGCTGTTATTGTGGAATTGGCAAAGGGATATTTTGAAGCCCATAGAGGGCTATGGTGAAAAAAGGAAATATCTTCCGTTCAAAATTGGAAAGAAGCTTTCTGAGAAACTGCTCTGTGTTCTGTTAATTCATCTCACAGAGATACATCTTTCCTTCAAGAAGCCTTTCGCTAAGGCTGTTCTTGTGGAATTCGCAAAGTGATATTTGGACGACCATAGAGGGATATGGTGAAAAAGGAAATATCTTCCATTCAAAACAGGAAAGAAGCTTTCTGAGAAACTGCTCGGTGTTCTGTTAAATCATCTCACAGAGTTACATCTACCCATTCAAGAAGCGTTTCGCTAAGGCTCTTCTTGTGGAATTGGCAAAGGGATATTTGGAAGCCCATAGAGGGCTGTGGTGAAAAAGGAAATATCTTCCGTTCAAAACTGGAAAGAAGCTTTCTGAGAAACTGCTCTGTGTTCTGTTAATTCATCTCACAGAGTTACATCTTTCCCTTCAAGAAGCCTTTCGCTAAGGCTGTTCTTGTGGAATTGGCAAAGGGATATTTGGAAGCCCATAGAGGGCTAGGGTGAAAAAGGAAATATCTTCCGTTCAAAACTGGAAAGAAGCTTTCTGTGAAACTGCTCTGTGTTCTGTTAAATCATCTCACAGAGTTACATCTTCCCCATCAAGAAGCGTTTCGCTAAGGCTGTTCTTGTGGAATTGGCAAAGGGATATTTGGAAGCCCATAGGGGGCTATGGTGAAAAAGGAAATATCTTCCGTTCAAAAGTGGAAAGAAGCTTTCTGAGAAACTGCTCTGTGTTCTGTTAATTCATCTCACAGAGTTACATCTTTCCCTTCAAGAAGCCTTTCGCTAAGGCTGTTCTTGTGGAATTGGCAAAGGGATATTTGGAAGCCCATAGAGGGCTATGGTGAAAAAGGAAATATCTTCCGTTCAAAACTGGAAAGAAGCTTTCTGAGAAACTGCTCTGTGTTCTGTTAATTCATCTCACAGAGTTACATCTTTCCCTTCAAGAAGCCTTTCGCTAAGGCTGTTCTTGTGGAATTGTCAAAGGGATATTTGGAAGCCCATAGAGGGCTAGGGTGAAAAAGGAAATATCTTCCGTTCAAAACTGGAAAGAAGCTTTCTGAGAAACTGCTGTGTGTTCTGTTAATTCATCTCACAGAGTTACATCTTTCCCTTCAAGAAGCCTTACGCTAAGGCTGTTTTTGTGTAATTCGCAAAGGGATATTTGGACTCCCATAGAGGGCTATGGTGAAAAGAGAAATATCTTCCGTTCAAAACTGGAAAGAAGCTTTCTGAGAAAGTGCTCTGTGTTCTGTTAAATCATCTCACAGAGTTACATCTTCCCCATCAAGTAGCGTTTCGTTAAGGCTGTTCTTGTGGAATTGGCAAAGAGATATTTGGAAGCCCATAGGGGGCTATGGTGAAAAAGGAAATATCTTCCGTTCAAAACTGGAAAGAAGCTTTCTGAGAAACTGCTCTGTGTTCTGTTAATTCATCTCACAGAGTTACATCTTTCCCTTCAAGAAGCCTTTCGCTAAGGCTGTTCTTGTGGAATTGGCAAAGGGATATTTGGAAGCCCATGGAGGGCTATGGTGAAAAAGGAAATATCTTCCGTTCAAAACTGGAAAGAAGCTTTCTGAGAAACTGCTCTGTGTTCTATTAAATCATCTCACAGAGTTACATCTTCCCCTTCAAGAAGCCTTTCGCTAAGGCTGTTCTTGTGGAATTGGCAAAGGGATATTTGGAAGCCCATAGAGGGCTAGGGAGAAAAAGGAAATATCTACCATTCAAAACTGGAAAGAAGCTTTCTGAGAAACTGCTCTGTGTTCTGTTAATTCATCTCACAGAATTACATCTTTCCCTTCAAGAAGCCTTTCGCTAAGACTGTTCTTGTGTAATTGGCAAAGGGATATTTTTAACCCCTAGAGGGCTATGGTGAAAAAGGAAATATCTTCCTTTCAAAACTGGAAAGAAGCTTTCTGAGAAAGTGCTCAGTGTTCTGTTAAATCATCTCACAGAGTTACATCTTCCCCATCAAGAAGCCTTTCGCTAAGTCTGTTCTTGTGGAATTGGCAAAGGGATATTTGGACGCCCTTAGAGGGCTATCGTGAAAAAGGAAATATCTTCCGTTCAAAACTGGAAAGAAGCTTTCTGAGAAACTGCTCTGTGTTCTGTTAATTCATCTCACAGAGTTACATCTTCCCCATCAAAAGACTTTCGCTAAGGCTGTTCTTGTGGAATTGGCAAAGGGATATTTTGAAGCCCATAGGGGTCTATGGTGTAAAAGGAAATATCTTCCGTTCAAAACTGGAAAGAAGCTTTCTGAGAAACTGCTCTGTGTTCTGTTAATTCATCTCACAGAGTTACATCTTTCTCTTCAAGAAGCCTTTCGCTAAGACTGTTCTTTTGGAATTGGCAAAGTGATATTTGGAAGCCCATAGAGGGCTGTGGTGAAAAAGGAAATATCTTCCGTTCAAAACTGGAAAGAAGCTTTCTGAGAAACTGCTCTGTGTTCTGTTAATTCTTCTCACAGAGTTACATCTTTCCCTTCAAGAAGCCTTTCGCTAAGGCTGTTCTTGTGGAATTCGCAAAGTGATATTTGGAAGCCCATAGAGGGCTATGGTGAAAAAGGAAATATCTTCCGTTCAATCTGGAAAGAAGCTTTCTGAGAAACTGCTCTGTGTTCTGTTAATTCATCTCACAGAGTTACATCTTCCCCATCAAAAGACTTTCGCTAAGGCTGTTCTTGTGGAATTGGCAAAGGGATATTTGGAAGCCCATAGGGGTCTAAGGTGTAAAAGGAAATATCTTCCGTTCAAAACTGGAAAGAAGCTTTCTGAGAAACTGCTCTGTGTTCTGTTAATTCATCTCACAGAGTTACATCTTTCCCTTCAAGAAGCCTTTCCCTAAGGCTGTTCTTGTGGAATTGGCAAAGGGATATTTGGAAGACCTTAGAGGGCTATGGTGAAAAAGGAAATAGCTTCCGTTCAAAACTGGAAAGAAGCTTTCTGAAAAACTGCTCTGTGTTCTGTTAAATCATCTCACAGAGTTACATCTTCCCCTTCAAGAAGCCTTTCGCTAAGGCTGTTCTTGTGGAATTGGCAAAGGGATATTTGGAAGCCCATAGAGGGCTAGGGAGAAAAAGGAAATATCTACCATTCAAAACTGGAAAGAAGCTTTCTGAGAAACTGCTCTGTGTTCTGTTAATTCATCTCACAGAATTACATCTTTCCCTTCAAGAAGCCTTTCGCTAAGACTGTTCTTGTGTAATTGGCAAAGGGATATTTTTAACCCCTAGAGGGCTATGGTGAAAAAGGAAATATCTTCCTTTCAAAACTGGACAGAAGCTTTCTGAGAAAGTGCTCAGTGTTCTGTTAAATCATCTCACATAGTTACATCTTCCCCATCAAGAAGCCTTTCGCTAAGGCTGTTCTTGTGGAATTGGCAAAGGGATATTTGGACGCCCTTAGAGGGCTATGGTGAAAAAGGAAATATCTTCCGTTCAAAACTGGAAAGAAGCTTTCTGAGAAACTGCTCTGTGTTCTGTTAATTCATCTCACAGAGTTACATCTTTCCCTTCAAGAAGCCTTTCGCTAAGGCTGTTCTTGTGGAATTGGCAAAGGGATATTTGGAAGCCCATAGAGGGCTAGGGTGAAAAAGGAAATATCTTCCGTTCAAAACTGGAAAGAAGCTTTCTGAGAAACTGCTGTGTGTTCTGTTAATTCATCTCACAGAGTTACATCTTTCCCTTCAAGAAGCCTTACGCTAAGGCTGTTCTTGTGTAATTCGCAAAGGGATATTTGGACTCCCATAGAGGGCTATGGTGAAAAGAGAAATATCTTCCGTTCAAAACTGGAAAGAAGCTTTCTGAGAAAGTGCTCTGTGTTCTGTTAAATCATCTCACAGAGTTACATCTTCCCCATCAAGAAGCGTTTCGTTAAGGCTGTTCTTGTGGAATTGGCAAAGAGATATTTGGAAGCCCATAGGGGGCTATGGTGAAAAAGGAAATAACTTCCGTTCAAAACTGGAAAGAAGCTTTCTGAGAAACTGCTCTGTGTTCTGTTAATTCATCTCACAGAGTTACATCTTTCCCTTCAAGAAGCCTTTCGCTAAGGCTGTTCTTGTGGAATTGGCAAAGGGATATTTGGAAGCCCATGGAGGGCTATGGTGAAAAAGGAAATATCTTCCGTTCAAAACTGGAAAGAAGCTTTCTGAGAAACTGCTCTGTGTTCTGTTAATTCTTCTCACAGAGTTACATCTTTCCCTTCAACAATCCTTTCGTTAAGGCTGTACTTGTGGAATTCGCAAAGGGATATTTGGAAGCCCTTAGAGGGCTGTGGTGAAAAAGGAAATATCTTCCATTCAAATCTGGAAAGAAGCTTTCTGAGAAACTGCTCTGTGTTCTGTTAATTCGTCTGCCAGAGTTACATCTTTCCCTTCAAGAAGCCTTTCGCTAAGACTGTTCCTTTGGAATTGGCAAAGTGATATTTGGAAGCCCATAGAGGGCTCTGGTGAAAAAGGAAATATCTTCCGTTCAAAACTGGAAAGAAGCTTTCTGAGAAACTGCTCTGTGTTCTGTTAATTCATCTCACAGAGTTACATCTTCCCCATCAAAAGACTTTCGCTAAGGCTGTTCTTGTGGAATTGGCAAAGGGATATTTGGAAGCCCATAGGGGTCTATGGTGTAAAAGGAAATATCTTCCGTTCAAAACTGGAAAGAAGCTTTCTGAGAAACTGCTCTGTGTTCTGTTAATTCATCTCACAGAGTTACATCTTTCCCTTCAAGAAGCCTTACGCTAAGACTGTTCTTTTGGAATTGGCAAAGTGATATTTGGAAGCCCATAGAGGGCTCTGGTGAAAAAGGAAATATCTTCCGTTCAAAACTGGAAAGAAGCTTTCTGAGAAACTGCTCTGTGTTCTGTTAATTCTTCTCACAGAGTTACATCTTTCCCTTCAAGAAGCCTTTCGCTAAGGCTGTTCTTGTGGAATTCGCAAAGTGATATTTGGAAGCCCATAGAGGGCTATGGTGAAAAAGGAAATATCTTCCGTTCAATCTGGAAAGAAGCTTTCTGAGAAACTGCTCTGTGTTCTGTTAATTCATCTCACAGAGTTACATCTTCCCCATCAAAAGACTTTCGCTAAGGCTGTTCTTGTGGAATTGGCAAAGGGATATTTGGAAGCCCATAGGGGTCTATGGTGTAAAAGGAAATATCTTCCGTTCAAAACTGGAAAGAAGCTTTCTGAGAAACTGCTCTGTGTTCTGTTAATTCATCTCACAGAGTTACATCTTTCCCTTCAAGAAGCCTTTCCCTAAGGCTGTTCTTGTGGAATTGGCAAAGGGATATTTGGAAGACCTTAGAGGGCTATGGTGAAAAAGGAAATAGCTTCCGTTCAAAACTGGAAAGAAGCTTTCTGAGAAACTGCTCTGTGTTCTGTTAAATCATCTCACAGAGTTACATCTTCCCCTTCAAGAAGCCTTTCGCTAAGGCTGTTCTTGTGGAATTGGCAAAGGGATATTTGGAAGCCCATAGAGGGCTAGGGAGAAAAAGGAAATATCTACCATTCAAAACTGGAAAGAAGCTTTCTGAGAAACTGCTCTGTGTTCTGTTAATTCATCTCACAGAATTACATCTTTCCCTTCAAGAAGCCTTTCGCTAAGACTGTTCTTGTGTAATTGGCAAAGGGATATTTTTAACCCCTAGAGGGCTATGGTGAAAAAGGAAATATCTTCCTTTCAAAACTGGAAAGAAGCTTTCTGAGAAAGTGCTCAGTGTTCTGTTAAATCATCTCACATAGTTACATCTTCCCCATCAAGAAGCCTTTCGCTAAGGCTGTTCTTGTGGAATTGGCAAAGGGATATTTGGACGCCCTTAGAGGGCTGTGGTGAAAAAGGAAATATCTTCCGTTCAAAACTGGAAAGAAGCTTTCTGAGAAACTGCTCTGTGTTCTGTTAATTCATCTCACAGAGTTACATCTTTCCCTTCAATAAGCCTTTCGCTAAGGCTGTTCTTCTGGAATTGGCAAAGGGATATTTGGAAGCCCATAGAGGGCTATGGTGAAAAAGGAAATATCTTCCGTTCAAAACTGGAAAGAAGCTTTCTGAGAAACTGCTCTGTGTTCTGTTAATTCATCTCCAAGAGTTACATCTTTCCCTTCAAGAAGTCTTTCGCTAAGACTGTTCCTTTGGAATTGGCAAAGTGATATTTAGAAGCCCATAGAGGGCTATGGTGAAAAATGAAATATCTTCCGTTCAAAACTGGAAAGAAGCTTTCTGAGAAACTGCTCTGTGTTCTGTTAATTCATCTCACAGAGTTACATCTTTCCCTTCAAGAATCCTTTCGCTAAGGCTCTTCTTGTGGAATTGGAAAAGGGATATTTGGATGCCCATAGAGGGCTATGGTGAAAAAGGAAATAACTTCCGTTCAAAACTGGAAAGAAGCTATCTGAGAAACTGGTCTGTGTTCTGTTAATTCATCTCACAGAGTTACATCTTTCCTTCAAGAAGCCTTTCGCTTAGGCTGTTCTTGTGGTATTGGCAAAGGGATATTTGGAAGCCCATAGAGGGCTATGGTGAAAAAGGAAATATCTTCCGTTCAAAACTGGAAAGAAGCCTTCTGAGAGACTGCTCTGTGTTCTGTTAATTCATCTCACAGAGTTGCATCTTTCTCCTCAAGAAGCCTTTCGCTAAGGCTTTTCTTGTGGAATTGGAAAAGGGATATTTGGAAGCCCATAGAGGGCTATGGTGAAAAAGGAAATATCTTCCGTTCAAAACTGGAAAGAAGCCTTCTGAGAAACTGCTCTGTGTTCTGTTAATTCATCTCACAGAGTTACATCTTTCTCTTCAAGAAGCCTTTCGCTAAGACTGTTCTTTTGGAATTGGCAAAGTGATATTTGGAAGCCCATAGAGGGCTATCGTGAAAAAGGAAATATCTTCCGTTCAAAACTGGAAAGAAGCTTTCTGAGAAACTGCTCTGTGTTCTGTTAATTCTTCTCACAGAGTTACATCTTTCCCTTCAAGAAGCCTTTCGCTAAGGCTGTTCTTGTGGAATTGGAAAAGGGATATTTGGAAGCCCATAGAGGGCTATGGTGAAAAAGGAAATAGCTTCCGTTCAAAACTGGAAAGAAGCTTTCTGAGAAACTGCTCTGTGTTCTGTTAAATCATCTCACAGAGTTACATCTTCCCCTTCAAGAAGCCTTTCGCTAAGGCTGTTCTTGTGGAATTGGCAAAGGGATATTTGGAAGCCCATAGAGGGCTAGGGAGAAAAAGGAAATATCTACCGTTCAAAACTGGAAAGAAGCTTTCTGAGAAACTGCTCTGTGTTCTGTTAATTCATCTCACAGAGTTACATCTTTCCCTTCAATAAGCCTTTCGCTAAGGCTGTTCTTCTGGAATTGGCAAAGGGATATTTGGAAGCCCATAGAGGGCTATGGTGAAAAAGGAAATATCTTCCGTTCAAAACTGGAAAGAAGCTTTTTGAGAAACTGCTCTGTGTTCTGTAAATTCATCTCCCAGAGTTACATCTTTCCCTTCAAGAAGTCTTTCGCTAAGACTGTTCCTTTGGAATTGGCAAAGTGATATTTAGAAGCCCATAGAGGGCTATGGTGAAAAAGGAAATATCTTCCGTTCAAAACTGGAAAGAAGCTTTCTGAGAAACTGCTCTGTGTTCTGTTAATTCATCTCACAGAGTTACATCTTTCCCTTCAAGAATCCTTTCGCTAAGGCTCTTCTTGTGGAATTGGAAAAGGGATATTTGGATGCCCATAGAGGGCTATGGTGAAAAAGGAAATAACTTCCGTTCAAAACTGGAAAGAAGCTATCTGAGAAACTGGTCTGGGTTCTGTTAATTCATCTCACAGAGTTACATCTTTCCTTCAAGAAGCCTTTCGCTTAGGCTGTTCTTGTGGTATTGGCAAAGGGATATTTGGAAGCCCATAGAGGGCTATGGTGAAAAAGGAAATATCTTCCGTTCAAAACTGGAAAGAAGCCTTCTGAGAGACTGCTCTGTGTTCTGTTAATTCATCTCAGAGAGTTGCATCTTTCTCCTCAAGAAGCCTTTCGCTAAGGCTTTTCTTGTGGAATTGGAAAAGGGATATTTGGAAGCCCATAGAGGGCTATGGTGAAAAAGGAAATATCTTCCGTTCAAAACTGGAAAGAAGCCTTCTGAGAAACTGCTCTGTGTTCTGTTAATTCATCTCACAGAGTTACATCTTTCTCTTCAAGAAGCCTTTCGCTAAGACTGTTCTTTTGGAATTGGCAAAGTGATATTAGGAATCCCATAGAGGGCTATGGTGAAAAAGGAAATATCTTCCGTTCAAAACTGGAAAGAAGCTTTCTGAGAAACTGCTCCGTGTTCTGTTAATTCAACTCACAGAGTTACATCTTCCCCTTCAAGAAGCCTTTCGCTAAGGCTGTTATTGTGTAATTGGCAAAGGGATATTTTGAAGCCCATAGAGGGCTATGGTGAAAAAAGGAAATATCTTCCGTTCAAAATTGGAAAGAAGCTTTCTGAGAAACTGCTCTGTGTTCTGTTAATTCATCTCACAGAGATACATCTTTCCTTCAAGAAGCCTTTCGCTAAGGCTGTTCTTGTGGAATTCGCAAAGTGATATTTGGACGACCATAGAGGGATATGGTGAAAAAGGAAATATCTTCCATTCAAAACAGGAAAGAAGCTTTCTGAGAAACTGCTCTGTGTTCTGTTAAATCATCTCACAGAGTTACATCTACCCATTCAAGAAGCGTTTCGCTAAGGCTCTTCTTGTGGAATTGGCAAAGGGATATTTGGAAGCCCATAGAGGGCTGTGGTGAAAAAGGAAATATCTTCAGTTCAAAACTGGAAAGAAGCTTTCTGAGAAACTGCTGTGTGTTCTGTTAATTCATCTCACAGAGTTACATCTTTCCCTTCAAGAAGCCTTACGCTAAGGCTGTTCTTGTGTAATTCGCAAAGGGATATTTGGACTCCCATAGAGGGCTATGGTGAAAAGAGAAATATCTTCCGTTCAAAACTGGAAAGAAGCTTTCTGAGAAAGTGCTCTGTGTTCTGTTAAATCATCTCACAGAGTTACATCTTCCCCATCAAGAAGCGTTTCGTTAAGGCTGTTCTTGTGGAATTGGCAAAGAGATATTTGGAAGCCCATAGGGGGCTATGGTGAAAAAGGAAATATCTTCCGTTCAAAACTGGAAAGAAGCTTTCTGAGAAACTGCTCTGTGTTCTGTTAATTCATCTCACAGAGTTACATCTTTCCCTTCAAGAAGCCTTTCGCTAAGGCTGTTCTTGTGGAATTGGCAAATTGATATTTGGAAGCCCATGGAGGGCTATGGTGAAAAAGGAAATATCTTCCGTTCAAAACTGGAAAGAAGCTTTCTGAGAAACTGCTCTGTGTTCTGTTAAATCATCTCACAGAGTTACATCTTCCCCTTCAAGAAGCCTTTCGCTAAGGCTGTTCTTGTGGAATTGGCAAAGGGATATTTGGAAGCCCATAGAGGGCTAGGGAGAAAAAGGAAATATCTACCATTCAAAACTGGAAAGAAGCTTTCTGAGAAACTGCTCTGTGTTCTGTTAATTCATCTCACAGAATTACATCTTTCCCTTCAAGAAGCCTTTCGCTAAGACTGTTCTTGTGTAATTGGCAAAGGGATATTTTTAACCCCTAGAGGGCTATGGTGAAAAAGGAAATATCTTCCTTTCAAAACTGGAAAGAAGCTTTCTGAGAAAGTGCTCAGTGTTCTGTTACATCATCTCACAGAGTTACATCTTCCCCATCAAGAAGCCTTTCGCTAAGGCTGTTCTTGTGGAATTGGCAAAGGGATATTTGGACGCCCTTAGAGGGCTATGGTGAAAAAGGAAATATCTTCCGTTCAAAACTGGAAAGAAGCTTTCTGAGAAACTGCTCCGTGTTCTGTTAATTCATCTCACAGAGTTATATCTTTCCCTTCAATAAGCCTTTCGCTAAGGCTGTTCTTCTGGAATTGGCAAAGGGATATTTGGAAGCCCATAGAGGGCTATGGTGAAAAAGGAAATATCTTCCGTTCAAAACTGGAAAGAGGCTTTCTGAGAAACTGCTCTGTGTTCTGTTAATTCATCTCCCAGAGTTACATCTTTCCCTTCAAGAAGTCTTTCGCTAAGACTGTTCCTTTGGAATTGGCAAAGTGATATTTAGAAACCCATAGAGGGCTATGGTGAAAAAGGAAATATCTTCCGTTCAAAACTGGAAAGAAGCTTTCTGAGAAACTGCTCTGTGTTCTGTTAATTCATCTCACAGAGTTACATCTTTCCCTTCAAGAATCCTTTCGCTAAGGCTCTTCTTGTGGAATTGGAAAAGGGATATTTGGATGCCCATAGAGGGCTATGGTGAAAAAGGAAATAACTTCCGTTCAAAACTGGAAAGAAGCTATCTGAGAAACTGGTCTGTGTTCTGTTAATTCATCTCACAGAGTTACATCTTTCCTTCAAGAAGCCTTTCGCTTAGGCTGTTCTTGTGGTATTAGCAAAGGGATATTTGGAAGCCCATAGAGGGCTATGGTGAAAAAGGAAATATCTTCCGTTCAAAACTGGAAAGAAGCCTTCTGAGAGACTGCTCTGTGTTCTGTTAATTCATCTCAGAGAGTTGCATCTTTCTCCTCAAGAAGCCTTTCGCTAAGGCTTTTCTTGTGGAATTGGAAAAGGGATATTTGGAAGCCCATAGAGGGCTATGGTGAAAAAGGAAATATCTTCCGTTCAAAACTGGAAAGAAGCCTTCTGAGAAACTGCTCTGTGTTCTGTTAATTCATCTCACAGAGTTACATCTTTCTCTTCAAGAAGCCTTTCGCTAAGACTGTTCTTTTGGAATTGGCAAAGTGATATTTGGAAGCCCATAGAGGGCTATGGTGAAAAAGGAAATATCTTCCGTTCAAAACTGGAAAGAAGCTTTCTGAGAAACTGCTCCGTGTTCTGTTAATTCAACTCACAGAGTTACATCTTCCCCTTCAAGAAGCCTTTCGCTAAGGCTGTTATTGTGGAATTGGCAAAGGGATATTTTGAAGCCCATAGAGGGCTATGGTGAAAAAAGGAAATATCTTCCGTTCAAAATTGGAAAGAAGCTTTCTGAGAAACAGCTCTGTGTTCTGTTAATTCATCTCACAGAGATACATCTTTCCTTCAAGAAGCCTTTCGATAAGGCTGTTCTTGTGGAATTCGCAAAGTGATATTTGGACGACCATAGAGGGATATGGTGAAAAAGGAAATATCTTCCATTCAAAACAGGAAAGAAGCTTTCTGAGAAACTGCTCTGTGTTCTGTTAAATCATCTCACAGAGTTACATCTACCCATTCAAGAAGCGTTTCGCTAAGGCTCTTCTTGTGGAATTGGCAAAGGGATATTTGGAAGCCCATAGAGGGCTGTGGTGAAAAAGGAAATATCTTCCGTTCAAAACTGGAAAGAAGTTTTCTGAGAAACTGCTCTGTGTTCTCTTAATTCATCTCAGAGAGTTAAATCTTTCTCTTCAAGAAGCCTTTCGCTAAGTCTGTTCTTGTGGAATTGGCAAAGGGATATTTGGAAGCCCATAGAGGGCTATGGTGAAAAAGTACATATCTTCGGTTCAAAACTGGAAAGAAGCTTTGTGAGAAACTGCTCTGTGTTCTGTTAATTCATCTCACAGAGTTACATCTTTCCCTTCAAGAAGCCTTTCGCTAAGACTGTTCCTTTGAAATTGGCAAAGTGATATTTGGAAGTCCATAGAGGGCTATGTTGAAAAAGGAAATATCTTCCGTTAAAACTGGAAGGAAGCTTTCTGAGAAACTGCTCTGTGTTCTGTTAATTCATCTCACAGAGTTACATCTTTCCCTTCAAGAAGGCTTTCGCTAAGGCTGTCCTTGTGGAATTGGCAAAGTGATATTTGGAAGCCCATAGAGGGCTATGGTGAAAAAAAGAAATATCTTCCGTTCAAAACTGGAAAGGACCTTTCTGAGAAACTGCTCTGTGTTCTGTTAATTCATCTCACAGAGTTACATCTTTCCCTTCAAGAAGCCTTTCGCTAAGGCTGTCTTGTGGAATTGGCAAAGTGATATTTGGAAGCCCATAGAGGGCTATGGTGAAAAAGGAAATATCTTCGTTTCAAAACTGGAAAGAAGCTTTCTGAGAAGCTGCTCTGTGTTCTGTTAATTTATCTCACAGAGTTACATCATTCCCTTCAGGAAGCCTTTCGCTAAGGCTGTTCTTGTGGAATTGGCAAAGGGATATTTGGAACCCCCAGAGGGCTATGCTGAAAAAGGAAATATCTTCCGTTCAAAACTGGAAAGAAGCTTTCTGAGAGACTGCTCTGCGTTCTGTTAATTCATCTCACAGAGTTACATCCTTCCCTTCAAGAATCCTTTCGCTAAGGCTGTTCTTGTGGAATTGGCAAAGGGATATTTGGAAGCCCATAGAGGGCTAAGGTGAAAAAGGAAATATCTTCCGTTCAAAACTGGAAAGAAGCTTTCTGAGAAAGTGCTCTGTGTTCTGTTAAATCATCTCACAGAGTTACATCTTCCCCATCAAGAAGCGTTTCGTTAAGGCTGTTCCTGTGGAATTGGCAAAGAGATATTTGGAAGCCCATAGGGGGCTATGGTGAAAAAGGAAATATCTTCCGTTCAAAACTGGAAAGAAGCTTTCTGAGAAACTGCTCTGTGTTCTGTTAATTCATCTCACAGAGTTACATCTTTCCCTTCAAGAAGCCTTTCGCTAAGGCTGTTCTTGTGGAATTGGCAAAGGGATATTTGGAAGCCCATGGAGGGCTATGGTGGAAAAGGAAATATCTTCCGTTCAAAACTGGAAAGAAGCTTTCTGAGAAACTGCTCTGTGTTCTTTTAAATCATCTCACAGAGTTACATCTTCCCCTTCAAGAAGCCTTTCGCTAAGGCTGTTCTTGTGGAATTGGCAAAGGGATATTTGGAAGCCCATAGAGGGCTAGGGAGAAAAAGGAAATATCTACCATTCAAAACTGGAAAGAAGCTTTCTGAGAAACTGCTCTGTGTTCTGTTAATTCATCTCACAGAATTACATCTTTCCCTTCAAGAAGCCTTTCGCTAAGACTGATCTTGTGTAATTGGCAAAGGGATATTTTTAACCCCTAGAGGGCTATGGTGAAAAAGGAAATATCTTCCTTTCAAAACTGGAAAGAAGCTTTCTGAGAAAGTGCTCAGTGTTCTGTTACATCATCTCACAGAGTTACATCTTCCCCATCAAGAAGCCTTTCGCTAAGGCTGTTCTTGTGGAATTGGCAAAGGGATATTTGGACGCCCTTAGAGGGCTATGGTGAAAAAGGAAATATCTTCCGTTCAAAAGTGGAAAGAAGCTTTCTGAGAAACTGCTCTGTGTTCTGTTAATTCATCTCACAGAGTTACCTCTTTCCCTTCAATAAGCCTTTCGTTAAGGCTGTTCTTCTGGAATTGGCAAAGGGATATTTGGAAGCCCATAGAGGGCTATGGTGAAAAAGGAAATATCTTCCGTTCAAAACTGGAAAGAAGCTTTCTGAGAAACTGCTCTGTGTTCTGTTAATTCATCTCCCAGAGTTACATCTTTCCCTTCAAGAAGTCTTTCGCTAAGACTGTTCCTTTGGAATTGGCAAAGTGATATTTAGAAGCCCATAGAGGGCTATGGTGAAAAAGGAAATATCTTCCGTTCAAAACTGGAAAGAAACTTTCTGAGAAACTGCTCTGTGTTCTGTTAATTCATCTCACAGAGTTACATCTTTCCCTTCAAGAATCCTTTCGCTAAGGCTCTTCTTGTGGAATTGGAAAAGGGATATTTGGATGCCCATAGAGGGCTATGGTGAAAAAGGAAATAACTTCCGTTCAAAACTGGAAAGAAGCTATCTGAGAAACTGGTCTGTGTTCTGTTAATTCATCTCACAGAGTTACATCTTTCCTTCAAGAAGCCTTTCGCTTAGGCTGTTCTTGTGGTATTGGCAAAGGGATATTTGGAAGCCCATAGAGGGCTATGGTGAAAAAGGAAATATCTTCCGTTCAAAACTGGAAAGAAGCCTTCTGAGAGACTGCTCTGTGTTCTGTTAATTCATCTCACAGAGTTGCATCTTTCTCCTCAAGAAGCCTTTCGCTAAGGCTGTTCTTGTGGAATTGGAAAAGGGATATTTGGAAGCCCATAGAGGGCTAGGGTGAAAAAGGAAATATCTTCCGTTCAAAACTGGAAAGAAGCTTTCTGAGAAACTGCTGTGTGTTCTGTTAATTCATCTCACAGAGTTACATCTTTCCCTTCAAGAAGCCTTACGCTAAGGCTGTTCTTGTGTTATTCGCAAAGGGATATTTGGACTCCCATAGAGGGCTATGGTGAAAAGAGAAATATCTTCCGTTCAAAACTGGAAAGAAGCTTTCTGAGAAAGTGCTCTGTGTTCTGTTAAATCATCTCACAGAGTTACATCTTCCCCATCAAGAAGCGTTTCGTTAAGGCTGTTCTTGTGGAATTGGCAAAGAGATATTTGGAAGCCCATAGGGGGCTATGGTGAAAAAGGAAATATCTTCCGTTCAAAACTGGAAAGAAGCTTTCTGAGAAACTGCTCTGTGTTCTGTTAATTCATCTCACAGAGTTACATCTTTCCCTTCAAGAAGCCTTTCGCTAAGGCTGTTCTTGTGGAATTGGCAAAGGGATATTTGGAAGCCCATGGAGGGCTATGGTGAAAAAGGAAATATCTTCCGTTCAAAACTGGAAAGAAGCTTTCTGAGAAACTGCTCTGTGTTCTGTTAAATCATCTCACAGAGTTACATCTTCCCCTTCAAGAAGCCTTTCGCTAAGGCTGTTCTTGTGGAATTGGCAAAGGGATATTTGGAAGCCCATAGAGGGCTAGGGAGAAAAAGGAAATATCTACCATTCAAAACTGGAAAGAAGCTTTCTGAGAAACTGCTCTGTGTTCTGTTAATTCATCTCACAGAATTACATCTTTCCCTTTAAGAAGCCTTTCGCTAAGACTGTTCTTGTGTAATTGGCAAAGGGATATTTTTAACCCCTAGAGGGCTATGGTGAAAAAGGAAATATCTTCCTTTCAAAACTGGAAAGAAGCTTTCTGAGAAAGTGCTCAGTGTTCTGTTACATCATCTCACAGAGTTACATCTTCCCCATCAAGAAGCCTTTCGCTAAGGCTGTTCTTGTGGAATTGACAAAGGGATATTTGGACGCCCTTAGAGGGCTATGGTGAAAAAGGAAATATCTTCCGTTCAAAACTGGAAAGAAGCTTTCTGAGAAACTGCTCTGTGTTCTGTTAATTCATCTCACAGAGTTATATCTTTCCCTTCAATAAGCCTTTCGCTAAGGCTGTTCTTCTGGAATTGGCAAAGGGATATTTGGAAGCCCATAGAGGGCTATGGTGAAAAAGGAAATATCTTCCGTTCAAAACTGGAAAGAAGCTTTCTGAGAAACTGCTCTGTGTTCTGTTAATTCATCTCCCAGAGTTACATCTTTCCCTTCAAGAAGTCTTTCGCTAAGACTGTTCCTTTGGAATTGGCAAAGTGATATTTAGAAGCCCATAGAGGGCTATGGTGAAAAAGGAAATATCTTCCGTTCAAAACTGGAAAGAAGCTTTCTGAGAAACTGCTCTGTGTTCTGTTAATTCATCTCACAGAGTTACATCTTTCCCTTCAAGAATCCTTTCGCTAAGGCTCTTCTAGTGGAATTGGAAAAGGGATATTTGGATGCCCATAGAGGGCTATGGTGAAAAAGGAAATAACTTCCGTTCAAAACTGGAAAGAAGCTATCTGAGAAACTGGTCTGTGTTCTGTTAATTCATCTCACAGAGTTACATCTTTCCTTCAAGAAACCTTTCGCTTAGGCTGTTCTTGTGGTATTGGCAAAGGGATATTTGGAAGCCCATAGAGGGCTATGGTGAAAAAGGAAATATCTTCCGTTCAAAACTGGAAAGAAGCCTTCTGAGAGACTGCTCTGTGTTCTGTTAATTCATCTCAGAGAGTTGCATCTTTCTCCTCAAGAAGCCTTTCGCTAAGGCTTTTCTTGTGGAATTGGAAAAGGGATATTTGGAAGCCCATAGAGGGCTATGGTGAAAAAGGAAATATCTTCCGTTCAAAACTGGAAAGAAGCCTTCTGAGAAACTGCTCTGTGTTCTGTTAATTCATCTCACAGAGTTACATCTTTCTCTTCAAGAAGCCTTTCGCTAAGACTGTTCTTTTGGAATTGGCAAAGTGATATTTGGAAGCCCATAGAGGGCTATGGTGAAAAAGGAAATATCTTCCGTTCAAAAGTGGAAAGAAGCTTTCTGAGAAACTGCTCCGTGTTCTGTTAATTCAACTCACAGAGTTACATCTTCCCCTTCAAGAAGCCTTTCGCTAAGGCTGTTATTGTGGAATTGGCAAAGGGATATTTTGAAGCCCATAGAGGGCTATGGTGAAAAAAGGAAATATCTTCCGTTCAAAATTGGAAAGAAGCTTTCTGAGAAACTGCTCTGTGTTCTGTTAATTCATCTCACAGAGATACATCTTTCCTTCAAGAAGCCTTTCGCTAAGGCTGTTCTTGTGGAATTCGCAAAGTGATATTTGGACGACCATAGAGGGATGTGTTGAAAAAGGAAATATCTTCCATTCAAAACAGGAAAGAAGCTTTCTGAGAAACTGCTCTGTGTTCTGTTAAATCATCTCACAGAGTTACATCTACCCATTCAAGAAGCGTTTCGCTAAGGCTCTTCTTGTGGAATTGGCAAAGGGATATTTGGAAGCCCATAGAGGGCTGTGGTGAAAAAGGAAATATCTTCCGTTCAAAACTGGAAAGAAGTTTTCTGAGAAACTGCTCTGTGTTCTCTTAATTCATCTCAGAGAGTTAAATCTTTCTCTTCAAGAAGCCTTTCGCTAAGTCTGTTCTTGTGGAATTGGCAAAGGGATATTTGGAAGCCCATAGAGGGCTATGGTGAAAAAGTACATATCTTCGGTTCAAAATTGGAAAGAAGCTTTGTGAGAAACTGCTCTGTGTTCTGTTAATTCATCTCACAGAGTTACATCTTTCCCTTCAAGAAGCCTTTCGCTAAGACTGTTCCTTTGAAATTGGCAAAGTGATATTTGGAAGTCCATAGAGGGCTATGTTGAAAAAGGAAATATCTTCCGTTAAAACTGGAAAGAAGCTTTCTGAGAAACTGCTCTGTGTTCTGTTAATTCATCTCACAGAGTTACATCTTTCCCTTCAAGAAGGCTTTCGCTACGGCTGTCCTTGTGGAATTGGCAAAGTGATATTTGGAAGCCCATAGAGGGCTATGGTGAAAAAAAGAAATATCTTCCGTTCAAAACTGGAAAGGACCTTTCTGAGAAACTGCTCTGTGTTCTGTTAATTCATCTCACAGAGTTACATCTTTCCCTTCAAGAAGCCTTTCGCTAAGGCTGTCTTGTGGAATTGGCAAAGTGATATTTGGAAGCCCATAGAGGGCTATGGTGAAAAAGGAAATATCTTCCTTTCAAAACTGGAAAGAAGCTTTCTGAGAAGCTGCTCTGTGTTCTGTTAATTTATCTCACAGAGTTACATCATTCCCTTCAGGAAGCCTTTCGCTAAGGCTGTTCTTGTGGAATTGGCAAAGGGATATTTGGAACCCCCAGAGGGCTATGCTGAAAAAGGAAATATCTTCCGTTCAAAACTGGAAAGAAGCTTTCTGAGAGACTGCTCTGCGTTCTGTTAATTCATCTCACAGAGTTGCATCCTTCCCTTCAAGAATCCTTTCGCTAAGGCTGTTCTTGTGGAATTGGCAAAGGGATATTTGGAAGCCCATAGAGGGCTAAGGTGAAAAAGGAAATATCTTCCGTTCAAAAGTGGAAAGAAGCTTTCTGAGAAACTGCTCTGTGTTCTGTTAATTCATCTCACAGAGTTACATCTTTCCCTTCAAGAAGCCTTTCGCTAAGGCTGTTCTTGTGAAATTGGCAAAGGGATATTTGGAAGCCCATAGAGGGCTAGGGTGAAAAAGGAAATATCTTCCGTTCAAAACTGGAAAGAAGCTTTCTGAGAAACTGCTGTGTGTTCTGTTAATTCATCTCACAGAGTTACATCTTTCCCTTCAAGGAGCCTTACGCTAAGGCTGTTCTTCTGGAACTGGCAAAGGGATATTTGGAAGCCCATAGAGGGCTACGGTGAAAAAGGAAATATCTTCCGTTCAAAACTGGAAAGAAGCTTTCTGAGAAACTGCTCTGTGTTCTGTTAATTCATCTCACAGAGTTAAATCTTTCCCTTCAAGAAGCCTTTCGCTAAGGCTGTTCTTGTGGAATTCGCAAAGTGATATTTGGACGCCCTTAGAGGGCTATGGTGAAAAAGGAAATATCTTCCGTTCAAAACTGGAAAGAATCATTCTGAGAAACTACTCTGTGTTCTTTTAAATCATCTCACAGAGTTACATCTTCCCCATCAAGAAGCGTTTCGCTAAGACTGTTCTTCTGGAATTGGCAAAGGGATATTTGGAAGCCCATAGAGGGCTATGGTGAAAAAGGAACTATCTTCCGTTCAAAAGTGGAAAGAAGCTTTCTGAGAATCTGTTCTGTGTTCTGTTAATTCATCTCACAGAGTTACATCTTTCCCTTCAAGAAGCCTTTCGCTAAGGCTTTTCTTGTGGAATTGGAAAAGGGATATTTGGAAGCCCTTAGAGGGCTATGGTGAAAAAGGAAATATCTTCCGTTCAAAACTGGAAAGAAGCCTTCTGAGAAACTGCTCTGCGTTCTGTTAATTCATCTCACAGAGTTACATCTTTCCCTTCAAGAAGCCTTTCGCTGAGGCTGTTCTTGTGGAATTGGCAAAGGTATATTTGCAAGCCCATAGAGGGCTACGGTGAAAAAGGAAATATCTTCCGTTCAAAACTGGAAAGAAGCTTTCTGGAAACTGCTCTGTGTTCTGTTAATTCATCTCACAGAGTTACATCTTTCCCTTCAAGAAGCCTTTCGCTAAGGCTGTCTTGTGGAATTGGCAAAGTGATATTTGGAAGCCCATAGAGGGCTATGGTGAAAAATTAAATATCTTCCTTTCAAAACTAAAAAATGCTTTCTGAGAAACTGTTCTGTGTTCTGTTACTTCATCTCACAGAGTTACATCTTTCCCTTCAGGAAGCCTATCGCTGAGGCTGTTCTTGTTGAATTGGCAAAGGGATATTTGGAAGCCCATAGAGGGCTATGGTGAAAAAGGAAATATCTTCCGTTCGAAACTGGAAAGAAGCTATCTGAGAAACTGGTCTGTGTTCTGTTAATTCACCTCACAGAGTTACATCTTTCCCTTCAAGAAGCCTTTGGCTTAGGCTGTTCTTGTGGAATTGGCAAAGGGATATTTGGAAGCCCATAGAGGGCTATGGTGAAAAAGGAAATATCTTCCGTTCAAAACTGGAAAAAAGCTTTCTGAGTAACTGCTCTGTGTTCTGTTAATTCATTTCACAGAGTTACATCTTTCCCTTCAAGAAGCCTTTCGCTAAGGCTGTTCTTGTGGAATTGGCAAAGTGATATTTTTAAGCCCATAGAGCGCTATGGTGAAAAAGGAAATGTCTTCCTTTCAAAACTGGAAAGAAGCTTTCTGAGAAACTGCTCTGTGTTCTGTTCATTTATCTCACAGAGTTACATCTTTCCCTTCAGGAAGCCTTTCGCTAAGGCTGTTCTTGTGGAATTGGCAAAGTGATATTTGGAATCCCATAGAGGGATTTGGTGAAAAAGGAAATATCATCCTTTCAAAACAGGAAAAAAGCTTTCTGAGAAACTGCTCTGTGTTCTGTTAATTCATCTCACAGAGTTACATCTTTCCCTTCAGGAAGCCTTTCTCTAAGGCTGTTCTTGTTGAATTGGCAAAGGGATATTTGGAAGCCCATAGAGGGCTATATTGAAAAAGGAAATATTTTCCGTTCAAAACTGGAAAGAAGCTTTCTGAGAGACTGCTCTGTGTTCTCTTAATTCATCTCACAGAGTTACATCTTTCACTTCAAGAAGCCTTTCGCTAAGACTGTTCTTTTGGAATTGGCAAAGTGATATTTGGAAGCCCATAGAGGGCTATGGTGAAAAAGGAAATATCTTCCGTTCAAAACTGGAAAGAAGCTTTCTGAGAAACTGCTCTGTGTTCTGTTAATTCATCTCACAGAGTTACATCTTTCCCTTCAAGAAGCTTTCGCTAAGGCTGTTCTTGTGGTATTGGCAAAGTGATATTTGGAAGCCCATAGATTGCTATATTGAAAAAGGAAATATTTTCCGCTCAAAACTGGAAAGAAGCTTTCGGAGAGACTGCTCTGTGTTCTGTTAATTCATCTCACACAGTTACATCTTTCCCTTCAAGAAGCCTTTCGCTGAGGCTGTTCTTGTGGAATTGGCAAAGTGATATTTGGAAACCCATAGAAGGCTATGGTGAAAAAGGAAATATCTTCGGTTCAACACTGGAAAGAAGCTTTCTGAGAAACTGCTCTGTGTTCTGTTAATTCATCTCACAGAGTTACATCTTATCCTTCAAGAAGCCTTTCGCTAAGGCTGTTCTTGTGGAATTGGCAAAGTGATATTTGGAAGCCCATAGAGGGCTATGGTGAAAAAGAAAATATCTTCCTTTCAAAACTGGAAAGAAGCTTTCTGAGAAGCTGCTCTGTGTTCTGTTAATTTATCTCACAGAGTTACATCATTCCCTTCAGGAAGCCTTTCGCTAAGGCTGTTCTTGTGGAATTGGCAAAGGGATATTTGGAACCCCCAGAGGGCTATGCTGAAAAAGGAAATATCTTCCGTTCAAAACTGGAAAGAAGCTTTCTGAGAGACTGCTCTGCGTTCTGTTAATTCATCTCACAGAGTTACATCCTTCCCTTCAAGAATCCTTTCGCTAAGGCTGTTCTTGTGGAATTGGCAAAGGGATATTTGGAAGCCCATAGAGGGCTAAGGTGAAAAAGGAAATATCTTCCGTTCAAAACTGGAAAGAAGCTTTCTGAGAAACTGCTCTGTGTTCTGTTAATTCATCTCACAGAGTTACATCTTTCCCTTCAAGAAGCCTTTCGCTAAGGCTGTTCTTGTGAAATTGGCAAAGGGATATTTGGAAGCCCATAGAGGGCTAGGGTGAAAAAGGAAATATCTTCCGTTCAAAACTGGAAAGAAGCTTTCTGAGAGACTGCTCTGCGTTCTGTTAATTCATCTCACAGAGTTACATCTTTCCCTTCAAGAAGCCTTTCGCTAAGGCTGTTCTTGTGGAATTGGCAAAGGGATATTTGGAAGCCCATAGAGGGCTAAGGTGAAAAAGGAAATATCTTCCGTTCAAAAGTGGAAAGAAGCTTTCTGAGAAACTGCTCTGTGTTCTGTTAAATCATCTCACAGAGTTACATCTTCCCCATCAAGAAGCGTTTCGCTAAGACTGTTCTTCTGGAATTGGCAAAGGGATATTTGGAAGCCCATAGAGGGCTATGATGAAAAAGGAAATATCTTCCGTTCAAAAGTGGAAAGAAGCTTTCTGAGAAACTGCTCTGTGTTCTGTTAATTCATCTCACAGAGTTACATCTTTCCCTTCAAGAAGCCTTTCGCTAAGGCTGTTCTTGTGGAATTGGCAAAGGGATATTTGGAAGCCCATAGAGGGCTATGGTGAAAAAGGAAATATCTTCCGTTCAAAACTGGAAAGAAGCTTTCTGAGAAACTGCTCTGTGTTCTGTTAATTCATCTCACAGAGTTACATCTTTCCCTTCAAGAAGCCTTTCGCTAAGGCTGTTCTTGTGGAATTGGCAAAGGGATATTTGGAAGCCCATAGAGGGCTAGGGTGAAAAAGGAAATATCTTCCGTTCAAAACTGGAAAGAAGCTTTCTGAGAAACTGCTGTGTGTTCTGTTAATTCATCTCACAGAGTTACATCTTTCCCTTCAAGAAGCCTTACGCTAAGGCTGTTCTTGTGTAATTCGCAAAGGGATATTTGGACTCCCATAGAGGGCTATGGTGAAAAGAGAAATATCTTCCGTTCAAAACTGGAAAGAAGCTTTCTGAGAAAGTGCTCTGTGTTCTGTTAAATCATCTCACAGAGTTACATCTTCCCCATCAAGAAGCGTTTCGTTAAGGCTGTTCTTGTGGAATTGGCAAAGAGATATTTGGAAGCCCATAGGGGGCTATGGTGAAAAAGGAAATATCTTCCGTTCAAAACTGGAAAGAAGCTTTCTGAGAGACTGCTCTTTGTTCTGTTAATTCATCTCACAGAGTTACATCTTTCCCTTCAAGAAGCCTTTCGCTAAGGCTGTTCTTGTGGAATTGGCAAAGGGATATTTGGAAGCCCATGGAGGTTTATGGTGAAAAAGGAAATATCTTCCGTTCAAAACTGGAAAGAAGCTTTCTGAGAAACTGCTCTGTGTTCTGTTAATTCTTCTCACAGAGTTACATCTTTCCCTTCAACAATCCTTTCGTTAAGGCTGTACTTGTGGAATTCGCAAAGGGATATTTGGAAGCCCTTAGAGGGCTGTGGTGAAAAAGGAAATATCTTCCATTCAAATCTGGAAAGAAGCTTTCTGAGAAACTGCTCTGTGTTCTGTTAATTCGTCTGCCAGAGTTACATCTTTCCCTTCAAGAAGCCTTTCGCTATGACTGTTCCTTTGGAATTGGCAAAGTGATATTTGGAAGCCCATAGAGGGCTATGGTGAAAAAGGAAATATCTTCCGTTCAAAATTGGAAAGAAGCTTTCTGAGAAACTGCTCTGTGTTCTGTTAATTCATCTCACAGAGTTACATCTTTCCCTTCAAGAAGCCTTTCGCTAAGGCTGTTCTTGTGAAATTGGCAAAGGATATTTGGAAGCCCATAGAGGGCTAGGGTGAAAAAGGAAATATCTTCCGTTCAAAACTGGAAAGAAGCTTTCTGAGAAACTGCTCTGTGTTCTGTTAATTCATCTCACAGAGTTACATCTTTCCCTTCAAGGAGCCTTACGCTAAGGCTGTTCTTCTGGAATTGGCAAAGGGATATTTGGAAGCCCATAGAGGGCTAGGGTGAAAAAGGAAATATCTTCCGTTCAAAACTGGAAAGAAGCTTTCTGAGAAACTGCTCTGTGTTCTGTTAATTCATCTCACAGAGTTAAATCTTTCCCTTGAAGAAGCCTTTCGCTAAGGCTGTTCTTGTGGAATTCGCAAAGTGATATTTGGACGCCCTTAGAGGGCTATGGTGAAAAAGGAAATATCTTCCGTTCAAAACTGGAAAGAATCTTTCTGAGAAACTACTCTGTGTTCTTTTATATCATCTCACAGAGTTACATCTTCCCCATCAAGAAGCGTTTCGCTAAGACTGTTCTTCTGGAATTGGCAAAGGGATATTTGGATGCCCATAGAGGGTTATGGTGAAAAAGGAAATATCTTCCGTTCGAAACTGGAAAGAAGCTATCTGAGAAACTGGTCTGTGTTCTGTTAATTCATCTCACAGAGTTACATCTTTCCCTTCAAGAAGCCTTTCGCTTAGGCTGTTCTTGTGGAATTGGCAAAGGGATATTTGGAAGCCCATAGAGGGCTATGGTGAAAAAGGAAATATCTTCCGTTCAAAACTGGAAAGAAGCTTTCTGAGTAACTGCTCTGTGTTCTTTTAATTCATTTCACAGAGTTACATCTTTCCCTTCAAGAAGCCTTTCGCTAAGGCTGTTCTTGTGGAATTGGCAAAGTGATATTTTGAAGCCCATAGAGCGCTATGGTGAAAAAGGAAATGTCTTCCTTTCAAAACTGGAAAGAAGCTTTCTGAGAAACTGCTCTGTGTTCTGTTCATTTATCTCACAGAGTTACATCTTTCCCTTCAGGAAGCCTTTCGCTAAGGCTGTTCTTGTGGAATTGGCAAAGTGATATTTGGAATCCCATAGAGGGATTTGGTGAAAAAGGAAATATCATCCTTTCAAAACAGGAAAAAAGCTTTCTGAGAAACTGCTCTGTGTTCTGTTAATTCATCTCACAGAGTTACATCTTTCCCTTCAGGAAGCCTTTCGCTAAGGCTGTTCTTGTGGAATTGGCAAAGGGATATTTGGAAGCCCATAGAGGGCTATATTGAAAAAGGAAATATTTTCCGTTCAAAACTGGAAAGAAGCTTTCTGAGAGACTGCTCTGTGTTCTCTTAATTCATCTCACAGAGTTACATCTTTCACTTCAAGAAGCCTTTCGCTAAGACTGTTCTTTTGGAATTGGCAAAGTGATATTTGGAAGCCCATAGAGGGCTATGGTGAAAAAGGAAATATCTTCCGTTCAAAACTGGAAAGAAGCTTTCTGAGAAACTGCTCTGTGTTCTGTTAATTCATCTCACAGAGTTACATCTTTCCCTTCAAGAAGCTTTCGCTAAGGCTGTTCTTGTGGTATTGGCAAAGTGATATTTGGAAGCCCATAGATTGCTATATTGAAAAAGGAAATATTTTCCGCTCAAAACTGGAAAGAAGCTTTCTGAGAGACTGCTCTGTGTTCTGTTAATTCATCTCACACAGTTACATCTTTCCCTTCAAGAAGCCTTTCGCTGAGGCTGTTCTTGTGGAATTGGCAAAGTGATATTTGGAAACCCATAGAAGGCTATGGTGAAAAAGGAATTATCTTCGGTTCAACACTGGAAAGAAGCTTTCTGAGAAACTGCTCTGTGTTCTGTTAATTCATCTCACAGAGTTACATCTTATCCTTCAAGAAGCCTTTCGCTAAGGCTGTTCTTGTGGAATTGGCAAAGGAATATTTGGAAGCCCATAGAGGGCTATGGTGAAAAAGAAAATATCTTCCTTTCAAAACTGGAAAGAAGCTTTCTGAGAAGCTGCTCTGTGTTCTGTTAATTTATCTCACAGAGTTACATCATTCCCTTCAGGAAGCCTTTCGCTAAGGCTGTTCTTGTGGAATTGGCAAAGGGATATTTGGAACCCCCAGAGGGCTATGCTGAAAAAGGAAATATCTTCCGTTCAAAACTGGAAAGAAGCTTTCTGAGAGACTGCTCTGCGTTCTGTTAATTCATCTCACAGAGTTACATCCTTCCCTTCAAGAATCCTTTCGCTAAGGCTGTTCTTGTGGAATTGGCAAAGGGATATTTGGAAGCCCATAGAGGGCTAAGGTGAAAAAGGAAATATCTTCCTTTCAAAACTGGAAAGAAGCTTTCTGAGAAACTGCTCTGTGTTCTGTTAATTCATCTCACAGAGTTACATCTTTCACTTCAAGAAGCCTTTCGCTAAGGCTGTTCTTGTGAAATTGGCAAAGGGATATTTGGAAGCCCATAGAGGGCTAGGGTGAAAAAGGAAATATCTTCCGTTCAAAACTGGAAAGAAGCTTTCTGAGAAACTGCTGTGTGTTCTGTTAATTCATCTCACAGAGTTACATCTTTCCCTACAAGAAGCCTTAGGCTAAGGCTGTTCTTGTGTAATTCGCAAAGGGATATTTGGACTCCCATAGAGGGCTATGGTGAAAAGGGAAATATCTTCCGTTCAAAACTGGAAAGAAGCTTTCTGAGAAACTGCTCTGTGTTCTGTTAATTTATCTCACAGAGTTACATCTTCCCCTTCAAGAAGCCTTTCGCTAAGGCTATTCTTGTGGAATTGGCAAAGGGATATTTGGAAGCCCTTAGAGGGCTATGGTGAAAAAGGAAATATCTTCCGTTCAAAACTGGAAAGAAGCTTTCTGAGAAACTGCTCGGTGTTCTGTTAATTCATCTCAGAGAGTTACATCTTTCCCTTCAAGGAGCCTTACGCTAAGGCTGTTCTTCTGGAATTGGCAAAGGGATATTTGGAAGCCCATAGAGGGCTATGGTGAAAAAGGAAATATCTTCCGTTCAAAACTGGAAAGAAGCTTTCTGAGAAACTGCTCTGTGTTCTGTTAATTCATCTCACAGAGTTAAATCTTTCCCTTCAAGAAGCCTTTCGCTAAGGCTGTTCTTGTGGAATTCGCAAAGTGATATTTGGACGCCCTTAGAGGGCTATGGTGAAAAAGGAAATATCTTCCGTTCAAAACTGGAAAGAATCTTTCTGAGAAACTACTCTGTGTTCTTTTAAATCATCTCACAGAGTTACATCTTTCCCTTCAAGAAGGCTTTCGCTAAGGCTGTTCTTGTGGAATTCGCAAAGTGATATTTGGACGCCCTTAGAGGGCTATGGTGAAAAAGGAAATATCTTCCGTTCAAAACTGGAAAGAATCTTTCTGAGAAACTACTCTGTGTTCTTTTAAATCATCTCAATGAGTTACATCTTCCCCATCAAGAAGCGTTTCGCTAAGACTGGTTTTCTGGAATTGGCAAAGGGATATTTGGAAGCCCATAGAGGGCTATGGTGAAAAAGGAACTATCTTCCGTTCAAAAGTGGAAAGAAGCTTTCTGAGAATCTGCTCTGTGTTCTGTTAATTCATCTCACAGAGTTACATCTTTCCCTTCAAGAAGCCTTTCGCTAAGGCTTTTCTTGTGGAATTGGAAAAGGGATATTTGGAAGCCCATAGAGGGCTATGGTGAAAAAGGAAATATCTTCCGTTCAAAACTGGAAAGAAGCCTTCTGAGAAACTGCTCTGCGTTCTGTTAATTCATCTCACAGAGTTACATCTTTCCCTTCAAGAATCCTTTCGCTAAGGCTGTACTTGTGGAATTCGCAAAGTGATATTTGGAAGCCCATAGAGGGCTACGGTGAAAAAGGAAATATCTTCCTTTTAAAACTAAAAAATGCTTTCTGAGAAACTGTTCTGTGTTCTGTTACTTCATCTCACAGTGTTTCATCTTTCCCTTCAGGAAGCCTATCGCTGAGGCTGTTCTTGTTGAATTGGCAAAGGGATATTTGGAAGCCCATAGAGGGCTATGGTGAAAAAGGAAATATCTTCCGTTCGAAACTGGAAAGAAGCTATCTGAGAAACTGGTCTGTGTTCTGTTAATTCATCTCACAGAGTTACATCTTTCCCTTCAAGAAACCTTTCGCTGAGGCTGTTCTTGTGGAATTGGCAAAGGTATATTTGCAAGCCCATAGAGGGCTATGGTGAAAAAGGAAATATCTTCCTTTCAAAACTAAAAAATGCTTTCTGAGAAACTGTTCTGTGTTCTGTTAATTCATCTCACAGAGTTACATCTTTCCCTTCAGGAAGCCTTTTGCTGAGGCTGTTCTTGTTGAATTGGCAAAGGGATATTTGGAAGCCCATAGAGGGCTATGGTGAAAAAGGAAATATCTTCCGTTCAAAACTCTAAAGAAGCTTTCTGAGAAACTGCTCTGTGTTCTGTTAATTCATCTCACAGAGTTACATCTTTCCCTTCAAGAAGCCTTTCGCTGAGGCTGTTCTTGTGGAATTGGAAAAGGGATATTTGGATGCCCATAGAGGGTTATGGTGAAAAAGGAACTATCTTCCGTTCGAAACTGGAAAGAAGCTATCTGAGAAACTGGTCTGTGTTCTGTTAATTCATCTAACAGGGTTACATCTTTCCCTTCAAGAAGCCTTTCGCTTAGGCTGTTCTTGTGGAATTGGCAAAGGGATA
This sequence comes from Chlorocebus sabaeus, assembly GCF_047675955.1. Classification (NCBI taxonomy): domain Eukaryota; kingdom Metazoa; phylum Chordata; class Mammalia; order Primates; family Cercopithecidae; genus Chlorocebus; species Chlorocebus sabaeus. The sequence goes on from NC_132911.1 coordinate 49,395,479, forward strand.
TTTGGAAGCCCATAGAGGGCTATGGTGAAAAAGGAAATATCTTCCATTCAAAACTGGAAAGAAGCTTTCTGAGTAACTGCTCTGTGTTCTGTTAATTCATTTCACAGAGTTACATCTTTCCCTTCAAGAAGCCTTTCGCTAAGGCTGTTCTTGTGGAATTGGCAAAGTGATATTTTGAAGCCCATAGAGCGCTATGGTGAAAAAGGAAATATTTTCCGTTCAAAACTGGAAAGAAGCTTTCTGAGAGACTGCTCTGTGTTCTCTTAATTCATCTCACAGAGTTACATCTTTCACTTCAAGAAGCCTTTCGCTAAGGCTGTTCTTGTGGAATTGGCAAAGTGATATTTGGAAGCCCTTAGAGGGCTATGGTGAAAAAGAAAATATCTTCCTTTCCAAACTGGAAAGAAGCTTTCTGAGAAACTTCTCTGTGTTCTGTTAATTTATCTCACAGAGTTACATCCTTCCCTTCAGGAAGCCTTTCGCTAAGTCTGTTCTTGTGGAATTGGCAAAGGGATATTTGGAAGCCCATAGAGGGCTATGCAGAAAAAGGAAATATCTTCCGTTCAAAACTGGAAAGAAGCTTTCTGAGAGACTGCTCGGCGTTCTGTTAATTCATCTCACAGAGTTACATCTTTCCCTTCAAGAAGCCTTTCGCTGAGGCTGTTCTTGTGGAATTGGCAAACGTATATTTGGAAGGCCATAGAGGGCTATAGTGAAAAAGGAAATATGTTCCGTTCAAAACTGGAAAGAAGCTTTCTGAGAAACTGCTCTGTGTTCTGTTAATTCATCTCACAGATTTACATCTTTCCCTTCAAGAAACCTTTCGCTAAGGCTGTACTTGTGGAATTCGCAAAGTGATATTTGGAAGCCCATAGAGGGCTATGGTGAAAAAGGAAATATCTTCCTTTCAAAACTGGAAAAAAGCTTTCTGAGAAACTGTTCTGTATTCTGTTAATTCATCTCACAGAGTTACATCTTTCCCTTCAGGAAGCCTTTAGCTAAGGCTGTTCTTGTTGAATTGGCAGAGGGATATTTGGAAGCCCTTAGAGGGCTATGGTGAAAAAGGAAATATCTTCCGTTCAAAACTGGAAAGAAGCTATCTGAGAAACTGGTCTGTGTTCTGTTAATTCATCTCACAGAGTTACATCTTTCCCTTCAAGAAGCCTTTCGGTTAGGCCGTTCTTGTGGCTTTGGCAAAGGGATATTTGGAAGCCCATATAGGGCTATGGTGAAAAAGGAAATATCTTCCGTTCAAAACTGGAAAGAAGCTTTCTGAGAGACTGCTCTGTGTTCTGTTAATTCATCTCACAGAGTTATATCTTTCCCTTCAAGAAGCCTTTCGCTGAGGCTGTTCTTGTGGAATTGGCAAAGGTATATTTGCAAGCCCATAGAGGGCTACGGTGAAAAAGGAAATATCTTCCGTTCAAAACTGGAAAGAAGCTTTCTGAGAAACTGCTCTGTGTTATGTTAATTCATCTCACAGAGTTACATCTTTCCCTTCAAGAATCCTTTCGCTAAGGCTGTACTTGTGGAATTCGCAAAGTGATATTTGGAAGCCCATAGAGGGCTATGGTGAAAAAGGAAATATCTTAATTTCAAAACTAAAAAATGCTTTCTGAGAAACTGCTCTGTGTTCTGTTAATTCATCTCACAGAGTTACATCTTTCCCTTCAGGAAGCCTTTCGCTACGCCTGTTCTCGTTGAATTGGCAAAGGGATATTTGGAAGCCCATAGAGGGCTATATTGAAAAAGGAAATATCTTCCGTTCAAAACTGGAAAGAAGCTTTCTGAGAAACTGCTCTGTGTTCTGTTAATTCATCTAACAGAGTTACATCTTTCCCTTCAAGAAGCCTTTTGCTAAGGCTGTTCTTGTGGAATTGGCAAAGTGATATTTGGAACCCCATAGAGGGCTATGGTGAAAAAAGGAAATATCTTCCGTTCAAAACTGGAAAGAAGCTTTCTGAGTAACTGCTCTGTGTTCTGTTAATTCATTTCACAGAGTCACATCTTTCCCTTCAAGAAGCCTTTCGCTAAGGCTGTTCTTGTGGAATTGGCAAAGTGATATTTTGAAGCCCATAGAGCGCTATGGTGAAAAAGGAAATGTCTTCCTTTCAAAACTGGAAAGAAGCTTTCTGAGAAACTGCTCTGTGTTCTGTTCATTTATCTCACAGAGTTACATCTTTCCCTTCAGGAAGCCTTTCGCTAAGGCTGTTCTTGTGGAATTGGCAAAGTGATATTTGGAAGCCCATAGAGGGATTTGGTGAATAAGGAAATATCATCCTTTCAAAACAGGAAAAAAGCTTTCTGAGAAACTGCTCTGTGTTCTGTTAATTCATCTCACAGAGTTACATCTTTCCCTTCAAGAATCCTTTCGCTAAGGCTGTTCTTGTGGTATTGGCAAAGTGATATTTGGAAGCCCATAGATTGCTATATTGAAAAAGGAAATATTTTCCGTTCAAAACTGGAAAGAAGCTTTCTGAGAGACTGCTCTGTGTTCTGTTAATTCATCTCACACAGTTACATCTTTCCCTTCAAGAAGCCTTTCGCTGAGGCTGTTCTTGTGGAATTGGCAAAGTGATATTTGGAAACCCATAGAAGGCTATGGTGAAAAAGGAAATATCTTCCGTTCAACACTGGAAAGAAGCTTTCTGAGAAACTGCTCTGTGTTCTGTTAATTCATCTCACAGAGTTACATCTTATCCTTCAAGAAGCCTTTCGCTAAGGCTGTTCTTGTGGAATTGGCAAAGTGATATTTGCAAGCCCTTAGAGGGCTATGGTGAAAAAGAAAATATCTTCCTTTCAAAACTGGAAAGAAGCTTTCTGAGAAACTTCTCTGTGTTCTGTTAATGTATCTCACAGAGTTACATCTTTCCCTTCTGGAAGCCTTTCGCTAAGTCTGTTCTTGTGGAATTGGCAAAGGGATATTTGGAAGCCCATAGAGGGCTATGCAGAAAAAGGAAATATCTTCCGTTCAAAACTGGAAAGAAGCTTTCTGAGAGACTGCTCTGCGTTCTGTTAATTCATCTCACAGAATTACATCTTTCCCTTCAAGAAGCCTTTCGCAGAGGCTGTTCTTGTGGAATTGGCAAAGGTATATTTGCAAGCCCATAGAGGGCTACGGTGAAAAAGGAAATATCTTCCGTTCAAAACTGGAAAGAAGCTTTCTGTGAAACTGCTCTGTGTTCTGTTAATTCATCTAACAGAGTTACATCTTTCCCTTTAAGAAGCCTTTCGCTAATGCTGTTCTTGTGGAATTGGCAAAGTGATATTTGGAAGCCCATAGAGGGCTATGGTGAAAAAGGAAATATCTTCCTTTCAAAACTGGAAAGAAGCTTTCTGAGAAACTGCTCTGTGTTCTGTTAATTTATCTCACAGAGTTACATCTTTCCCTTCAGGAAGCCTTTCGCTAAGTCTGTTCTTGTGAAATTGGCAAAGGGATATTTGGAAGCCCATAGAGGGCTATGCTGAAAGAGGAAATATCTTCTGATCAAAACTGGAAAGAAGCTTTCTGAGAGACTGCTCGGCGTTCTGTTAATTCATCTCACAGAGTTACATCTTTCCCTTCAAGAAGCCTTTCGCTGAGGCTGTTCTTGTGGAAATGGCAAAGGGTTATTTGGAAGCCCATATAGGGCTATGGTGAAAAAGGAAATATCGTCCGTTCAAAACTGGAAAGAAGCTTTCTGAGAGACGGCTCTGTGTTCTGTTAATTCATCTCACAGAGTTACATCTTTCCCTTCAAGAAGCCTTTCGCTGAGGCTGTTCTTGTGGAATTGGCAAAGTGATATTTGGAAGCCCATAGAGGGCTATGGTGAAAAAGGAAATATCTTCCGTTCAACACTGGAAAGAAGCTTTCTGAGAATCTGCTCTGTGTTCTGTTAATTCATCTCACAGAGTTACATCTTATCCTTCAAGAAGCCTTTCGCTAAGGCTGTTCTTGTGGAATTGGCAAAGTGATATTTGGAAGCCCTTAGAGGGCTATGGTGAAAAAGAAAATATCTTCCTTTCAAAACTGGAAAGAAGCTTTCTGAGAAACTTCTCTGTGTTCTGTTAATTTATCTCACAGAGTTACATCTTTCCCTTCTGGAAGCCTTTCGCTAAGTCTGTTCTTGTGGAATTGGCAAAGGGATATTTGGAAGCCCATAGAGGGCTATGCAGAAAAAGGAAATATCTTCCGTTCAAAACTGGAAAGAAGCTTTCTGAGAGACTGCTCTGCGTTCTGTTAATTCATCTCACAGAGTTACATCTTTCCCTTCAAGAAGCCTTTCGCTGAGGCTGTTCTTGTGGAATTGGCAAAGGTATATTTGCAATCCCATGGAGGGCTATGGTGAAAAAGGATATATGTTCCGTTCAAAACTGGAAAGAAGCTTTCTGAGAAACTGCTCTGTGTTCTGTTAATTCATCTCACAGAGTTACATCTTTCCCTTCAAGAATCCTTTCGCTAAGGCTGTACTTGTGGATTTCGCAAAGTGATATTTGGAAGCCCATAGAGGGCTATGGTGAAAAAGGAAATATCTTCCTTTCAAAACTGGAAAAAAGCTTTCTGTGAAACTGCTCTGTGTTCTGTTAATTCATCTCACAGAGTTATATCTTTCCCTTCAGGAAGCCTTTCGCTAAGGCTGTTCTTGTTGAATTGGCAGAGGGATATTTGGAAGCCCTTAGAGGGCTATGGTGAAAAAGGAAATATCTTCCGTTCAAAACTGGAAAGAAGCTTTCTGAGAAACTGCTCTGTGTTCTGTTAATTCATCTCACAGAGTTACATATCTACCTTCAAGAATCCTTTCGCTAAGGCTGTTCTTGTGGAATTGGCAAAGGGATATTTGGAAGCCCTTAGAGGGCTATGGTGAAAAACGAAATATCTTCCGTTCAAAACTGGAAAGAAGCTTTCTGAGAGACTGCTCTGTGTTCTGTTAATTCATCTCACAGAGTTACATCTTTCCCTTCAAGAATCCTTTCGCTAAAGCTGGTCTTTTGGAATTGGCAAAGGGATATTTGGATACCCATAGAGGGCTATGGTGAAAAAGGAAATATCTTCCGTTCAAAACTGGAAATAAGCTATCTGAGAAACTGGTCTGTGTTCTGTTAATTCATCTCACAGAGTTACATCTTTCCCTTCAAGAAGCCTTTCGCTTAGGCTGTTCTTGTGGAAATGGCAAAGGGTTATTTGGAAGCCTATATAGGGCTATGGTGAAAAAGGAAATATCGTCCGTTCAAAACTGGAAAGAAGCTTTCTGAGAGACGGCTCTGTGTTCTGTTAATTCATCTCACAGAGTTACATCTTTCCCTTCAAGAAGCCTTTCGCTGAGGCTGTTCTTGTGGAATTGGCAAAGTGATATTTGGAAGTCCATAGAGGGCTATGGTGAAAAAGGAAATATCTTCCGTTCAACACTGGAAAGAAGCTTTCTGAGAAACTGCTCTGTGTTCTGTTAATTCATCTCACAGAGTTACATCTTATCCTTCAAGAAGCCTTTCGCTAAGGCTGTTCTTGTGGAATTGGCAAAGTGATATTTGGAAGCCCTTAGAGGGCTATGGTGAAAAAGAAAATATCTTCCTTTCAAAACTGGAAAGAAGCTTTCTGAGAAACTTCTCTGTGTTCTGTTAATTTATCTCACAGAGTTACATCTTTCCCTTCTGGAAGCCTTTCGCTAAGTCTGTTCTTGTGGAATTGGCAAAGGGATATTTGGAAGCCCATAGAGGGCTATGCAGAAAAAGGAAATATCTTCCGTTCAAAACTGGAAAGAAGCTTTCTGAGAGACTGCTCTGCGTTCTGTTAATTCATCTCACAGAATTACATCTTTCCCTTCAAGAAGCCTTTCGCAGAGGCTGTTCTTGTGGAATTGGCAAAGGTATATTTGCAAGCCCATAGAGGGCTACGGTGAAAAAGGAAATATCTTCCGTTCAAAACTGGAAAGAAGCTTTCTGAGAAACTGCTCTGTGTTCTGTTAATTCAACTCACAGAGTTACATCTTTCCCTTCAAGAATACTTTCGCTAAGGCTGTACTTGTGGAATTCGCAAAGTGATATTTGGAAGCCCATAGAGGGCTATGGTGAAAAAGGAAATATCTTCCTTTCAAAACTAAAAAATGCTTTCTGAGAAACTGCTCTGTGTTCTGTTAATTCACCTCACAGAGTTACATCTTTCCCTTCAGGAAGCCTTTCGCTACGGCTGTTCTTGTTGAATTGGCAAAGGGATATTTGGAAGCCCATAGAGGGCTATGGTGAAAAAGGAAATATCTTCCTTTCAAAACTGGAAAGAAGCTTTCTGAGAAACTGCTCTGTGTTCTGTTAATTCATCTCACAGAGTTACATCTTTCCCTTCAAGAATCCTTTCGCTGAGGCTGTTCTTGTGGAATTGGCAAAGGGATAATTGGAAGCCCATAGAGGGCTATGTTGAAAAAGGAAATATCTTCCGTTCAAAACTGGAAAGAAGCTTTCTGAGAGACGGCTCTGTGTTCTGTTAATTCATCTCACAGAGTTACATCTTTCCCTTCAGGAAGTCTTTCGCTAAGACTGTTCTTCTAGAATTGGCAAAGTGATATTTGGAAGCCCATAGATGGCTATGGTGAAAAAAGAAATATCTTCCGTTCAAAACTGGAAAGAAGCTTTCTGAGAAACTGCTCTTTGTTCTGTTAATTCATCTAACAGAGTTACATCTTTCCCTTTAAGAAGCCTTTCGCTAAGGCTGTTATTGTGGAATTGGCAAAGTGATATTTGGAAGCCCATAGAGGGCTATGGTGAAAAAGGAAATATCTTCCTTTCAAAACTGGAAAGAAGCTTTCTGAGAAACTGCTCTGTGTTCTTTTAATTTATCTCACAGAGTTACATCTTTCCCTTCAGGAAGCCTTTCGCTAAGTCTGTTCTTGTGAAATTGGCAAAGGGATATTTGGAAGCCCATAGAGGGCTATGCTGAAAAAGGAAGTATCTTCTGATCAAAACTGGAAAGAAGCTTTCTGAGAGACTGCTCGGCGTTCTGTTAATTCATCTCACAGAGTTACATCTTTCCCTTCAAGAAGCCTTTCGCTTAGGCTGTTCTTGTGGAATTGGCAAACGTATATTTGGAAGGCCATAGAGGGCTATGGTGAAAAGGGAAATATATTCCGTTCAAAACTGGAAAGATGCTTTCTGAGAAACTGCTCTGTGTTCTGTTAATTCATCTCACAGAGTTACATCTTTCCCTTCAAGAATCCTTTCGCTAAGGCTGTACTTGTGGAATTCGCAAAGTGATATTTGGAAGCCCATAGAGGGCTATGGTGAAAAAGGAAATATCTTCCTTTCAAAACAGGAAAAAAGCTTTCTGAGAAACTGCTCTGTGTTCTGTTAATTCATCTCACAGAGTTACATCTTTCCCTTCAGGAAGCCTTTCGCTACGGCTGTTCTTGTGGAATTGGCAGAGGGATATTTGGAAGCCCTTAGAGGGCTATGGTGAAAAAGGAAATATCTTCCGTTCAAAACTGGAAAGAAGCTTTCTGAGAAACTTCTCTGTGTTCTGTTAATTTATCTCACAGAGTTACATCTTTCCCTTCAGGAAGCCTTTCGCTAAGTCTGTTCTTGTGGAATTGGCAAAGGGATATTTGGAAGCCCATAGAGGGCTATGCTGAAAAAGGAAATATCTTCCGTTCAAAACTGGAAAGAAGCTTTCTGAGAGACTGCTCTGCGTTCTGTTAATTCATCTCACAGAGTTACAACTTTCCCTTCAAGAAGCCTTTCGCTGAGGCTGTTCTTGTGGAATTGGCAAAGGTATATTTGGAAGCCCATAGAGGGCTACGGTGAAAAAGGAAATATCTTCCGTTCAAAACTGGAAAGAAGCTTTCTGAGAAAAGGCTCTGTGTTCTGTTAATTCATCTCACAGAGTTACATCTTTCCCTTCAAGAAGCCTTTTGCTGAGGCTGTTCTTGTGGAATTGCCAAAGTGATATTTGGAAGCCCATAGAGGGCTATGGTGAAAAAGGAAATATCATCCGTTCAAAACTGGAAAGAAGCCTTCTGAGAGACTGCTCTGTGTTCTGTTAATTCATCTCACAGAGTTGAATCTTTCTCCTCAAGAAGCCTTTCGCTAAGGCTTTTCTTGTGGAATTGGAAAAGGGATATTTAGAAGCCCATAGAGGGCTATGGTGAAAAAGGAAATATCTTCCCTTCAAAACTTAAAAGAAGCCTTCTGAGAAACTGCTCTGTGTTCTGTTAATTCATCTCACAGAGTTACATCTTTCTCTTCAAGAAGCCTTTCGCTAAGACTGTTCTTTTGGAATTGGCAAAGTGATATTTGGAAGCCCATAGAGGGCTATGGTGAAAAAGGAAATATCTTCCGTTCAAAACTGGAAAGAAGCTTTCTGAGAAATTGCTCCGTGTTCTGTTAATTCAACTCACAGAGTTACATCTTTCCCTTCAGGAAGCCTTTCGCTAAGGCTGTTCTTGTGGTATTGGCAAAGGGATATTTGGAAGCCCTTAGAGGGCTATGGTGAAAAACGAAATATCTTCCGTTCAAAACTGGAAAGAAGCTTTCTGAGAGACTGCTCTGTGTTCTGTTAATTCATCTCCCAGAGTTACATCTTTCCCTTCAAGAATCCTTTCGCTAAGGCTGTACTTGTGGATTTCGCAAAGGGATATTTGGAAGCCCATAGAGGGCTGTGGTGAAAAAGGAAATATCTTCCGTTCAAAACCGGAAAGAAGCTTTCTGAGAAACTGCTCTGTGTTCTCTTAATTCATCTCACAGAGTTACATCTTTCCCTTCAAGAATCCTTTCGCTAAGGCTGGTCTTTTGGAATTGGCAAAGGGATATTTGGATACCCATAGAGGGCTACGGTGAAAAAGGAAATATCTTCCGTTCAAAACTGTAAAGAAGCTTTCTGAGAGACTGCTCTGTGTTCTGTTAATTCATCTCACAGAGTTCCATCTTTCCCTTCAGGAAGCCTTTCGCTAAGGCTGTTCTTGTGGAATTGGCAAAGGGATATTTGGAAGCCCTTAGAGGGCTATGGTGAAAAACGAAATATCTTCCGTTCAAAACTGGAAAGAAGCTTTCTGAGAGACTGCTCTGTGCTCTGTTAATTCATCTCCCAGAGTTACATCTTTCCCTTCAAGAATCCTTTCGCTAAGGCTGTACTTGTGGATTTCGCAAAGGGATATTTGGAAGCCCATAGAGGGCTATGGTGAAAAAGGAAATATCTTCCGTTCAAAACTGGAAAGAAGCTTTCTGAGAAACTGCTCTGTGTTCTGTTAATTCATCTCACAGAGTTACATCTTTCCCTTCATGAATCCTTTCGCTAAGGCTGGTCTTTTGGAATTGGCAAAGGGATATTTGGATTCCCATAGAGGGCTATGGTGAAAAAGGAAATATCTTCCGTTCAAACCTGGAAATAAGCTATCTGAGAAACTGGTCTGTGTTCTGTTAATTAATCTCACAGAGTTACATCTTTCCCTTCAAGAAGCCTTTCGCTAAAGCTGTTCTTTTGGAATTGGCAAAGGGATATTTGGAAGCCCTTAGAAGGCTATGGTGAAAAACGAAATATCTTCCGTTCAAAACTGGAAAGAAGCTTTCTGAGAAACTGCTCTGTGTTCTGTTAATTCATCTCACAGAGTTACATCTTTCCCTTCAAGAATCCTTTCGCTAAGGCTGTACTTGTGGATTTCGCAAAGGGATATTTGGAAGCCCATAGAGGGCTATGGTGAAAAAGGAAATATCTTCCGTTCAAAACTGGAAAGAAGCTTTCTGAGAGACTGCTCTGTGTTCTGTTAATTCATCTCCCAGAGTTACATCTTTCCCTTCAAGAATCCTTTCGCTAAGGCTGTACTTGTGGATTTCGCAAAGGGATATTTGGAAGCCCATAGAGGGCTGTGGTGAAAAAGGAAATATCTTCCGTTCAAAACTTGAAAGAAGCTTTCTGAGTAACTGCTCTGTGTTCTGTTAATTCATTTCACAGAGTTACATCTTTCCCTTCAAGAAGCCTTTCGCTTAGGCTGTTCTTGTGGAAATGGCAAAGGGTTATTTGGAAGCCCATATAGGGCTATGGTGAAAAAGGAAATATCGTCCGTTCAAAACTGGAAAGAAGCTTTCTGAGAGACGGCTCTGTGTTCTGTTAATTCATCTCACAGAGTTACATCTTTCCCTTCAAGAAGCCTTTCGCTGAGGCTGTTCTTGTGGAATTGGCAAAGTGATATTTGGAAGTCCATAGAGGGCTATGGTGAAAAAGGAAATATCTTCCGTTCAACACTGGAAAGAAGCTTTCTGAGAAACTGCTCTGTGTTCTGTTAATTCATCTCACAGAGTTACATCTTATCCTTCAAGAAGCCTTTCGCTAAGGCTGTTCTTGTGGAATTGGCAAAGTGATATTTGGAAGCCCTTAGAGGGCTATGCTGAAAAAGGAAATAACTTCCTTTCAAAACTGGAAAGAAGCTTTCTGAGAAAATTCTCTGTGTTCTGTTAATTTATCTCACAGACTTACATCTTTCCCTTCTGGAAGCCTTTCGCTAAGTCTGTTCTTGTGGAATTGGAAAAGGGATATTTGGAAGCCCATAGAGGGCTATGCAGAAGAAGGAAATATCTTCCGTTCAAAACTGGAAAGAAGCTTTCTGAGAAAAGGCTCTGTGTTCTGTTAATTCATCTCACAGAGTTACATCTTTCCCTTCAAGAAGCCTTTTGCTGAGGCTGTTCTTGTGGAATTGGCAAAGTGATATTTGGAAGCCCATACAGGACTATGGTGAAAAAGGAAACATCATCCGTTCAAAACTGGAAAGAAGCCTTCTGAGAGACTGCTCTGTGTTCTGTTAATTCATCTCACAGAGTTGAATCTTTCTCCTCAAGAAGCCTTTCGCTAAGGCTTTTCTTGTGGAATTGGAAAAGGGATATTTAGAAGCCCATAGAGGGCTATGGTGAAAAAGGAAATATCTTCCCTTCAAAACTGGAAAGAAGCCTTCTGAGAAACTGCTCTGTGTTCTGTTAATTCATCTCACAGAGTTACATCTTTCTCTTCAAGAAGCCTTTCGCTAAGACTGTTCTTTTGGAATTGGCAAAGTGATATTTGGAAGCCCATAGAGGGCTATGGTGAAAAAGGAAATATCTTCCGTTCAAAACTGGAAAGAAGCTTTCTGAGAAACTGCTCCGTGTTCTGTTAATTCAACTCACAGAGTTACATCTTCCCCTTCAAGAAGCCTTTCGCTAAGGCTGTTCTTGTGGAATTGGCAAAGGGATATTTGGAAGCCCATAGATGGCTATGGTGAAAAAAGGAAATATCTTCCGTTCAAAACTGGAAAGAAGCTTTCTGAGAAACTGCTCTGTGTTCTGTTAATTCATCTCACAGAGATACATCTTTCCTTCAAGAAGCCTTTCGCTAAGGCTGTTCTTGTGGAATTCGCAAAGTGATATTTGGACGACCATAGAGGGCTATGGTTTAAAAGGAAATATCTTCCGTTCAAAACTGGAAAGAAGCTTTCTGAGAAACTGCTCTGTGTTCTCTTAAATCATCTCACACAGTTACATCTACCCATTCAAGAAGCGTTTCGCTAAGGCTGTTCTTGTGGAATTGGCAAAGTGATATTTGGAAGCCCATAGAGGGCTGTGGTGAAAAAGGAAATATCTTCCGTTCAAAACTGGAAAGAAATTTTCTGAGAAACTGCTCTGTGTTCTGTTAATTCATCTCAGAGAGTTAAATCTTTCCCTTCAAGAAGCCTTTCGCTAAGGCTGTTCTTGTGGAATTGGCAAAGGGATATTTGGAAGCCCATAGAAGGCTATGGTGAAAAAGTACATATCTTCGGTTCAAAACTGGAAAGAAGCTTTGTGAGAAACTGCTCTGTGTTCTGTTAATTCATCTCACAGAGTTACATCTTTCCCTTCAAGAAGCCTTTCGCTAAGACTGTTCCTTTGGAATTGGCAAAGTGATATTTGGAAGCCCATAGAGGGCTACGTTGAAAAAGGAAATATCTTCCGTTAAAACTGGAAAGAAGCTTTCTGAGAAACTGCTCTGTGTTCTGTTAATTCATCTCACAGAGTTACATCTTTCCCTTCAAGAAGCCTTTCGCTAAGGCTGTCCTTGTGGAATTGGCAAAGTGATATTTGGAAGCCCATAGAGGGCTATGGTGAAAAAAGGAAATATCTTCCGTTCAAAACTGGAAAGAAGCTTTCTGAGAAACTGCTCTGTGTTCTGTTAATTCATCTCACAGAGTTACATCTTTCCCTTCAAGAAGCATTTCGCTAAGGCTGTTCTTGTGGAATTGGCAAAGTGATAATTGGAAGCCCATAGATGGCTATGGTGAAAAAGGAAATATCTTCCTTTCAAAACTGGAAAGAAGCTTTCTGAGAAGCTGCTCTGTGTTCTGTTAATTTATCTCACAGAGTTACATCATTCCCTTCCGGAAGCCTTTCGCTAAGGCTGTTCTTGTGGTATTGGCAAAGGCATATTTGGAACCCCCAGAGGGCTATGCTGAAAAAGGAAATATCTTCCGTTCAAAACTGGAAAGAAACTTTCTGAGAGACTGCTCTGCGTTCTGTTAATTCACCTCACAGAGTTACATCTTTCCCTTCAAGAATCCTTTCGCTAAGGCTGTACTTGTGGAATTCGCAAAGGGATATTTGGAAGCCCATAGAGGGCTATGGTGAAAAAGGAAATATCTTCCGTTCAAAACTGGAAAGAAGCTTTCTGAGAAACTGCTCTCTGTTCTGTTAATTCATCTCACAGAGTTACAACTTTCCCTTCAAGAATCCTTTCGCTAAGGCTGTTCTTGTGGAATTGGCAAAGGGATATTTGGATGCCCATAGAGGGCTATGGTGAAAAAGGAAATATCTTCCGTTCAAAACTGGAAAGAAGCTATCTGAGAAACTGGTCTGCGTTCTGTTAATTCATCTCACAGAGTTACATCTTTCCCTTCAAGAAGCCTTTCGCTTAGGCTGTTCTTTTGGTATTGGCAAAGGGATATTTTGAAGCCCTTAGAGGGCTATGGTGAATAAGGAAATATCTTCCGTTCAAAACTGGAAAGAAGCTTTCTGAGAGACTGCTCTGTGTTCTGTTAAATCATCTCACAGGGTTGCATCTTTCCCTTCCAGAACTATTTCGCTAAGGCTGTTCTTGTGGAATTTGCAAAGGGATATTTGGAAGCCCATAGAGGGCTATGGTGAAAAAAGGAAATATCTTCCGTTCAAAACTGGAAAGAAGCTTTCTGAGAAACTGCTCTGTGTTCTGTTAATTCATCTCACAGAGTTACATCTATCCCTTCAAGAAGCCTTTCGCTAAGACTGTTCTTGTGGAATTGGCAAAGTGATATTTGGAAGCCCATGGAGGGCTATGGTGAAAAAGGAAATATCTTCCGTTCAAAACTGGAAAGAAGCTTTCTGAGAAACTGGTCTGTGTTCTGTTAATTCATCTCACAGAGTTACATCTTTCCCTTCAAGAAGCCTTTCGCTTAGGCTTTTCTTGTGGTATTGGCAAAGTGATATTTGGAAGCCCTTAGAGGGCTATGGTGAAAAAGGAAATATCTTCCTTTCAAAACTGGAAAGAAGCTTTCTGAGAAACTTCTCTGTGTTCTGTTAATTTATCTCACAGAGTTACATCTTTCCCTTCAGGAAGCCTTTCGCTAAGTCTGTTCTTGTGGAATTGGCAAAAGGATATTTGGAAGGCCATAGAGGGCTATGCTGAAAAAGGAAATATCTTCCGTTCAAAACTGGAAAGAAGCTTTCTGAGAGACTCCTCTGCGTTCTGTTAATTCATCTCACACAGTTACATCTTTCCCTTCAAGAAGCCTTTCGCTGAGGCTGTTCTTGTGGAATTGGCAAAGGTATATTTGGAAGCCCATAGAGGGCTACGGTGAAAAAGGAAATACCTTCCGTTCAAAACTGGAAAGAAGCTTTCTGAGAAACGGCTCTGTGTTCTGTTAATTCATCTCAAAGAGTTACATCTTTCCCTTCAAGAAGCCTTTCGCTGAGGCTGTTCTTGTGGAATTGGCAAAGTGATATTTGGAAGCCCATAGAGGGCTATGGTGAAAAAGGAAATATCTTCCGTTCAACACTGGAAAGAAGCTTTCTGAGAAACTGCTCTGTGTTCTGTTAATTCATCTCACAGAGTTACATCTTATCCTTCAAGAAGCCTTTCGCTGAGGCTGTTCTTGTGGAATTGGCAAAGTGATATTTGGAAGCCCTTAGAGGGCTATGGTGAAAAAGAAAATATCTTCCTTTCAAAACTGGAAAGAAGCTTTCTGAGAAACTTCTCTGTGTTCTGTTAATTTATCTCACAGAGTTACATCTTTCCCTTCAGGAAGCCTTTCGCTAAGTCTCTTCTTGTGGAATTGGCAAAGGGATATTTGGAAGCCCATAGAGGGCTATGCAGAAAAAGGAAATATCTTCCGTTCAAAACTGGAAAGAAGCTTTCTGAGAAACTGCTCAGTGTTCTGTTAATTCATCTCACAGAGTTACATCTTTCCCTTCAAGAAGCCTTTCGCTAAGGCTGTTCTTGTGGAATTGGCAAAGGGATATTTGGAAGCCCATAGAGGGCTATATTGAAAAAGGAAATATCTTCCCTTCAAAACTGGAAAGAAACTTTCTGAGAAACTGCTCTGTGTTGTGTTAATTCATCTAACAGAGTTACATCTTTCCCTTCAAGAAGCCTTTTGCTAAGGCTGTTCTTGTGGAATTGGCAAAGGGATATTTGGAAGCCCATAGAGGGCTATGGTGAAAAAAGGAAATATCTTCCGTTCAAAACTGGAAAGAAGCTTTCTGAGTAACTGCTCTGTGTTCTGTTAATTCATTTCACAGAGTTACATCTTTCCCTTCAAGAAGCCTTTCGCTAATGCTGTTCTTGTGGAATTGGCAAAGTGATATTTTGAAACCCATAGAGCGCTATGGTGAAAAAGGAAATATCTTCCTTTCAAAACAGGAAAAAAGCTTTCTGAGAAACTGCTCTGTGTTCTGTTAATTCATCTCACAGAGTTACATCTTTCCCTTCAGGAAGCCTTTCGCTAAGACTGTTCTTGTTGAATTGGCAAAGGGATATTTGGAAGCCCATAGAGGGCTATGGTGAAAAAAGGAAATACCTTCCGTTCAAAACTGGAAAGAAACTTTCTGAGTAACTGCTCTGTGTTCCGTTAATTCATTTCACAGAGTTACATCTTTCCCTTCAAGAAACCTTTCGCTTAGGCTGTTCTTGTGGAATTGGCAAAGGGATAATTGGAAGCCCATAGAGGGCTATGGTGAAAAAGGAAATAACTTCCGTTCAAAACTGGAGAGAAGCTTTCTGAGAAACTGCTCTGTGTTCTGTTAATTCATCTCACAGAGTTACATCTTTCCCTTCAAGAATCCTTTCGCTACGGCTGGTCTTTTGGAATTGGCAAAGGGATATTTGGATACCCATAGAGGGCTATGGTGAAAAAGGAAATATCTTCCGTTCAAAATTGGAAAGAAGCTATCTGAGAAACTGGTCTGTGTTCTGTTAATTCATCTCACAGAGTTACATCTTTCCCTTCAAGAAGCCTTTCGCTTAGGCTGTTCTTGTGGAATTGGCAAAGGGTTATTTGGAAGCCCATATAGGGCTACGGTGAAAAAGGAAATATCGTCCGTTCAAAACTGGAAAGAAGCTTTCTGAGAGACGGCTCTGTGTTCTCTTAATTCATCTCACAGAGTTACATCATTCCCTTCAAGAATCCTTTCGCTAAGGCTGTACTTGTGGAATTGGCAAAGTGATATTTGGAAGCCCATAGAGGGCTATGTTGAAAAAGGAAATATCTTCCGTTCAAAACTGAAAAGTAGCTTTCTGAGAAACTGCTCAGTGTTCTGTTAATTCATCTCACAGAGTTACATCTTTCCCTTCAAGAAGCCTTTCGCTAAGGCTGTTCTTGTGGAATTGGCAAAGGGATATTTGGAAGCCCATAGAGGGCTATATTGAAAAAGGAAATATCTTCCGTTCAAAACTGGAAAGAAGCTTTCTGAGAAACTGCTCTGTGTTCTGTTAATTTATCTCACAGAGTTACATCATTCCCTTCCGGAAGCCTTTCGCTAAGGCTGTTGTTGTGGAATTGGCAAAGGGATATTTGGAACCCCCAGAGGGCTATGCTGAAAAAGGAAATATCTTCCGTTCAAAACTGGAAAGAAACTTTCTGAGAGACTGCTCTGCGTTCTGTTAATTCATCTCACAGAGTTACATCTTTCCCTTCAAGAATCCTTTCGCTAAGGCTGTACTTGTGGAATTCGCAAAGGGATATTTGGAAGCCCATAGAGGGCTATGGTGAAAAAGGAAATATCTTCCGTTCAAAACTGGAAAGAAGCTTTCTGAGAAACTGCTCTGTGTTCTGTTAATTCATCTCACAGAGTTACATCTTTCCCTTCAAGAATCCTTTCGCTAAGGCTGTTCTTGTGGAATTGGCAAAGGGATATTTGGATGCCCATAGAGGGCTATGGTGAAAAAGGAAATATCTTCCGTTCAAAACTGGAAAGAAGCTATCTGAGAAACTGGTCTGTGTTCTGTTAATTCATCTCACAGAGTTACATCTTTCCCTTCAAGAAGCCTTTCGCTTAGGCTGTTCTTTTGGTATTGGCAAAGGGATATTTTGAAGCCCTTAGAGGGCTATGGTGAATAAGGAAATATCTTCCGTTCAAAACTGGAAAGAAGCTTTCTGAGAGACTGCTCTGTGTTCTGTTAAATCATCTCACAGAGTTGCATCTTTCCCTTCCAGAACTATTTCGCTAAGGCTGTTCTTGTGGAATTTGCAAAGGGATATTTGGAAGCCCATAGAGGGCTATGGTGAAAAAGGAAATATCTTCCGTTCAAAACTGGAAAGAAGCTTTCTGAGAAACTGCTCTGTGTTCTGTTAATTCATCTCACAGAGTTACATCTTTCCCTTCAAGAAGCCTTTCGCTAAGACTGTTTTTGTGGAATTGGCAAAGTGATATTTGGAAGCCCATAGAGGGCTATGGTGAAAAAGGAAATATCTTCCGTTCAAAACTGGAAAGAAGCTTTCTGAGAAACTGGTCTGTGTTCTGTTAATTCATCTCACAGAGTTACATCTTTCCCTTCAAGAAGCTTTTCGCTTAGGCTGTTCTTGTGGTATTGGCAAAGTGATATTTGGAAGCCCTTAGAGGGCTATGGTGAAAAAGGAAATATCTTTCTTTCAAAACTGGAAAGAAGCTTTCTGAGATACTTCTCTGTGTTCTGTTAATTTATCTCACAGAGTTACATCTTTCCCTTCAGGAAGCCTTTCGCTAAGTCTGTTCTTGTGGAATTGGCAAAAGGATATTTGGAAGTTCATAGAGGGCTATGCTGAAAAAGGAAATATCTTCCGTTCAAAACTGGAAAGAAGCTTTCTGAGAGACTGCTCTGTGTTCTGTTAATTCATCTCACACAGTTACATCTTTCCCTTCAAGAAGCCTTTCGCTGAGGCTGTTCTTGTGGAATTGGCAAAGGTATATTTGGAAGCCCATAGAGGGCTATGGTGAAAAAGGAAATATCTTCCTTTCAAAACTAAAAAATGCTTTCTGAGAAACTGCTCTGTGTTCTGTTAATTCATCTCACAGAGTTACATCTTTCCCTTCAAGAAGCCTTTCGCTAAGACTGTTCTTTTGGAATTGGCAAAGTGATATTTGAAAGCCCATAGAGGGCTATGTTGAAAAAGGAAATATCTTCCGTTCAAAACTGGAAAGAAGCTTTCTGAGAAACTGCTCAGTGTTCTGTTAATTCATCTCACAGAGTTACATCTTTCCCTTCAAGAAGCCTTTCGCTAAGGCTGTTCTTGTGGAATTGGCAAAGGGATATTTGGAAGCCCTTAGAGGGCTATATTGAAAAAGGAAATATCTTCCGTTCAAAACTGGAAAGAAACTTTCTGAGAAACTGCTCTGTGTTCTGTTAATTCATCTAACAGAGTTACATCTTTCCCTTCAAGAAGCCTTTTGCTAAGGCTGTTCTTGTGGAATTGGCAAAGGGATATTTGGAAGCCCATAGAGGGCTATGGTGAAAAAAGGAAATATCTTCCTTTCAAAACTGGAAAGAAGCTTTCTGAGTAACTGCTCTGTGTTCTGTTAATTCATTTCACAGAGTTACATCTTTCCCTTCAAGAAGCCTTTCGCTAATGCTGTTCTTGTGGAATTGGCAAAGTGATATTTTGAAGCCCATAGAGCGCTATGGTGAAAAAGGAAATGTCTTCCTTTCAAAACTGGAAAGAAGCTTTCTGAGAAACTGCTCTGTGTTCTGTTCATTTATCTCACAGAGTTACATCTTTCCCTTCAGGAAGCCTTTCGCTAAGGCTGTTCTTGTGGAATTGGCAAAGTGATATTTGGAAGCCCATAGAGGGATTTGGTGAAAAAGGAAATATCTTCCTTTCAAAACGCGAAAAAAGCTTTCTGAGAAACTGCTCTGTGTTCTGTTAATTCATCTCACAGGGTTACATCTTTCCGTTCAGGAAGCCTTTCGCTAAGGCTGTTCTTGTTGAATTGGCAAAGGGATATTTGGAAGCCCATAGAGGGCTATATTGAAAAAGGAAATATTTTCCGTTCAAAACTGGAAAGAAGCTTTCTGAGAGACTGCTCTGTGTTCTCTTAATTCATCTCACAGAGTTACATCTTTTACTTCAAGAAGACTTTCGCTAAGACTGTTCTTTTGGAATTGGCAAAGTGATATTTGGAAGCCCATAGAGGGCTATGGTGAAAAAGGAAATATCTTCCTTTCAAAACAGGAAAAAAAGCTTTCTGAGAAACTGCTCTGTGTTCTGTTAATTCATCTCACAGAGTTACATCTTTCCCTTCAGGAAGCCTTTCGCTAAGGCTGTTCTTGTTGAATTGGCAAAGGGATATTTGGAAGCCCATAGAGGGGTATATTGAAAAAGGAAATATTTTCCGTTCAAAACTGGAAAGAAGCTTTCTGAGAGACTGCTCTGTGTTCTCTTAATTCATCTCACAGAGTTACATCTTTTACTTCAAGAAGCCTTTCGCTAAGACTGTTCTTTTGGAATTGGCAAAGTGATATTTGGAAGCCCATAGAGGGCTATGGTGAAAAAGGAAATATCTTCCGTTCAAAACTGGAAAGAAGCTTTCTGAGAAACTGCTCTGTGTTCTGTTAATTCATCTCACAGAGTTACATCTTTCCCTTCAAGAAGCCTTTCGCTAAGGCTGTTCTTGTGGTATTGGCAAAGTGATATTTGGAAGCCCATAGAGGGCTATATTGAAAAAGGAAATATTTTCCGTTCAAAACTGGAAAGAAACTTTCTGAGAGACTGCTCTGTGTTCTGTTAATTCATCTCACACAGTTACATCTTTCCCTTCAAGAAGCCTTTCGCTAAGGCTGTTCTTTTGGAATTGGCAAAGTGATATTTAGAAGCCCATAGAGGGCTATGGTGAAAAAAGGAAATACCTTCCGTTCAAAACTGGAAAGAAACTTTCTGAGTAACTGCTCTGTGTTCCGTTAATTCATTTCACAGAGTTACATCTTTCCCTTCAAGAAACCTTTTCGCTAAGGCTGTACTTGTGGAATTGGCAAAGTGATATTTGGAAGCCCATAGAGGGCTATGGTGAAAAAGGAAATATCTTCCTTTCAAAACTAAAAAATGCTTTCTGGGAAACTGCTCTGTGTTCTGTTAATTCATCTCACAGAGTTACATCTTTCCCTTCAAGAATCCTTTCGCTAAGGCTGTACTTGTGGATTTCGCAAAGGGATATTTGGAAGCCCTTAGAGGGCTATGGTGAAAAACGAAATATCTTCCGTTCAATACTGGAAAGAAGCTTTCTGAGAGACTGCTCTGTGTTCTGTTAATTCATCTCCCAGAGTCACATCTTTCCCTTCAAGTATCCTTTCGCTAAGGCTGTACTTGTGGATTTCGCAAAGGGATATTTGGAAGCCCATAGAGGGCTATGGTGAAAAAGGAAATATCTTCCGTTCAAAACTGGAAAGAAGCTTTCTGAGAAACTGCTCTGTGTTCTGTTAATTCATCTCACAGAGTTACATCTTTCCCTTCAAGAATCCTTTCGCTAAGGCTGGTCTTTTGGTATTGGCAAAGGGATATTTGGATACCCATAGAGGGCTATGGTGAAAAAGGAAATATCTTCCGTTCAAAATTGGAAAGAAGCTATCTGAGAAACTGGTCTGTGTTCTGTTAATTCATCTCACAGAGTTACATCTTTCCCTTCAAGAAGCCTTTCGCTTAGGCTGTTCTTGTGGAATTGGCAAAGGGTTATTTGGAAGCCCATATAGGGCTACGGTAAAAAAGGAAATATCGTCCGTTCAAAACTGGAAAGAAGCTTTCTGAGAGACGGCTCTGTGTTCTCTTAATTCAACTCACAGAGTTACATCATTCCCTTCAAGAATCCTTTCGCTAAGGCTGTACTTGTGGAATTGGCAAAGTGATATTTGGAAGCCCATAGAGGGCTATGGTGAAAAAGGAAATATCTTCCTTTCAAAACTAAAAAATGCTTTCTGAGAAACTGCTCTGTGTTCTGTTAATTCATCTCACAGAGTTACATCTTTCCCTTCAAGAAGCCTTTCGCTAAGACTGTTCTTTTGGAATTGGAAAAGTGATATTTGAAAGCCCATAGAGGGCTATGTTGAAAAAGGAAATATCTTCCGTTCAAAACTGAAAAGTAGCTTTCTGAGAAACTGCTCAGTGTTCTGTTAATTCATCTCACAGAGTTACATCTTTCCCTTCAAGAAGCCTTTCGCTAAGGCTGTTCTTGTGGAATTGGCAAAGGAATATTTGGAAGCCCATAGAGGGCTATATTGAAAAAGGAAATATCTTCCGTTCAAAACTGGAAAGAAGCTTTCTGAGAAACTGCTCTGTGTTCTGTTAATTCATCTAACAGAGTTACATCTTTCCCTTCAAGAAGCCTTTTGCTAAGGCTGTTCTTGTGGAATTGGCAAAGGGATATTTGGAAGCCCATAGAGGGCTATGGTGAAAAAAGGAAATATCTTCCGTTCAAAACTGGAAAGAAGCTTTCTGAGTAACTGCTCTGTGTTCTGTTAATTCATTTCACAGAGTTACATCTTTCCCTTCAAGAAGCCTTTCGCTAAGGCTGTTCTTGTGGAATTGGCAAAGTGATATTTTGAAGCCCATAGAGCGCTATGGTGAAAAAGGAAATGTCTTCCTTTCAAAACTGGAAAGAAGCTTTCTGAGAAACTGCTCTGTGTACTGTTCATTTATCTCACAGAGTTACATCTTTCCCTTCAGGAAGCCTTTCGCTAAGGCTGTTCTTGTGGAATTGGCAAAGTGATATTTGGAAGCCCATAGAGGGATTTGGTGAAAAAGGAAATATCTTCCTTTCAAAACAGGAAAAAAGCTTTCTGAGAAACTGCTCTGTGTTCTGTTAATTCATCTCACAGAGTTACATCTTTCCCTTCAGGAAGCCTTTCGCTAAGGCTGTTCTTGTTGAATTGGCAAAGGGATATTTGGAAGCCCATAGAGGGCTATATTGAAAAAGGAATTTTCCGTTCAAAACTGGAAAGAAGCTTTCTGAGAGACTGCTCTGTGTTCTCTTAATTCATCTCACAGAGTTACATTTTTTACTTCAAGAAGCCTTTCGCTAAGACTGTTCTTTTGGAATTGGCAAAGTGATATTTGGAAGCCCATAGAGGGCTATGGTGAAAAAGGAAATATCTTCCGTTCAAAACTGGAAAGAAGCTTTCTGAGTAACTGCTCTGTGTTCCGTTAATTCATTTCACAGAGTTACATCTTTCCCTTCAAGAAAACTTTCGCTTAGACTGTTCTTGTGGAATTGGCAAAGGGATAATTGGAAGCCCATAGAGGGCTATGGTGAAAAAGGAAATATCTTCCGTTCAAAACTGGAAAGAAGCTATCTGAGAGACTGCTCTGTGTTCTGTTAATTCATCTCACAGAGTTACATCTTTCCCTTCAAGAATCCTTTCGCTAAGGCTGTACTTGTGGATTTCGCAAAGGGATATTTGGAAGCCCATAGAGGGCTGTGGTGAAAAAGGAAATATCTTCCGTTCAAAACTGGAAAGAAGCTTTCTGAGAAACTGCTCTGTGTTCTCTTAATTCATCTCACAGAGTTACATCTTTCCCTTCAAGAATCCTTTCGCTAAGGCTGTTCTTGTGGAATTGGCAAAGGGATATTTGGATGCCCATATAGGGCTATGGTGAAAAAGGAAATATCTTCCGTTCAAAACTGGAAAGAAGCTATCTGAGAAACTGGTCTGTGTTCTGTTAATTCATCTCACAGAGTTACATCTTTCCCTTCAAGAAGCCTTTTCCCTTAGGCCGTTCTTGTGGCATTGGCAAAGGGATATTTGGAAGCCAATAGAGGGCTATGGTGAAAAAGGAAATATCTTCCGTTCAAAACTGGAAAGAAGCTTTCTGAGAGACTGCTCTGTGTTCTGTTAATTCATCTCACAGAGTTACATCTTTCCCTTCAGGAAGCCTTTCGCTAAGGCTGTTCTTGTGGAATTGGCAAAGGGATATTTGGAAGCCCTTAGAGGGCTATGGTGAAAAACGAAATATCTTCCGTGCAAAACTGGAAAGAAGCTTTCTGAGAGACTGCTCTGTGTTCTGTTAATTCATCTCACAGAGTTACATGTTTCCCTTCAAGAATCCTTTCGCTAAGGCTGTACTAGTGGATTTCGCAAAGGGATATTTGGAAGCCCAAAGAGGGCTATGGTGAAAAAGGGAATATCTTCCGTTCAAAACTGGAAAGAAGCTTTCTGAGAAACTGCTCTGAGTTCTGTTAATTCATCTCACAGAGATACATCTTTCCCTTCAACAATCCTTTCGCTAAGGCTGTTCTTGTGGAATTGGCAAAGGGATATTTGGATGTCCATAGAGGGCTATGGTGAAAAAGGAAATATCTTCCTTTCAAAACTGGAAAGAAGCTATCTGAGAAACTGGTCTGTGTTCTGTTAATTCATCTCACAGAGTTACATCTATCCCTTCAGAAGCCTTTCGCTTAGGCTGTTCTTGTGGAATTGGCAAAGGAATATTTGGAAGCCCATATAGGGCTATGGTGAAAAAGGAAATATCTTCCGTTCAAAACTGGAAAGAAGCTTTCTGAGAGACTGCTCTGTGTTCTATTAATTCATCTCACACAGTTACATCTTTCCCTTCAAGAAGCCTTTCGCTAAGGCTGTTCTTGTGGAATTGGCAAAGTGATATTTAGAAGCCCATAGAGGACTATGTTGAAAAAAGGAAATATCTTCCGTTCAAAACTGGAAAGAAGCTTTCTGAGTAACTGCTCTGTGTTCCGTTAATTCATTTCACAGAGTTACATCTTTCCCTTCAAGAAGCCTTTCGCTTAGGCTGTTCTTGTGGAATTGTCAAAGGGATAATTGGATGCCCATAGAGGGCTATGATGAAAAAGGAAATATCTTCCGTTCAAAACTGGAAAGAAGCTTTCTGAGAGACTGCTCTGTGTTCTGTTAATTCATCTCACATAGTTACATCTTTCTCTTCAGGAAGCCTTTCGCTAAGGCTGTTCTTGTGGAATTGGCAAAGGGATATTTGGAAGCCCATAGAGGGCTATGGTGAAAAACGAAATATCTTCCGTTCAAAACTGGAAAGAAGCTTTCTGAGAGACTTCTCTGTGTTCTGTTAATTCATCTCACAGAGTTACATCTTTCCCTTCAAGAATCCTTTCGCTAAGGCTGTACTTGTGGATTTCGCAAAGGGATATTTGGAAGCCCATAGAGGGCTATGGTGAAAAAGGAAATATCTTCCGTTCAAAACTGGAAAGAAGCTTTCTGAGAAACTGCTCTGTGTTCTCTTAATTCATCTCACAGAGTTACATCTTTCCCTTCAAGAAGCCTTTCGCTAAGGCTGTTCTTGTGGAATTGGCAAAGTGATATTTTGAAGCCCATAGAGCGCTATGGTGAAAAAGGAAATGTCTTCCTTTCAAAACTGAAAAGAAGCTTTCTGAGAAACTGCTCTGTGTTCTGTTCACTTATCTCACAGAGTTACATCTTTCCCTTCAGGAAGCCTTTCGCTAAGGCTGTTCTTGTGGAATTGGCAAAGTGATATTTGGAAGCCCATAGAGGGCTTTGGTGAAAAAGGAAATATCTTCCTTTCAAAACAGGAAAAAAGCTTTCTGAGAAACTGCTCTGTGTTCTGTTAATTCATCTCACAGTGTTACATCTTTCCCTTCAGGAAGCCTTTCGCTAAGGCTGTTCTTGTTGAATTGTCAAAGGGATACTGGAAGCCCATATAGGGCTATATTGAAAAAGGAAATATCTTCCGTTAAAAATTGGAAAGAAGCTTTCTGAGAGACTGCTCTGTGTTCTGTTAATTCATCTCACAGAGTTACATCTTTCCCTTCAAGAATCCTTTCGCTAAGGCTGGTGTTTTGGAATTGGCAAAGGGATATTTGGATACCCATAGAGGGCTATGGTGAAAAAGGAAATATTTTCCGTTCAAAACTGGAAATAAGCTATCTGAGAAACTGGTCTGTGTTCTGTTAATTCATCTCACAGAGTTACTTCTTTCCCTTCAAGAAGCCTTTCGCTTAGGCTGTTCTTGTGGAATTGGCAAAGGGTTATTTGGAAACCCATATAGGGCTATGGTAAAAAAGGAAATATCGTCCGTTCAAAACTGGAAAGAAGCTTTCTGAGAGACGGCTCTGTGTTCTGTTAATTCATCTCACAGAGTTACATCTTTCCCTTCAAGAAGCCTTTCGCTAAGACTGTTCTTGTGGAATTGGCAAATGGATATTTGGATGCCCATAGAGGGCTATGGTGAAAAAGGAAATATCTTCCGTTCAAAACTGGAAAGAAGCTTTCTGAGAAACTGCTCTGTGTTCTGTTAATTCATCTCACAGAGTTACATCTTTCCCTTCAGGAAGTCTTTCGCTAAGACCGTTCTTTTAGAATTGGCAAAGTGATATTTGGAAGCCCATAGAGGGCTGTGGTGAAAAAAGAAATATCTTCCGTTCAAAACTGGAAAGAAGCTTTCTGAGAAACTGCTCTGTGTTCTGTTAATTCATCTCACAGAGTTACATCTTTCCCTTCAAGAAGCCTTTCGCTAAGGCTGTTCTTGTGGAATTGGCAAAGTGATATTTGGAAGCCCATAGAGGGCTATGGTGAAAAAAGGAAATATCTTCCGTTCAAAACTGGAAAGAAGCTTTCTGAGAAACTGCTCTTTGTTCTGTTAATTCATCTAACAGAGTTACATCTTTCCCTTTAAGAAGCCTTTCGCTAAGGCTGTTCTTGTGGAATTGGCAAAGTGATATTTGGAAGCCCATAGAGGGCTATGTTGAAAAAGGAAATATCTTCCTTTCAAAACTGGAAAGAAGCTTTCTGAGAAACTGCTCTGTGTTCTGTTAATTTATCTCACAGAGTTACATCTTTCCCTTCAGGAAGCCTTTCGCTAAGTCTGTTCTTGTGGAATTGGCAAATGGATATTTGGATGCCCATAGAGGGCTATGGTGAAAAAGGAAATATCTTCTGATCAAAACTGGAAAGAAGCTTTCTGAGAGACTGCTCGGCGTTCTGTTAATTCATCTCACAGAGTTACATCTTTCCCTTCAAGAAGCCTTTCGCTGAGGCTGTTCTTGTGGAATTGGCAAACGTATATTTGGAAGGCCGTAGAGGGCTTTGGTGAAAAAGGAAATATGTTCCGTTCAAAACTGGAAAGAAGCTTTCTGAGAAACTGCTCTGTGTTCTGTTAATTCATCTCACAGAGTTACATCTTTCCCTTTAAGAATCCTTTCGCTAAGGCTGTACTTGTGGAATTCGCAAAGTGATATTTGGAAGCCCA
This sequence comes from Chlorocebus sabaeus, assembly GCF_047675955.1. Taxonomy (NCBI): domain Eukaryota; kingdom Metazoa; phylum Chordata; class Mammalia; order Primates; family Cercopithecidae; genus Chlorocebus; species Chlorocebus sabaeus. Next base: position 49,421,119 of record NC_132911.1, read on the forward strand.
TAGAGGGCTATGGTTAAAAAGAAATATCTTCCTTTCAAAACTGGAAAAAAGCTTTCTGAGAAACTGCTCTGTGTTCTGTTAATTTATCTCACAGAGTTACATCTTTCCCTTCAGGAAGCCTTTCGCTAAGTATGTTCTTGTGGAATTGGCAAAGGGATATTTGGAAGCCCATAGAGGGCTATGGTGAAAAAGGAAATATCTTCCGTTCAAAACTGGAAAGAAGCTATCTGAGAAACTGGTCTGTGTTCTGTTAATTCATCTCACAGAGTTACATCTTTCCCTTCAAGAATCCTTTCGCTAAGGCTGTTCTTGTGGAATTGGCAAAGGGATATTTGGATGCCCATAGAGGGCCATGGTGAAAAAGGAAATATCTTCCGTTCAAAACTGGAAAGAAGCTATCTGAGAAACTGGTCTGTGTTCTGTTAATTCATCTCACAGAGTTACATCTATCCCTTCAAGAAGCCTTTCGCTTAGGCTGTTCTTGTGGAATTGGCAAAGGAATATTTGGAAGCCCATAGAGGGCTATGGTGAAAAAGGAAATATCTTCCGTTCAAAACTGGAAAGAAGCTTTCTGAGAGACTGCTCTGTGTTCTGTTAATTCATCTCACAGAGTTACATCTTTCCCTTCAAGAAGCCTTTCGCTAAGACTGTTCTTGCGGAATTGGCAAAGGGATATTTGGAAGCCCATAGAGGGCTATGGTGAAAAAGGAAATATCTTCCATTCAAAACTGGAAAGAAGCTTTCTGAGAAACTGCTCTGTGTTCTGTTAATTCATCTCACAGAGTTACATCTTTCCCTTCAAGAAGCCGTTCGCAAAGACTGTACCTTTGGAATTGGCAAAGTGATATTTGGAAGCCCTTAGAGGGCTATGGTGAAAAAGGAAATATCTTCCGTTCAAAACTGGAAAGAAGCTTTCTTAGAAACTGCTCTGTGTTCTGTCAATTCATCTCACAGAGTTAAATCTTTCCCTTCAAGAAGCCTTTCCCTAAGGCTGTTCTTGTGGAATTGGCAAAGTGATATTTGGAAGCCCATAGAGGGCTATGGTGAAAAAAGGAAATATCTTCCGTTCAAAACTGGAAAGAAGCTTTCTGAGATACTGCTCTGTGTTCTGTTAATTCATCTCACAGAGTTACATCTTTCCCTTCAAGAAGCCTTTCGCTAAGGCTGTTCTTGTGGAATTGGCAAAGTGATATTTGGAAGCCCATAGAGGGTTATGGTGAAAAAGGAAATATCTTCCTTTCAAAACTGGAAAGAAGTTTTATGAGAAACTGCTCTGTGTTCTGTTAATTTATTTCACAGAGTTTCATCTTTCCTTTTAGAAAGCCTTTCGCTAAGTTTGTTCTTGTGGAATTGGCAAAGGGATATTTGGATGCCCATAGAGGGCTATGGTGAAAAAGGAAATATCTTCCGTTCAAAACTGGAAAGAAGCTATCTGAGAAACTGGTCTGTGTTCTGTTAATTCATCTCACAGTGTTACATCTTTCCCTTCAAGAAGCCTTTCGCTTAGGCTGTTCTTGTGGTATTGGCAAAGGGATATTTGGAAGCCCATAGAGGGCTATAGTGAAAAAGGAAATATCTTCCGTTCAAAACTGGAAAGAAGCTTTCTGAGAGACTGCTCTGTTTTCTGTTAATTCATCTCACAGAGTTGCATCTTTCTCTTCAAGAAGCCTTTCGCTAAGGCTTTTCTTGTGGAATTGGCAAAGGGATATTTGGAAGCCCATAGAGGGCTATAGTGAAAAAGGAAATATCTTCCGTTAAAAACTGGAAAGAAACTTTCTGAGAAACTGCTCTGTGTTCTGTTAGTTCATCTCACAGAGTTACATCTTTCCCTTAAGGAAGCCTTTCGCTAAGGCTGTTCTTGTGGAATTGGCAAAGGGATATTTGGAAGCCCATAGAGGGCTATGGTGAAAAAGGAAATATCTTCCGTTCAAAACCGGAAAGAAGCTTTCTGAGAAACTGCTCTGTGTTCTGTTAATTCATCTCACAGAGTTACATCTTTCCCTTCAAGAAGCCTTTCGCTAAGGCTGTTCTTGTGGAATTGGCAAAGGGATATTTGGAAGCCCTTAGAGGGCTATGGTGAAAAACGAAATATCTTCCGTTCAAAACTGGAAAGATGCTTTCTGAGAGACTGCTCTGTGTTCTCTTAATTCATCTCACAGAGTTACATCTTTATCTTCAAGAATCCTTTCCCTAAGGCTGGTCTTTTGGAATTGGCAAAGGGATATTTGGATACCCATAGAGGGCTATGGTGAAAAAGGAAATATCTTCCGTTCAAAATTGGAAAGAAGCTATCTGAGAAACTGGTCTGTGTTCTGTTAATTCATCTCACAGAGTTACATCTTTCCCTTCAAGAAGCCTTTCGCTTAGGCTGTTCTTGTGGAATTGGCAAAGGGTTATTTGGAAGCCCATATAGGGCTACGGTGAAAAAGGAAATATCGTCCGTTCAAAACTGGAAAGAAGCTTTCTGAGAGACGGCTCTGTGTTCTCTCAATTCATCTCACAGATTTACATCTTTCCCTTCAAGAAGCCTTTCGCTAAGGCTGTTCTTGTGGAATTGGCAAAGTGATATTTGGAAGCCCATAGAGGGCTATGGTGAAAAAGGAAATATCTTCCTTTCAAAACTGGAAAGAAGCTTTCTGAGAAACTGCTCTGTGTTCTGTTAATTTATCTCACAGAGTTACATCTTTCCCTTCAGGAAGCCTTTCGCTAAGTCTGTTCTTGTGAAATTGGCAAAGGGATATTTGGAAGCCCATTGAGGGCTATGCTGAAAAAGGAAATATCTTCTGATCAAAACTGGAAAGAAGCTTTCTGAGAGACTGCTCAGCGTTCTGTTAATTCATCTGACAGAGTTACATCTTTCCCTTCAAGAAGCCTTTCGCTGAGGCTGTTCTTGTGGAATTGGCAAACGTATATTTGGAAGGCCATAGAGGGCTATGGTGAAAAAGGAAATATGTTCCGTTAAAAACTGGAAAGAAGCTTTCTGAGAAACTGCTCTGTGTTCTGTTAATTCATCTCACAGAGTTACATCTTTCCCTTCAAGAATCCTTTCGCTAAGGCTGTACTTGTGGAATTCGCAAAGTGATATTTGGAAGCCCATAGACGGCTATGGTGAAAAAGGAAATATCTTCCTTTCAAAACTGGAAAAAAGCTTTCTGAGAAACTGCTCTGTGTTCTGTTAATTCATCTCACAGAGTTACATCTTTCCCTTCAGGAAGCCTTTCGCTAAGGCTGTTCTTGTTGAATTGGCAGAGGGATATTTGGAAGCCCTTAGAGGGCTATGGTGAAAAAGGAAATATCTTCCGTTCAAAACTGGAAAGAAGCTTTCTGAGAAACTGCTCTGTGTTCTGTTAATTCATCTCACAGAGTTGCATCTTTCCCTTCAAGAATCCTTTCGCTAAGGCTGTTCTTGTGGAATTGGCAAAGGGATATTTGGATGCCCATATAGGGCTATGGTGAAAAAGGAAATATCTTCCGTTCAAAACTGGAAAGAAGCTATCTGAGAAACTGGTCTGTGTTCTGTTAATTCATCTCACAGAGTTACATCTTTCCCTTCAAGAAGCCTTTCCCTTAGGCCGTTCTTGTGGCATTGGCAAAGGGATATTTGGAAGCCCATAGAGGGCTATGGTGAAAAACGAAATATCTTCCGTTCAAAACTGGAAAGAAGCTTTCTGAGAGACTGCTCTGTGTTCTGTTAATTCATCTCACAGAGTTACATCTTTCCCTTCAGGAAGCCTTTCGCTAAGGCTGTTCTTGTGGAATTGGCAAAGGGATATTTGGAAGCCCTTAGAGGGCTATGGTGAAAAACGAAATATCTTCCGTTCAAAACTGGAAAGAAGCTTTCTGAGAGACTGCTCTGTGTTCTGTTAATTCATCTCACAGAGTTACATGTTTCCCTTCAAGAATCCTTTCGCTAAGGCTGTACTAGTGGATTTCGCAAAGGGATATTTGGAAGCCCAAAGAGGGCTATGGTGAAAAAGGAAATATCTTCCGTTCAAAACTGGAAAGAAGCTTTCTGAGAAACTGCTCTGAGTTCTGTTAATTCATCTCACAGAGTTACATCTTTCCCTTCAAGAATCCTTTCGCTAAGGCTGTTCTTGTGGAATTGGCAAAGGGATATTTGGATGTCCATAGAGGGCTATGGTGAAAAAGGAAATATCTTCCTTTCAAAACTGGAAAGAAGCTATCTGAGAAACTCGTCTGTGTTCTGTTAATTCATCTCACAGAGTTACATCTATCCCTTCAAGAAGCCTTTCGCTTAGGCTGTTCTTGTGGAATTGGCAAAGGAATATTTGGAAGCCCATATAGGGCTATGGTGAAAAAGGAAATATCTTCCGTTCAAAACTGGAAAGAAGCTTTCTGAGAGACTGCTCCGTGTTCTGTTAATTCATCTCACAGAGTTACATCTTTCCCTTCAAGAAGCCTTTCGCTAAGACTGTTCTTGTGGAATTGGCAAAGGGATATTTGGAAGCCCATAGAGGGCTACGGTGAAAAAGGAAATATCTTCCGTTCAAAACTGGAAAGAAGCTTTCTGAGAAACTGCTCTGTGTTCTGTTAATTCATCTCACAGAGTTACATCTTTCCCTTCAAGAAGCCTTTGGCTAAGGCTGTTCTTGTGGAATTGGCAAAGTGTTATTTTGAAGCCCAAAGAGCGCTATGGTGAAAAAGGAAATGTCTTCCTTTCAAAACTGAAAAGAAGCTTTCTGAGAAACTGCTCTGTGTTCTGTTCACTTATCTCACAGAGTTACATCTTTCCCTTCAGGAAGCCTTTCGCTAAGGCTGTACTTGTGGAATTGGCAAAGTGATATTTGGAAGCCCATAGAGGGCTTTGGTGAAAAAGGAAATATCTTTCTTTCAAAACAGGAAAAAAGCTTTCTGAGAAACTGCTCTGTGTTCTGTTAATTCATCTCACAGAGTTACATCTTTCCCTTCAGGAAGCCTTTCGCTAAGGCTGTTCTTGTTGAATTGTCAAAGGGATACTGGAAGCCCATATAGGGCTATATTGAAAAAGGAAATATTTTCCGTTCAAAACTGGAAATAAGCTTTCTGAGATACTGCTCTGTGTTCTCTTAATTCATCTCACAGAGTTACATCTTTCACTTCAAGAAGCCTTTCGCTAAGACTGTTCTTTTAGAATTGGCAAAGTGATATTTGGAAGCCCATAGTGGGTATGGTGAAAAAGGAAATATCTTCCGTTCAAAACTGGAAAGAAGCTTTCTGAGAAACTGCTCTGTGTTCTGTAAATTTATCTCACAGAGTTACATCTTTCCCTTCAAGAAGCCTTTCGCTAAGGCTGTTCTTGTGGTATTGGCAAAGTGATATTTGGAAGCCCATAGAGGGCTATATTGAAAAAGGAAATATTTTCCGTTCAAAACTGGAAAGAAGCTTTCTGAGAGACTGCTCTGTGTTCTGTTAATTCATCTCACACAGTTACATCTTTCCCTTCAAGAAGCCTTTTGCTAAGGCTGTTCTTGTGGAATTGGCAAAGTGATATTTAGAAGCCCATAGAGGACTATGTTGAAAAAAGGAAATATCTTCCGTTCAAAACTGGAAAGAAGCTTTCTGAGTAACTGCTCTATGTTCCGTTAATTCATTTCACAGAGTTACATCTTTCCCTTCAAGAAGCCTTTCGCTTAGGCTGTTCTTGTGGAATTGTCAAAGGGATAATTGGATGCCCATAGAGGGCTATGGTGAAAAAGGAAATATCTTCCGTTCAAAACTGGAAAGAAGCTTTCTGAGAGACTGCTCTGTGTTCTGTTAATTCATCTCACAGAGTTACATCTTTCCCTTCAGGAAGCCTTTCGCTAAGGCTGTTCTTGTGGAATTGGCAAAGGGATATTTGGAAGCCCATAGAGGGCTATGGTGAAAAACGAAATATCTTCCGTTCAAAACTGGAAAGAAGCTTTCTGAGAGACTTCTCTGTGTTCTGTTAATTCATCTCACAGAGTTACATCTTTCCCTTCAAGAATCCTTTCGCTAAGGCTGTACTTGTGGATTTCGCAAAGGGATATTTGGAAGCCCATAGAGGGCTATGGTGAAAAAGGAAATATCTTCCGTTCAAAACTGGAAAGAAGCTTTCTGAGAAACTGCTCTGTGTTCTGTTAATTCATCTCACAGAGTTACATCTTTCCCTTCAAGAAGCCTTTCGTTAAGGCTGTTCTTGTGGAATTGGCAAAGTGATATTTTGAAGCCCATAGAGCGCTATGGTGAAAAAGGAAATGTCTTCCTTTCAAAACTGAAAAGAAGCTTTCTGAGAAACTGCTCTGTGTTCTGTTAATTCATCTCACAGAGTTACATCTTTCCCTTCAGGAAGTCTTTCGCTAAGACTGTTCTTTTAGAATTGGCAAAGTGATATTTGGAAGCCCATAGAGGGCTATGGTGAAAAAAGAAATATCTTCCGTTCAAAACTGGAAAGAAGCTTTCTGAGAAACTGCTCTGTGTTCTGTTAATTCATCTCACAGAGTTACATCTTTCCCTTCAAGAAGCCTTTCGCTAAGGCTGTTCTTGTGGAATTGGCAAAGTGATATTTGGAAGCCCATAGAGGGCTATGGTGAAAAAAGGAAATATCTTCCGTTCAAAACTGGAAAGAAGCTTTCTGAGAAACTGCTCTTTGTTCTGTTAATTCATCTAACAGAGTTACATATTTCCCTTTAAGAAGCCTTTCGCTAAGGCTGTTATTGTGGAATTGGCAAAGTGATATTTGGAAGCCCATAGAGGGCTATGTTGAAAAAGGAAATATCTTCCTTTCAAAACTGGAAAGAAGCTTTCTGAGAAACTGCTCTGTGTTCTGTTAATTTATCTCACAGAGTTACATCTTTCCCTTCAGGAAGCCTTTCGCTAAGTATGTTCTTGTGGAATTGGCAAAGGGATATTTGGAAGCCCATAGAGGGCTATGGTGAAAAAGGAAATATCTTTCGTTCAAAACTGGAAAGAAGCTATCTGAGAAACTGGTCTGTGTTCTGTTAATTCATCTCACAGAGTTACATCTTTCCCTTCAAGAATCCTTTCGCTAAGGCTGTTCTTGTGGAATTGGCAAAGGGATATTTGGATGCCCATAGAGGGCCATGGTGAAAAAGGAAATATCTTCCGTTCAAAACTGGAAAGAAGCTATCTGAGAAACTGGTCTGTGTTCTGTTAATTCATCTCACAGAGTTACATCTATCCCTTCAAGAAGCCTTTCGCTTAGGCTGTTCTTGTGGAATTGGCAAAGGAATATTTGGAAGCTCATAGAGGGCTATGGTGAAAAAGGAAATATCTTCCGTTCAAAGCTGGAAAGAAGCTTTCTGAGAGACTGCTCTGTGTTCTGTTAATTCCTCTTACAGAGTTACATCTTTCCCTTCAAGAAGCCTTTCGCTAAGACTGTTCTTGCGGAATTGGCAAAGGGATATTTGGAAGCCCATAGAGGGCTATGGTGAAAAAGGAAATATCTTCCGTTCAAAACTGGAAAGAAGCTTTCTGAGAAACTGCTCTGTGTACTGTTAATTCATCTCACAGAGTTACATCTTTCCCTTCAAGAAGCCGTTCGCAAAGACTGTACCTTTGGAATTGGCAAAGTGATATTTGGAAGCCCTTAGAGGGCTATGGTGAAATAGGAAATATCTTCCGTTCAAAACTGGAAAGAAGCTTTCTGAGAAACTTCTCTGTGTTCTGTTAATTTAACTCACAGAGTTACATCTTTCCCTTCTGGAAGCCTTTCGCGAAGTCTGTTTTTGTGGAATTGGCAAAGGGATATTTGGAAGCCCATAGAGGGCTATGCAGAAAAAGGAAATATCTTCCGTTCAAAACTGGAAAGAAGCTTTCTGAGAGACTGGCTGCGTTCTGTTAATTCATCTCACAGAATTACATCTTTCCCTTCAAGAAGCCTTTCGCAGAGGCTCTTCATGTGGAATTGGCAAAGGTATATTTGCAAGCCCATAGAGGGCTATGGTGAAAAAGGAAATATCTTCCGTTCAAAACTGGAAAGAAGCTTTCTGAGAAACTGCTCTGTGTTCTGTTAATTCATCTCACAGAGTTACATCTTTCCCTTCAAGAATCCTTTCGCTAAGGCTGTTCTTGTGGAATTGGCAAAGGGATATTTGGATGCCCATAGAGGGCTATGGTGAAAAAGGAGATATCTTCCGTTCAAAACTGGAAAGAAGCTATCTGAGAAACTGGTCTGTGTTCTGTTAATTCATCTCACAGAGTTACATCTTTCCCTTCAAGAAGCCTTTCGCTTAGGCCGTTCTTGTGGCATTGGCAAAGGGATATTTGGAAGCCAATAGAGGGCTATGGTGAAAAAGGAAATATCTTCCGTTCAAAACTGGAAAGAAGCTTTCTGACAGACTGCTCTGTGTTCTGTTAATTCATCTCACAGAGTTACATCTTTCCCTTCAGGAAGCCTTTCGCTAAGACTGTTCTTGTGGAATTGGCAAAGGGATATTTGGAAGCCCTTAGAGGGCTATGGTGAAAAACGAAATATCTTCCGTTCAAAACTGCAAATAAGCTTTCTGAGAGACTGCTCTGTGTTCTGTTAATTCATCTCACAGAGTTACATCTTTCCCTTCAAGAATCCTTTCGCTAAGGCTGTACTAGTGGATTTCGCAAAGGGATATTTGGAAGCCCAAAGAGGGCTATGGTGAAAAAGGAAATAACTTCCGTTCAAAACTGGAAAGAAGCTTTCTGAGTAACTGGTCTGTATTCTGTTAATTCATCTCACAGAGTTACATCATTCCCTTCAAGAAGCCTTCCGCTTGGGCTGTTCTTGTGGCATTGGCAAAGTGATATTTGGAAGCCCTTAGAGGGCTATGGTGAAAAAGGAAATATCTTCCTTTCCAAACTGGAAAGAAGCTTTCTGAGAAACTTCTCTGTGTTCTGTTAATTTATCTCACAGAGTTACATCTTTCCCTTCAGGAAGCCTTTCGCTAAGTCTGTTCTTGTGGAATTGGCAAAGGGATATTTGGAAGCCCATAGAGGGCTATGCAGAAAAAGGAAATATCTTCCGTTCAAAACTGGAAAGAAGCATTCTGAGAGACTGCTCTGAGTTCTGTTAATTCATCTCACAGAGTTACATCTTTCCCTTCAAGAAGCCTTTCGCTGAGGCTGTTCTTATGGAATTGGCAAATTTATATTTGCAAGCCCATAGAGGGCTACGGTGAAAAAGGAAATATCTTCCGTTCAAAACTGGAAAGAAGCTTTCTGAGAAACTGCTCTGTGTTCTGTTAATTCATCTCACAGAGTTACATCTTTCCCTTCAAGAATCCTTTCGCTAAGGCTGTATTTGTGGAATTCGCAAAGTGATATTTGGAAGCCCATAGAGGGCTATGGTGAAAAAGGAAATATCTTCCTTTCAAAACTAAAAAATGCTTTCTGAGAAACTGCTCTGTGTTCTGTTAATTCATCTCACAGAGTTACATCTTTCCCTTCAGGAAGCCTTTCGCTACGGCTGTTCTTGTTGAATTGGCAAAGGGATATTTGGAAGCCCATAGAGGGCTATGGTGAAAAAGGAAATATCTTCCGTTCAAAACTGGAAAGAAGCTTTCTGAGAAACTGCTCTGTGTTCTCTTAATTCATCTCACAGAGTTACATCTTTCCCTTCAAGAAGCCTTTCGCTTAGGCTGTTCTTGTGGAATTGGCAAAGGGATATTTGGAAGCCCATAGAGGGCTATGGTGAAAAAGGAAATATCTTCCGTTCAAAACTGGAAAGAAGCTTTCTGAGAGACTTCTCTGTATTCTGTTAATTCATCTCACAGAGTTACATCTTTTCCTTCAGGAAGCCTTTCACTAAAGCTGTTCTTCTGGAATTGGCAAAGGGATATTTGGAAGCCCTTAGAAGGCTATGGTGAAAAACGAAATATCTTCCGTTCAAAACTGGAAAGAAGCTTTCTCAGAAACTGCTCTGTGTTCTGTTAATTCATCTCACAGAGATACATCTTTCCTTCAAGAAGCCTTTCGCTAAGGCTGTTCTTGTGGAATTCGCAAAGTGATATTTGGACGACCATAGTGGGCTATGGTGAAAAAGGAAATATCTTCCGTTCAAAACTGGAAAGAAGCTTTCTGAGAAACTGCTCTGTGTTCTGTTAATTCATCTCACAGAGTTACATCTTTCCCTTCAAGAAGCCTTTCGCTAAGGCTGTTCTTGTGGAATTGGCAAAGTGATATTTGGAAGCCCATAGAGGGCTATGGTGAAAAAAGGAAATATCTTCCGTTCAAAACTGGAAATAAGCTTTCTGAGAAACTGCTCTTTGTTCTGTTAATTCATCTAACAGAGTTACATCTTTCCCTTTAAGACGCCTTTCGCTAATGCTCTTCTTGTGGAATTGGCAAAGTGATATTTGGAAGCCCATAGAGGGCTATGGTGAAAAAGGAAATATCTTCCTTTCAAAACTGGAAAGAAGCTTTCTGAGAAACTGCTCTGTGTTCTGTTAATTTATCTCACAGAGTTACATCTTTCACTTCAGGAAGCCTTTCGCTAAGTCTGTTCTTGTGAAATTGGCAAAGGGATATTTGGAAGCCCATAGAGGGCTATGCTGAAAAAGGAAATATCTTCTGATCAAAACTGGAAAGAAGCTTTCTGAGAGACTGCTCGGCGTTCTGTTAATTCATCTCACAGAGTTACATCTTTCCCTTCAAGAAGCCTTTCGCTGAGGCTGTTCTTGTGGAAATGGCAAAGGGTTATTTGGAAGCCCATATAGGGCTATGGTGAAAAAGGAAATATCGTCCGTTCAAAACTGGAAAGAAGCTTTCTGAGAGACGGCTCTGTGTTCTGTTAATTCATCTCACAGAGTTACATCTTTCCCTTCAAGAAGCCTTTCGCTGAGACTGTTGTTGTGGAATTGGCAAAGTGATATTTGGAAGCCCATAGAGGGCTATGGTGAAAAAGGAAATATCTTCCGTTCAACACTGGAAAGAAGCTTTCTGAGAAACTGCTCTGTGTTCTGTTAATTCATCTCACAGAGTTACATCTTATCCTTCAAGAAGCCTTTCGCTAAGGCTGTTCTTGTGGAATTGGCAAAGTGATATTTGGAAGCCCATAGAGGGCTATGGTGAAAAACAAAATATCTTCCTTTCAAAACTGGAAAGAAGCTTTCTGAGAAACTTCTCTGTGTTCTGTTAATTTATCTCACAGAGTTACATCTTTCCCTTCTGGAAGCCTTTCGCTAAGTCTGTTCTTGTGGAATTGGCAAAGGGATATTTGGAAGCCCATAGAGGGCTATGCAGAAAAAGGAAATATCTTCCGTTCAAAACTGGAAAGAAGCTTTCTGAGAGACTGCTCGGCGTTCTGTTAATTCATCTCACAGAGTTACATCTTTCCCTTCAAGAAGCCTTTCGCAGAGGCTGTTCTTGTGGAATTGGCAAAGGTATATTTGCAAGCCCATAGAGGGCTACGGTGAAAAAGGAAATATCTTCCTTTCAAAACTGGAAAGAAGCTTTCTGAGAAACTGCTCTGTGTTCTGTTAATTTATCTCACAGCGTTACATCTTTCCCTTCAGGAAGCCTTTCGCTAAGTCTGTTCTTGTGAAATTGGCAAAGGGATATTTGGAAGCCCATAGAGGGCTATGCTGAAAAAGGAAATATCTTCTGATCAAAACTGGAAAGAAGCTTTCTGAGAGACTGCTCGTCGTTCTGTTAATTCATCTCACAGAGTTACATCTTTCCCTTCAAGAATCCTTTCGCTAAGGCTGTACTTGTGGAATTCGCAAAGTGATATTTGGAAGCCCATAGAGGGCTATGGTGAAAAAGGAAATATCTTCCTTTCAAAACTAAAAAATGCTTTCTGAGAAACTGCTCTGTGTTCTGTTAATTCATCTCACAGAGTTACATCTTTCCCTTCAGGAAGCCTTTCGCTAAGGCTGTTCTTGTTGAATTGGCAGAGGGATATTTGGAAGCCCTTAGAGGGCTATGGTGAAAAAGGAAGTATCTTCCGTTCAAAACTGGAAAGAAGCTTTCTGAGAAACTGCTCTGTGTTCTGTTAATTCATCTCACAGAGTTACATCTTTCCCTTCAAGAATCCTTTCGCTAAGGCTGTTCTTGTGGAATTGGCAAAGGGATATTTGGAAGACCATAGAGGGGTATGGTGAAAAAGGAAATATCTTCCGTTCAAAACTGGAAAGAAGCTTTCTGAGAGACTGCTCTGTGTTCTGTTAATTCATCTCACAGAGTTACATCTTTCCCTTCAGGAAGCCTTTCGCTAAGGCTGTTCTTGTGGAATTGGCAAAGGGATATTTGGAAGCCCTTAGAGGGCTATGGTGAAAAAAGGAATATCTTCCGTTCAAAACTTGAAAGAAGCTTTCTGAGAGACTGCTCTGTGTTCTGTTAATTCATCACACAGAGTTACATGTTTCCCTTCAAGAATCCTTTCGCTAAGGCTGTACTAGTGGATTTCGCAAAGGGATATTTGGAAGCCCAAAGAGGGCTATGGTGAAAAAGGAAATATCTTCCGTTCAAAACTGGAAAGAAGCTTTATGAGAAACTGCTCTGAGTTCTGTTAATTCATCTCACAGAGTTACATCTTTCCCTTCAAGAATCCTTTCGCTAAGGCTGTTCTTGTGGAATTGGCAAAGGGATATTTGGATGCCCATAGAGGGCTATGGTGAAAAAGGAAATCTCTTCCGTTCAAAACTGGAAAGAAGCTATCTGAGATAGTGGTCTGTGTTCTGTTAATTCATCTCACAGAGTTACATCTATCCCTTCAAGAAGCCTTTCGCTTAGACTGTTCTTGTGGAATTAGCAAAGGAATATTTGGAAGCCCATATAGGGCTATGGTGAAAAAGGAAATATCTTCCGTTCAAAACTGGAAAGAAGCTTTCTGAGAGACTGCTCTGTGTTCTGTTAATTCATCTCACAGAGTTACATCTTTCCCTTCAAGAAGCCTTTCGCTAAGACTGTTCTTGTGGAATTGGCAAAGGGATATTTGGAAGCCCATAGAGGGCTATGGTGAAAAAGGAAATATCTTCCGTTCAAAACTGGAAAGAAGCTTTCTGAGAAACTGCTCTGTGTTCTGTTAATTCATCTCACAGAGTTACATCTTTCCCTTCAAGAAGCCTTTCGCTAAGGCTCTTCTTGTGGAATTGGCAAAGGGATATTTGGAAGTCCTTAGAGGGCTATGGTGAAAAACGAAATATCTTCCGTTCAAAACTGGAAAGAAGCTTTCTGAGAGACTGCTCTGTGTTCTGTTAATTCATCTCACAGTGTTACATCTTTCCCTTCAAGAATCCTTTCGCCAAGGCTGTACTTGTGGAATTCGCAAAGGGATATTTGGAAGCCCCTAGAGGGCTATGGTGAAAAAGGAAATATCTTCCGTTCAAAACTGTAAAGAAGCTTTCTGAGAAACTGCTCTGTGTTCTGTTAATTCATCTCACAGAGTTACATCTTCCCCATCAAAAGCGTTTTGCTAAGGCTGTTGTTGTGGAATTGGCAAAGGGATATTTGGAAGCCCATAGGGGGCTACGGTGAAAAAGGAAATATCTTCCGTTCAAAACTGGAAAGAAGCTTTCTGAGAAACTGCTCTGTGTTCTGTTAATTCATCTCACAGAGTTACATCTTTCCCTTCAAGAAGCCTTTCTGTTCTTCTGGAATTGGCAAAGGGATATGTGGAAGCCGATAGAGGGCTATGGTGAAAAAGGAAATATCTTCCGTTCAAAACTGGAAAGAAGCTTTCAGAGAAACTGCACATTGTTCTGTTAATTCATCTCACAGGGTTACATCTTTCCCTTCAAGAAGCCTTTCGCTAAGGCTGTTCTTGTGGAATTCGCAAGGTGATATTTGGAAGCCCATAGAGGGCTATGTTGAAAAAGGAAATATCTTCCGTTCAAAACTGGAAAGAAGCTTTCTGAGAAACTGCTCTGTGTTCTGTTAATTCATCTCACAGAGTTACATCTTCCCCATCAAAAGCGTTTCGCTAAGGCTGTTGTTGTGGAATTGGCAAAGGGATATTTGGAAGCCCATAGGGGGCTACGGTGAAAAAGGAAATATCTTCCGTTCAAAACTGGAAAGAAGCTTTCTGAGAAACTGCTCTGTGTTCTGTTAATTCATCTCACAGAGTTACATCTTTCCCTTCAAGAAGCCTTTCGCTATGGCTGTTCTTGTGGAATTGGCAAAGGGATATTTGGAAGCCCATAGAGGGCTATGGTGAAAAAGGAAATATCTTCCGTTCAAAACTGGAAAGAAGCTTTCTGAGAAATTGGTCTGTGTTCGGTTAATTCATCTCACAGAGCTACATCTTTCCCTTCAAGAAGCCTTTCGCTAAGGCTGTTCTTGTGGAATTGGCAAAGGGATATTTAGACCCCGATAGAGGGCTATTGTGAAAAAGGAAATATCTTCCGTTCAAAACTGGAAAGAAGCTTTCTGAGAAACTGCTCTGTGTTATGTTAAATCATCTCACAGAGTTA